>NC_052473.1:7831382-8010820 GCF_009730915.1 Dioscorea cayenensis subsp. rotundata
CAATCCCTGCTTTAATTCTTTCTATAACCAATACCTTCCTAAAGTATCTTAACAATCACATCTAAATAATGTAACTTTTATTCTACAGTTGTATACCAAAGTTTAATTATATCCAATATTGCTCCATAATATGGTGACTCTATAATATTTCCTTCTCCTTTAACCACATAACACCACAATTTTGAGGTGTTTTCTATCTCGATCTCTTGTGTGGAATTGAAACCGTTGAAATTGTAACTTGGATAATAAATTACTCTCAGATTCGAGCTCCATGCCCGAAAGAAAGGCATATTTATATCCATCATCATTTTCATTATATGCATCACTTAATCTCATGTACATATTGAAGTTTAAAAATTTTAGTAAATTTCCATCATGGAATTAGAGAACACAAACATTATAGTAAAAGAATTAACTTTATTCATTTCTAGTAGTTTCTCTACAACTGATAGAATCTACATCGTGAATCCATCAATATTTCTAACTCCTTGTTCCTCCGATGGGACGTTCTATGTTCACTATAAAAATCACAAACAAATTTCAATATTAATTTGATTAATATCATAATATAAATATTCATACAAAGCACTGAAGTTAGAGTACCTAATAAATGATTGAACATATTCTGCCAATTTTGGAGGATGTAAATAATAGCCAAGCATTTAGTAAGTCAGTTGCTCCACTCTAACAAAAAGCATAAAACACAATCATGGGAGTACCAACACGTTTATTCTTCTCGGTCAAATTGACGATAGGGATAGATGAAAATTCAAAGATAACATTCATTTCACGAGCATTCTAGAACTCAATCAAACTAAATAATGAGGAACTTGTGAGACAACACGAGCATTTGTCAACTTCATTAGACATACGATGGTACATGACACCAAAAGTGTGAGGGGAGGTTATGGGATCGAATCTTCAGCAAGCTCGCTCCCTCGCATCACGAGTATGTTTATATCTGCTCAATTCACCGGGATTTCTATACTATTCTCTATATTATACCATATACTGCATATCGGGGTTCTCAGTACTTCGTTTAGTACTCGTTTATATTATTCATAAAATGGCGCTTTGTCGCCTATTATTCAAAACAATGAGCATTCACTAACATTAACACAATTGAAATATATGACCTTTGATAGACACACTAATCGGACTGGGCATTTATTAGTTCTTTGGCGATTACACGCGGCGTAGCGCCTTTATCGGCACCGAGATTTCGCATGTGGTTTTACTATGATCTATTTCCGGCATATTGGTGAATTTAATTGATAAATGATTTTTATATTTGCGATGGGAAGAAGGAATGCTTTGCATCTCGTCTCCTTTTCCTTTGCTATGACTTAGTCGAGCTTTAAATGTTGTGTTGGACCTGATCTGGATGAAAATATGAATGACTTTGCTTTTCCCATACCTCTTGTAGGTGAGTGTTATTCTGATTTAGTGATCTATTTATCCTAATTATATGATATTCTTTTATCTCCTCACATTCACATTTGTCGCATCGACATAAAGCCGAGCTGCTTTCGTATGGTTTGTCCGCGTGAGTATAACTTGGCAAGTGGAGTGGACTAGTGAAAAGACAAATCAAGAAGGGCACAAATGGGAAGTCAAGCAGCTAAAGAAAAAGAAAGAGAGGATTTGGTTGCCCAATAGGGTACTTGTTATTAGCCTATGATACAAGCTTCTCCGGCTATCTTTGATTCATTGCAAGAGTGGCGTCTATGGACTTGATTGATTTGTATAATATGTATGCAATAATTCGTCGCCTTATGGTAATGTCGGCCCAATCCATGCTAGGCATTGACAAAAAGCTACCAAACATGGGTGGGCTATTCACTAGATATGGGTGGAAATGAGGATGTCCCGCTTTCCGCTATCAGACCATCATAGAAAATGAAAAATAAAAATGGAACAAATCACGAGAGACACGAGTAATTCAAATCACGAGTGTGTACTGTACAACCGGGTACATGCGCTCAAAACATCTTGCTATCATTAAGCCAAACTAATGCCCCAACGCATCTAGGGTTCTCAAAACCAAGACAGCACACCCTAATCAACAAATTAGACCTCTCAAAGCTCAAAAATCACCATAAATGCGGTTTCAAAGGCACAAAAGAAAAGAAAAACTCTTAAAATCGGTTTCTTTCGACTTTGGTCCCACAAACTCGAGCATGGAATCACACAAACAACTCCTAAAATGATCACAAGAAGAAAAGATCAGGAAATATTCAATCAAGAGCTTTGGGCCAAGGGAGACGGAGAAAAGGAGGTGGAGAGGGCGATGCCTCAATCGAGGGCCGGTAGTCAGGCGCAGGTAGGATGAAAAAGCGAGTGAGTATAGGCGAAGAGCGGAGAGGAAGTGAAGAGGATTTTGAAGGGGAGAAAAGATGGTATTTATAATATTTATAGTATTTAATTAAATATAGTGAGTTTTCAGTTGGAGCATTGTCATGTAATAAATATACGATTTTAAACTCTAATTAACATAATTTAATAAAGGGAAAAATTACCTGCTTACACCCTCGATAATTTCAAAATCTTCCCAAACGACTCGTGAGTTTTGTGATACCTCAGACGGCCCTTCCTTTATTGTTTCACTTCCTTTTTACCCCTGCATTATGAAAATTCCATCATTGCCCTTAAACCTTTTGCATACATTTTTTATCATTCTTTTTGCATTCCTTTTGCATGTACTCATTTCTTAAAACAGAGAGCCTCATAAACAGAGAACTTATTTCTTAAACAGAGAGTTTATTTCTTAAACAGAGTCATTTCTTAAACAAAAACTCTATTTCTTAAACAAAAACTCATTTTTAAACATAAAAACTCATTTTTTAAACTAAAACATTAATATTTAAACAGAAAAACAAATATTTACGTGATAAATTAATCCTGGATATAAAAACCAATTAATCTTGGCCACTCATTACATATTTTAAATAGAAACAACGATATTTAAGCACTTTTTAAACGTAAAGCGCAATATATTAAACAGAAACATCGATAGTTAAACAAAGACAAAAAAGCGCATCATCAGATAACTCATTTTCTTAAACAGAGAACTCATTTCTTAAACAGAGAGCTTATTTTTAAACATAGACCTCATAAACGAAACCTCATTGAGTAGGACATTGAGTATCTCATCGTCACGATCTCGCTGCGAAGCGCTGAGTGTCGAGCTCAGATCGCGCGAGCGATCTCGAAGCGTGGCTCGCCCGTGGGGTCTTAAAGGAGAAATCTTTTATCGGCGCTGGCGATCCGGCTAGCGACGTTTCCTCGCGTCGGAGTGGTGGGCAGGTCTTCGGTGGCGACATCGAATAAGACGGGCTGAACTCGAATCGAACTTATTCTCGATCATGGAGACCGCAATATGGATGTTATTAGGGTTAGGGTTAGGGATCATTCCGAGGTTTGGATCCATGGTGCCTAAGTTTCGGTGCGACGGGAACGAGGGAGGAAGCGGCGCTAGATGAGGGTTCGATCTCGCCCGCCTTCGTCTTCGTCTTTCCCCGTGCGTCGACTCTCATCTCTTTCATCTTCTTCGTCGTCGACATCGGGGAAGACCGCATGCTCCTAGTCGTCGAGCGAAGGCATCGAAAGGTTGCAGTCGTACATATTTAAATAGAAACAACAATATTTAGTACTCAACGTAAAACGCAATATATTAAACAGTAAACATCGATAGTTAAACAAAGACAAACAAGCATATAAACAGAGAACTCATTTCTAAAACAGAGCTTATTTTTAAACATAGACCTCATTTTTAAACGAAACCCTCATTGAGTAGGGACATTGAGTATCTCATCGTGGCCGATCTCGCGCGAAACGCTGAGTGCTCGAGCTCGAGATCCGGGCGAGCGATCTTGAAGGTAACTGGGCTCGCCGTGTGGGGTCTTAAAGGAGAAATCTTTATCGGCGTTAGCGATCCGGTCTGGCGACGTTCCTCGGCGGTCGGAGTGGTGCGGGGTCTTCGTGGCGATACATCGGATAAGACGAGTCGAACTTGAACGGAACCATTCTCGATTGCTGAGACCGCAATATGGACGTGAATAGGGTTAGGGGTTAGGGATCATTCCGAGGTTTGGATCCATGGTGCCTAAGTCGCGCTGACGGAGCGGAGGGAAGCGGCGCAGACGAGGGTTCGATCTCGCCGTCTTCGTCTCGTCTTCCCCGTGCTGTCGACCTCATCTCTTTCATCTTCTTCGTCGTCGACCTGGGGAAGACACGATGCTCCTAGTCGTCGAAATGAAGGCATCGAAGGTTGCAGATCGTAGTATTTAAATAGAAACAACGATATTTAAGTACTTTTTAAACGTAAAGCGCAATATATTACATGTAAACATCGATAGTTAAACAAAGACGAACAAGCATATAAACGAGAGAACTCATTTTTAAACGGAGAGCTTATAAACAGAGACCTCATTTTTAAACGAAACCTCATTGAGTAGGGACATTACGTATCTCATCGTCACTGATCTCGCGAACGCTTGAGGTCTGAGCTCCGGATCTCGCGAGCGATCTCGAGGTGGCTCGCTGCGTGTGGGGTCTTAAAGGAGAAATCTTTGTCGGCGTTGGCGATCCGTTGGCGACGCCCTCGGAGGTTGGAGTGGTGAGGTCTTCGGATGGCGACGCTCGGATAAGACGAGCCGAACTTTGAAGCGAGACCATTCTCAAGCAGCGAGACCGTGAACATGGATAGCAATAGGGTTAGGGTTAGGGATCATTCTGGCTTTGGGATCCATGGTGTCTAAGTCTGCGATGCGGAGCGGGAGGAAGCGCGACGCCGACGAGTTCGATCTCGCCGTCTTCATCTTCAGTCTTCATCGCCTTCTGCCACCGACCTCATCATTTCATCTTCTTCGTCAGCCGAGCCCCGGGAAGACCGCGATGCTCCTGCGTCGTCGAGCGAAGGCATCGAAGGTTGCACCTTTTTCTCAGCAAGACTCGAGATCTAGATCGAGGTGGAGATCAAAAATTCTAGAGTTCGAAATCCCATTTTTCATGCTAACGTGATCGCGTGATTGTGAGCTAGCATCGCTTTCTGTCTCACCGGCCCAACCTAATCGCAATAAAGAGATTTTGGGGGTGATAAATACACCACAAAAACTCATTTCTTAAAGCAGACCTCATATTTTTAAACAAAAACCTCATTTCTTAAAGCAAACTCATTTCTTAAATGAGATCACCTCATTTTTAAACGTAAACCTCATTTCTTAAACAGAAAACTCATTTATTTCAAACGAGAAAAACTCATTTTTTAAACAAAAACTCATAAATAGAAAAACTCATTTTTAAACGTAAAAACTCATTTTTAAATGTAACCTCATACCTCATATTTTTAAATAGAAGCTCTATTTTTAAATAGAAACTCATTGCACCCAAGGGCATTATTAGTCAAACCACAGTCACACTTGCCACAACTTCCCAATGCAGTGACAATTTACGTCAAAAATTCCAAAATTAACTCTATGAATCAATGTTAGATATTTGGGGGTTTAAAAAATCATCAGTATTCAAAGGAAGTGGGTTTTTGTGAGAGTCACATAACTGGTGTTTTTAGTAATATTGCAAACTTACAGTGGTGTTTTTGGTAATTTCCAATCTTTAATAAATGATTACCTACTTTTAATATACTCAACATGGTTTTTATATGATTAACTATTTAATTATATAACTAAAGGTAATTGAAAATATAACTAAAGGTCATTTTAATAATTATAATCAAATTCTCCAAGTTAGTTGTTTCCTATATTTTTTTCACCATAACCAATTAATTTTAATTTAAATTTTATAAATTACATAAAAATAGTATAATATTTTTAATATATTATAGAAAAGCTTTCATTTGTTAATGCTTTCAAAAATATATAACATTCTCCCAAGTAAAATTGAAATTAGTTTTCCTCTTAAATTTCTTTTTAGCAGCTCAACGTTAATTTTATCTTGGATTTTTATTATACCATTAATCATAAATTCAATTAAATTAAATTACTCATTAAGTAATTATTCTCATTATTAGTTAAATATCTAATTGAGATTTATCTTTGAAGTAAGCAATAAATTATAATGTTTTTAACATATTCAAATTATAAAAAGTAAATTTCAATTTTAATATTTATTAAGTAATATTTATAAAGATTACGGTTGATAATATTTATTAATAGAAATAAAATCATTTTTCACTTATATGTCTCTAAGGAAAAAGAAATTACTCAAAAACTAATTAATTTCATTTCAATGAAATTTGGAGTAGATTTTTAAGCGTGAAGCATTTGTAATAAAATGCAATTTGGTTATGGAAGCCCATAATTTTTCACACGAGCTCGTAGTGTTTTGAGATGGCAATTGTTTTGGTAGCAAACACTCTAGTTTCGTGGTAAAAGAGTATATGCTAGTCTAAAGAAGTTCATAGTGTTTACGATGAGTATTTGTATTGGTCGCAAACAGTTTTAGTTTATGCGAAGTTATTTTTTTATGGAAAGGAGCTATAGAGTAGCTAATTTATTGAAAAAAAAGGAAACTACCAGAAATACAAACAAGACATAACACAGCTAAAAAAGAACAAAGAAAGCAAGAGAGGAATAGGAATAACAAATAAAAATTTAGGAAAAAGCACGATCAAATTGAAAGACGAAAGATCGCCTTCTTTGCTTCTTTCATCAACCATCTCGGGAGATCACGACCTTGGTGATAAAGCTAAATGTCATGGCATGATCTCCTGTGTGTGGCAAGCTTATCAACTAGAAGATTCTAATCCCTTGGTATAACCTCCACTGCAATGTTTCGAAGATCATGATCATACTTGATTGCAACTTTAAGCTTTAATTTGTTTGGCACATCCAATCGGGTATGAGTTAAAAGGTGTTGAACATCAATGCAATTAGTGAAAATGAAAGCTATATTAAGGTTCCAAGTCTTTACCATCTTTAACCCCATATCCACTACAATTAATTCAGCTTTAATGCTAGTGACAACAAGAATGGGGCCATCACCAGCGATGGAGATTTTGTTGTCATTGTCAAGCACATAGAAACCACCTCCACTAGAATTAGAACCTACAATACACGAAGCATCAGTGAAAAGATATTGGTTAAAAGGATAACAACTGAATATATTAAGAAAGAAATTTTCCCTTTGAATACAATCACCCATGGTGTACTCTTTCACTTGTTGAATCACTGATTCAGCAATCCAGAAGATGTCAATATTGTGTTTTTTTATAAATAGCATTGCATCTGGCTTACCAAATGTTCCAGATTGCAGTAACAACAATCGAAGCCTTCCATTTTGTCTTTGATGAGTCAACATTTTCCAACCATAACCCTAATGTTATATTGAAATGCAAACAAAAATGCCCAGAAGTAAGCTCTTCAATATGCCTCCAAACCAAATGAGTTTTGGAGCAGAAATTGAAGAGATGATCATTATTCTCCTTCTGAAGTCCATAGAGAAGGCAAGTAGCATCCGATATAAGGTTACAAGAATGTAGCAACTCTAAAGTTTTCACCTTACCATGGATGACAAGCCATGTGAAAAATTTTGCTCTAGGAGTAACATTTAAACTCCACAGATTTGTCCAACCTCTCCAGAACTGATCTTCCAGATTTAAACTATTCAAGGACATGTACAAAGTTCTCACAATATTGCCTCCCTTTGAACCTTGAGACCAAGTCCACTGATTCAAATTCAAGTATTAATGATGCTCGAGTTCATCATAGAAGAATTCAAATGACTACCGAGTAAATTGTGTATTACAACAAAGTTCCATGTTCACAAAAGTAGGCTTGAGGTTTATAGGGGTTTCAAAGATCTAAGGATCATTAAATACCTAGATTGAATTTGGATTGATAGAGCTCATTTGAATCCGATATTTAATACCATTAAGAGTCCTGCAAAGAGATCTAAAGAGCCAAGAGCATTTAGGAGGAATATTAAAATTCCAAGGATGCACATTGCCATATTTCAAATTAAGTATATCAACCCAAAATAGTGTCTTCTTTGTTTAGGAGTTTTAGAATATTTTTGGTTGCAAAGTCAATGCGTGTGTGCCTTAGATTCCTAATAACCAACCCCCTATCGGGTTTGTCAAGTGTAGCATTGCTCCAAGAAACTAATGGAAAGACCACTTTGATTGCTACTTTTACTCTAAAGGAAATTTTTGGATATTTTAACAAGTTTATCAAGGATAGCGTCTGGGAGAAAGTAGACAGCTAGAGTATAAGTGGGAATAGCCATAAAAATGCTATTAATTAGGATCACTTTTCTAGCCTGCGAAATATACAAATTTTGCCAATGAGAGACCAAGTTCTGGAAACAAGTAACAAGGGGGTGGAAATGGGCAACATGAAGTTTCTTAGGGGAAATAGAGATACCTAGGTAAGTGAAAGGAAAGATAGAAAGACCTAGTATATTGCCAATACCCCTCGTAAGCCTGACATTTAGCCATTTAGGGAAGAAAATTGCTGATTTACCAAAGTTTGGATTTTTCCCAGTAAGATTGGGGTACAAAGAGAGACAAAAACAAATGTTTCTATTAACATTCCTGGAAACCTTGGAAATTAAAATGAGATCATCAGCATACATTAGGTGATTGAAATTATGATGTAATCTGGGATCAAAACCAGGAATCATTTCCATATTGAGGGCTCGATTGAGGATTGTTGTGAGGTTATGAGAGACAAGAATAAAAAAATCGAAGACAAAAGGATCACCTTGTCTCACTCTCCCCTTCCCCCCTAAAGCTTTTAATGTATCTGGTAGGATTACCATTAATTAGAAAGGCAAAATTAGAGGAGGAAATGCAGGCATGGATCTAGGAAATCCAAACAGTAGGAAATTTCATCAAAGTAAGCGTAGCATGAATAGTCTTCCAAATAATAGTGTCATAAGCTTTTTCCATATCGATTTTGACAACCATCCTAGGTGGATCGCTATAATCATTATCTAGAGTGTGAGCCACTTCTTGAATAACTACAGGAGATCTTCCTTGGATGAAACCGGCCTGTTCTCTCCCAACAAGGTTGGGAAGGGCTGATTTCAGTATTTCAGCAAGGACCTTAGAAATAATTTTATAGCAAATATTACACAAGGAAATAGGACGATAATCAGAAGCAGTCTTGGGGTAAGATTTTTTTTGGAATCAAAGCAATGTAAGTCAACCCCCAAGAAGTAGGCATAAGAGCTCTCTCAAAGAAATACTGTATAGTATCACACATATCATTTTGAAAATCATGCCAGAAAAACTTGTAAAACTCAACATTAAAACCATCATGACCCAGGTTTTTTTTCCAGAGTTTAAAGACATTAAAGCTTTGAAAATTTCATTCTTGGAAATCTTTCTAACAAGATTCTGACCATCTTCAATTGAAATGACAGGTGGATCAGAGGGTAAAGAATGAAGAATATCGAAATACGACTTTCTACCAGGATCTGAGGAAAGATTACTAGAATGATCAATAAAAATATTTTCAATAGCTTCCCTCTCCACACATAGATTACCATTCTGATCAGCAATTTGGAAATAGAGTTCTTATGTCTATTCATGCTAGCACAACAATGAAAGAAATTTGAGTTCAAATCTTCATTATGCACCCATGTGAGTCTTGATCTCTAAGCCCATCAAAGGCTTCATTGTCTTAAAAAAAAAAAGAATGTTTGTTAAGAATTTTCCTAGTGGTGTACAGGAAGCATCTTCTAAATCAAAACAAGGAAGATTTTGAATTTGGGTATCCAGGTTACTAATTTGGAGTTCAACATTTTGAATATCTTTATTGGGAGAGTTTAGGCCTATGGATATCCAACTATTAAGATTCTTTCTAGTCCTACTAAGAATATGAGTGAATCTATGCATGGTAGTGGAGTGAGGAGTGAAATTCCAAGCTTTTCTAATAGTATTGTGACATAGAGGGTACTCTAACCAATAATTCTCAAAGTGAAAAACCTTAGATTTGGAAGAAGCCCGGGTGACAACCGAAATTAAAAGAGGAGAGTGATCTGAACAGATTCTAGGTAAATGAAAGATAATATAAGCACTAAATAAACGAGACCAATAAATATTAATTAGACATGTCAAGTCTAGCCCAGTGTCTAGCAAGTCCATTTCTTCCATTATGCCAAGTAAAATCTGGACCGGTATATAGAAGAAAATTTTTAGGAATAAAGCTATTGAAAAGTCAAGATTTACAAGAATAGTAGTTGAATCTACCACCCAGATGCTCGGAATTTAAACAGATAGTATTGAAATCTCCTATAATGCACCAAGGAAATTTTAAAGAAGAAAGATGAGATAGTTCATTCCACAGTTTTTTTTATCCTTGATCTTGGGTTGGCCGCAAAAACTAATAGTTTTTGCACCTGGTATGTTTTGTTTTCACAAAAGCTAATAGTTTTTGCGAAGGGTGAATTTCATTATCACAAAAACCCATAGAAAAACTAAAATAATTAACACCCTTTTGGCAACTAGCAAGAGCGATATATTTTGTTATAAAAAAATTGCAAAAGTATTTTTATTCCATCGAAAAAAATCATCATAAAAGCATATGATCCCCTTAGTAACTTGAGGCTATATTTTCAGAGGACAAGTTATGCGATTGAATAAATGCTCCTCTATCTATTGCTCAACATTATAATGGGCTTCATTGGGTAATTAATCTTTCACTATCTATTCCTGAGCACTATAATGGATGTCATTTATTAATAAAAAGTGAAGTAGTAAATAATCTAAAAGAATGAGATTAAAGTGGAAAATGAAAACTCTATGCTATAAACGACAGTTGCTAGGAGTTGTTTGGTTGATAGAATCTTATATTACGATTAGGAATAAAATTAGTAGGAATATAATTCCCAAGTAATGTTGACAAGAATATGCACAATTTTTGTTTGGCTGACAAGGCAGTAATGTGACTACAATGTAACATTGTTGTGTTTGGTTAGTTGGGAATGTTTCATTACAAATTATGTTTTTACTAAAATACCCTTATATAATAAGTGTGAAATATATTAAAGTTCATAATATTTTGAAGTAAATATCAAAATTATTTAATAATAAATAATTGTTATTATTAAAAAATAAAATTTTGATTTTCATATAGTTAATTTTTATTAATATTAATTAAATCAAACTTACTTATTTTAAATAAATATAATGGTTTTTTTGTCTAACTTTATATTTAAAAAAATTAATTTCAAATAATTTTTATTTTTATCAAAACATTTGGATAAGTATATTTGTGTATAAAAGATATATCTGGTTTCAAAACAAGCTGCTAAAGCATTATAGAAGTAATCAAAGACATCCTTCCACCATCTTCGAAAAATGTTATCAATTCTTTAGAAAGTTGATATTTTTGAGATTTATATTGAATTTGAAGGGTATAATGGGAAAAAATCACAATTCCCCAGAAACATGAAATTAGCACCTATTGAGTTAGTAATCACATCCTCGATAATGTTGGCGGAGTTATCACATTCCAAGAATATAATATTCCCCCTCTATACAACTAAACAGATAAAATAATATTACATGGTCCACATTCGAGGGTAACTTAAAATTACTCCCATCCAAACAACCCCTAGTGTTTCAATAATGCACTCACTCATTCATTCTCTTTTTAAATCTCTCCTTTTAGATCTAAAAGGATATTATTGAAAAAAATAAAAAAAAAAAGAAATGGCATGATGATATAACCCAAATATCTTACACTCTATTTGGTTTCTGGAATGGGAATTGGGAATAGGGGATGAGAATGAAAACTGTGTTTGGTAAGAGGTAATAAGAATGGGAATGGGGAAGAGGAAAAAATTTTTTATAAGATTGCTTTTGTACCCTTGAATTTAAACAAGTGAAATTATATAAGTTTGTGCATGTTAATGATAAAGTTATTCGTTTATTAGTTAAAAACTTTGATTGATTAATGAACGTTAATTAACTTTAATGATATAAAATTGTAAACGGCTAATGATAAAGTTAATGATAATTACCCACTTTATTTATTATAATTATATATTTAAATTACATTATTGTTGTAAGTAATATGCGATTTGATTCTCATAATTAGCATTTCGAATAAATATTTACTTTTAAATATTATGTGTTTTAATTATTATAATTAAATACTGTAATCAATTGGGTCATGTCACTATTATTATATTTTTGTTAAAAATTTAATTTAACTATTATACACTTTGATTAGTGTAATTAAATATTTAAATTAAATTATACATTTTAGAGAATATTTCAACTCATTAAGTAACTTAATTATGCATGAAAATTGATTAAGCAATAGACATAAAGAAAATTATTTTTATAAAATACAATAAAATAAGTAAATAAGCAACATCACATGAACCAACATAACAAGTTTATTTTTTCACAAATCACAATACATAAAGTTTATTAAGGTATCACAAGATAACACATGACACATTACACTATATATATTTAATTCATAACACATCCTAGATCAATTCTGTTTGATTCGATCTTTGAAACAAAACTCTTAGTAACCATTACAATGTATATAATCAATATCAATCATGAATGGGTGTATATATGAATTTTCCTCACCTTCACAAGACCATGGAGTATTTTTTATGCTTACCAAAGAAAGTAATAGATGTGACAGTGCGCAAGTGCGACAGTGAAGATGACTGCTGAATAGCTTTTGAAGGTGTGAAGATGAAGACAAAGCAATTGGGATTAGCGTTTGTGAAGAGATGTATGAAAAAGGTGTCATTTCTTCTTTTCTCATGTGCAAAACAATACTTTTGCCTACTTGGATTATCATTCTCCCTAAAATTGAGGGCATACTCGTTATGGGTTATGGAGCGATGAAAACTCTCCCAAACCTGGTCTCATAACTTATGGTGCATACCTATCAAAAGTGAGAGTAATCCCCATTACCTGGGGATCAAGCCTTCCATCCAAATAGAGGGTTAGTTCATCCTTAATTCTTGTGGACTAACATTGAAAGGTTTCTCCCTTGACTTCTCTTGGATAAATCATTAGGAACTCATGGAAAATGAGCTATTAACATCCTTGTTGTGTTTATTTAAACAATGAATGGATTTGGTCTTGTCCTAGACAAAATATTTCAAATAGATAAATTAGTTTTCATACATTTTTTTCAATACATTAAGTATGCTAACACATTTTCGAGAGTGAAAAAGTACTTGTGTAGGCCCCCGACTAGTAAGCTCGTTTGTTTAAGCCCCAAAAATATGGTGCTAATTATAATTTTATTTATTTGCTTTTTATTTTTAATTAATGTGGACAAGCCAAATGTGAAGTTGCTTAGGTTTTGACTAGCCAAATGACAATGACTAGAGGTGAGCACAGTGACGTCATGACAACCCTGCCGACGTGCCCGGCCGGAATCGATCCCATTGGGTCATCGACCAGCTGGCCGAGCCAACGACGAGCCGATTCATGGGTTGGAGCTTACTGGCCCAGGTCAACCCGCTGGGCCGGACTTCGGGTTGCGACCCGACCTGGACCGTGGGCCCAACTGTTTTTTGATTTTTTAATTTTTTTCCTATTTTTCTAAATTTTTCTGAATTTTTTTAATTTTTGGGTGGGCCAACGCCTGCCCGCCTGAGAGCCCAACCCACCGGGTCAACATGGAAGCCGGGCCCGCTCGGCTTCCTGTGACTCGGACTCGCCGGGTTTGACGGGCCAAACCGGCCCTTCGGGGTTCTACACCCAGCCGGACCTGATCCGGGTTGATGGGTCGGTGAACCACAACTTGGCAGGTTGGGCCCGCCTAGCTGGTTAACTGGTCTATGCCCACCTCTAGCAACGACGGAATTGGTCATAGTTGAGATAGCATAAATAAATAAATATAACCCAAGGCTGTTTCGAGATGCGCTGTCCAATCAAGCAATTGTGGATCTCAAAGTAAATAGCTGCTATGAGAGAGCTTGGCCCCACAGCAATCTCCTCCAGACTCCTGCTCCCCTTCATAAAAAAATTAATTAATTAATTAAATAATTAAAAAAAAAGGGCAAAGAGTTTCCGTGAGTGAACTCTCGATAGAAATTTTCAAGAGATAGAAGGTGAGAGACGTGTTTCGTTCTAGACCTCATAAAAACCCTCCCTTTCCCTTTCACAAAACCTTCCTCGCGTCCCACTCCCAATCCCCATCTCCTCTCGATCTCCATGGGCGACGCTTCTGTTGGAGCTCTCGTCCCCTCCGTGGTGAAGATGGAGCTGCGGACCTCGCCGGCAGGTGCTGGTGCCTTATCAGCATCAGAGACTACCGACGCCGCCGCTGGCATGGCGGCTGAGACAGGCCCGGGCGTCGCCGCGGATGCTGGGCCTGAGGTCGAGCAGGATAAGGACCTTCTTTGCCCGATCTGTATGGGCATCATCAAGGATGCCTTCTTGACGGCCTGCGGTCATAGCTTCTGCTACATGTGCATCGTCACTCATCTGCAGAACAAGAGTGATTGCCCTTGCTGCGCGCACTACCTCACCAAGAACCACCTCTTTCCGAATTTCCTCCTCAACAAGGTCTGCGTCTCTTCTTGATGTTGATTTTTCGCTGTTTTGTGAGCGTTAGGTTAAAATTTCTGATTAGTTGTTTCATTTGGTTAAGAATTCAGATGTGATGTTTTTCATGTTAAGCATTCCGTTAAGCAAGATATTAAGCAACTTGGGGACTATTGAATCTTTTAGCAATTAGATTGCTAGAGGGATGGCTGATACTGATAGTTTCATCAGATAGGAAAATAAAAAATAGTTTAATTGGAGTGGAGATGTGTGTGTGTGTGTGTGAATTAGATATCAGCAATAATTTATATTATTTCTTGGCAAATATCTGACTACTTGGATACATTGGCTGAAAGATAAGCACTTGATGTTTCTTCCAGTGGAACTTTTGAGCTAAGTGACTATGAAGTATGAATTGAAGCCTTAATTTCCTTTCTCCTGAACTTCTGTAAGTCTCCCAAGAAACAATTGTACAACATTACTGCAGCCCTAGAAGGCATTGCTGGCTAGGCACATCACTCTTTTTTAAATCATAAACTCTGCTCTTTGTTTTTGGTTTGGTTGTGTCTTGAATTGTGGCCCTTAGAAATTTAGCATCATTCTTGATCATAAACTTTGATTTTTTAGGTTAATTGCACCTTGTATAGATGTTAGGCAGACCATTTTTTCCAGAACAAGTATCTGTTGTAGCTAGAATAGATGACTACTATAGGCCAGTATTTTGTGAAAACATTGATTAAACAAGACTTTCAGATTATTTTCCAATTATTTGAAGTTGATATGACTTGGTTCAATTTTAGTTGACTAAAATGTAATTATACATTTATAAAAATTGATTTCTTTTTTTTTTGTAATGATTATTTTTATTTTTTTATTACTTATTTGATAAAATATACCTTGTCATTCTTATAAAACCTGTAAAGTACAAACTAACCAACATCTTAATTTCTTCTTATTGCAGCTATTGAAAAAGACATCTGTTCGTCAAATTGCTAAATCTGCATCACCCATTGAGCATCTTCGGATGTCATTGCAACAGGTCAGCTATTACTTAATCATTGAATAATTAAAATTTTTTGAAATAATGCTTTTCTTTTTTAACAGTTGATGCTATCTTTCATATTTTCAATATAATTTTTTATTTCTTATAGTTTTAATGAAGAACAAGAGATTTATGTATTCCATTTGGTAATACAATAAAACCTTTATTCGAAAGAATGCAAGGAATATTGATCTTTATTATCAAGATACTTGCTTCAGTTGATGTAAAATATAACTTTATCATCTTCATCGTTGCAAAATTCTTATTCAACATTTTGTGCATATTTAATTATTCATTTTTACTTTTCTCCAATTATTGACTGGAATTTATAAAGGTCGAGCAAAATACTGTAGGAATCAATTTAGTAGCTCATTCTCACCATAATAATTCATTATCCAACAAGGATTCCATCATAAGATGCATGTTATTTGTCTTTTTAGATTACTCGAATCACTGTTATACAACAACGAGTCGTTAGTGCCAATTATTTGGTGTCGGCTATATGAATAATTTCCTTTCATGTTGCTCTATTAGTCTATTAAGGGCCAAAAGACTCGAATCTTTGTTATCTAAACCATTATTTTTCTACACTTATTCTTTAAGAAAGATAAACTTCTATAATAGAAAACAACATATATTGTTTGGTATTTTGAGCTGGCTTTTTTTTGCCAAATATTTCAAGAGTATTAATTTTGGTGTAATTGCACTCAACAAAGAGAGCATGAATGATTAAGTAACAAAATGATTATAAGCATATTCTTTTATTGTTATTATTAGGGAAAGTTCAAAAAAAATCCATGTGGTTTCAAGTTTTTGCAAATCACGGCCTGTGTTTTTTTTTTTACATTTAAGTACCATATGATTTTTTGGTTTTGGCAAATCAAGGAAAAACCGTCCACTCCGTCAATATCTGCTTACGTGGCAGGGCAAAACCGACATTTTACATAAAAAAAAATATTTTTTCTTCTAAGTTGGCGATTAAATTAGTTCAATCTTCTCTTTAAGTTAATTTAATTAGCTTGACTTGAGATTCACCCTGAGCTTCAACAAAGTAATAAAAGAGACTTCTCCCTGCATCTAAATCCACATCAATATACCCAGACATACTTGTTTGAAGGAAACATCTGGTCGGCCAGGAAGCTTCTTTACTAGATCCTCATCGGTGGATAGCCTTTCACTAGTATTCCACCATTGATGAACACCGAGCACCATCACCATCAACATTAATGGCAGCAAGAACTTTATGCTACTTGCCATCTCTCAAAGTTCGAGTTTTGGAGTTCTTGGGGACTGTGAGGTTTTGCTAGTCCGAGTGCATGACATTTATAGTTTGGAATCTTGGAATTTTATGGGAAGAGTTTACCTTGGAGTTCTACAAATGGTTCAAAGAGATGTTGGATTATATATTATTTATAGAGGTGGTGGAGCTTGGAAAGGAGAAGAGCTCGCGTGAGAGAGACGAGGGAGAGGAAGCCAGTGAGAATGGTGAAGGAGTTGGAGGAGAAGTTGGAGTAGAAAGAGCATGAGAGGGAGAAAGAAAGGGAAGGAAGCCGGTGAGAATGGTGAAGGAGTTGGAGGAGAATTGGAGACGAAGGAGTATAAAATAAAATTAATGTGAAATACCAGTTTTGCCCTGCCACGTAAGCAAATATTGACGGAGTGGACGGTTTTTCCTTGATTTGCCAAAACCAAAAAATCACATGGTACTTAAATGTAAAAAAAACACACACAGGCCGTGATTTGCAAAAACTTGAAACCACATGGATTTTTTTTGAACTTTCCCCTTATTATTATTGCGATTACTATTACTACTTTTTCTATTATTGTTATTATTTTTTTCTGTACTGTGATTCTATGTTCTTTTGCCATAAATATTGGTGAATAACTTGATATTTGGGAACTACAGGATGATTTAAAAAAAAAATGTATCAATCTCTTCTGCCAAAATTCCATTGCTGGTGTATTGAGAAAGAATTGCTTATTATAGAAGTTAAAATATCTTAAAGATGCTTTAAATTGATCTCTATGATGTCTTTGTAGTCCTAACCAAGTTTTCGACTGCAATATTTCACTTGTTATTTTGCTGTGGGAAATGCCTGATTTATATTCAATTACTTTTCCTTTATGTTTATTCATAAATCAGGAAATTTCTGTTGAGCTTAGATGGTTTTATTATTTGTAGACAGGGTTGTGAAATGTCAATTAAGGACCTGGATACTCTGTTGTCACTCATTGCTGAGAAGAAGAGGAAAATGGAGCAGCAAGAGGCTGAAACAAATATGCAGATTCTTCTGGATTTCTTGCACTGCCTAAGAAAACAAAAACTTGAAGAATTGAATGAGGTTAGATTGACAAAATTTTCAGCTTCCTACTGCTTGATGATGCTCTGATGCTCTTCTTACTTTGTGATTCCTGAGATAATGATTCCCCTTGAACTATAACAAATGCTCTTCTTACACTGTGTATGTGAGGTCTTTTTTTTTTCCTTCGCTTTCTTTCATTCAAAGTATCTAAAAACGATTAAGTCATGAGTTGCTAATTAGTTTTCCTTGGGATTCTTATAGGTTCAAGCTGATCTTCAATTCATCAAAGAAGATATAAATGCTGTAGAGAGACATAGAATTGAACTATGTAGGGCAAGGGAGAGATACTCGGTGAAATTACGAATGCTTCTTGATGACCCTATGCCTGCGAAATTATGGCCTGTAGTTGACAAACACAACAATATCCTTGTCTCTGGGGCTCGCAATGCACATGGTGGGACATGCAGTGGAAATTTTCAGAGAAAGAAAGCTGACATGAAGGCGCATGGAAGCTGTCAAGGACAACAAAGAAAGGATGCTTTTAGTGGTTCAGATCCTCAACACACTCTTACACAATCAGGGCTTGCTATAGCAAGGAAAAGACGTGTTCATGCACAGGTTAGTCTGTGTCACCTAATGATTTTGTAACTTACATTTCATAATAGGGCATTCAATACCATATGACCTGATAATTAGTTGCCAGTATAAATCATTTCAAAACCATATCCAGTTTATATATGATAATTTGCTAACTGATACTAATGTGATTATCATGCAAACTCAATCCATTCGATATTTGATCAAATATGGACAAATCTCAGGTTTCTGTCATGTGATACTTCACATTCAAGAAGTAGGAATTTATTTTACACCTTGTCTTATCATTGGAAGATGATTTTGCCTAATATGGTGTATGAAGTTTATGCCGAGGTGCTTACTATACTGTTATTTATAATGTGGTTGCTACATAAGAAATGCATGTTTAACTACCTCTTCTTATTATCATTTGCTTTTATATTTTACGGCCTTTTGCTTTATAATATCATATATCATCTAGTTGGGTTGGCAAAATTAATTGTCAAAATGATCTAATGCTGAGTGCTCAATATAATGCCACCTATAATGTGGTTGTTAAATAAGAATTTTATGTTTAACTATGTCTCCTTATTGTGATTTGCTTTTATATTTTGTGTCCCTTTGATTATAATACCACATGTCATCAAGTTGGATTCACAAAATTGTAAAATGATATAGTATGTACTTATGCTGGTTAAAGTGAGGACTGGCAGATAATACTCTTTTATATCTTCTTTGGACCCTGAAAGTCATCTCTTTCTTATGCCATAGTTCAATGAATTACAAGAGTGCTACCTACAAAAGAGGCGTAATGGAGCAAACAACCCACAAAGGCAAGATGAAAGAGATGCAAATACCATAACAAGAGAAGGTTATACTGTTGGTCTTGAGGATTTTCAGTCTGTATTGACCACTTTTACTCGATACAGGTTTTTATCGTCCTTCAAAATTATTATGAATCTTAAGTTTTTCTTCTTTGCCTACTTTTTCTCTTGGAAATTTATTTTATAATTCACACTCAATCTTGTTTCATATAAAACCAGTCGCTTGCGTGTTATTGCGGAGCTTAGACATGGAGATCTGTTCCATTCTGCAAATATTGTTTCTAGGTATGTTTCTAATGAAAGAATTGTATGAATTGCACCTTCCTTAGTTTGTTTCAGCTTCTTTTGAACTGTACTATGAACATCTTTATTTTTCTTTCTCAAATGGCTTATTCGATTTGATATTCACTTTACGTTCTTATGTTATATTAAGTATTTTAATTATTAGACATGTAGTATATCAACATTTGGTTTTCCTTTGGTATATTGTACCTTAGGTTCTGACTTTCTCATGTTTGTAGAGATTGCTTTAGTGTATAGGACTACAAGCTGTCTTTTAACTGGCCCCTTTTGCAATCAAAGCTCTTCAATTCCCATGTACTCATGGCATCCCACACTTCCATCTAACTCTACTCTCTTCTAAATTATATATCTATTACTCTTCTGGTCACTCAATGCTTGACTTTGACTGGCTAGATGTTTCAATCCTACCCAATATGTTCCAGCAATAGCATTGTTTCTAATTTCTAAGACCCTACTTGATATTAGTGATCTAGAGATGTTAACATGGTTGAGCAGTTTTTGCTGTAAATGAATTACTTGATTATTTTCAGAAGGTTTGTGGGGCTATTTTGGGGTTATATGCCGATTTCTAGTTGTTTTAGGTCAAGGATGTCAAACATATCAAACGGAACCAGTGTTACTCAGATACGGACTAAGGAAAAATTATGTATCAGTACGGGGATATTGACACGTTTGAATCACATGCGCCCCACATGATTCGACTTTACCTTGGGTTATTAAAAAAAAAAAGAGTTATGATTTTGCTCATTTTTCCATTTTCACTCTCCTTCTTATTTTTTGTTTTTAATTTTCAATCTCAGTCTTTTATTAATTTTTAATTGTCTTATCCTTTTCATATATTTTTAAACTCCATTTTTTTATTATTCTTATTTTTATATATTGTTTCTTGTCTTTCAAAACTTTGTAATTGTGATCTCATGATTTAAAAAACTCTATTTTATTTTAATTTAAATTTTAAATGTGATTTAATTCCCTTGTGTTAAGCTTTATTTCTCTGAACAACCTACAGTGTCTGTAGGCACACCTGAAACTTGTTTTACTAAAATATTTTCCACTCTAGAAACAATGAGATTCCAACTCTCTCTCTCTCTCTCTCTCTCTATATATATATATATATATATAAATATATATAGTTGAATCCACATATCCAATTTTCATTAATACCTGCTATGCTTTCCTTTTAAGCCCTGCCTCTTTCGAGTAACATTGGGCTTATTGATATGCTTTTTGTTGTAGGTTTTTTATTTCCTTATGTTTTGGCCATCTTGCATACACATTTTGCATATTGGTATTCCTTTCTCATGTGGTGATTACTATTACTAATAATAATCCGCATATTGCTATTCCTTTACTAATCAGAATGAACATATTGGTATTCCTTTCTCCTGTGGTGCTTACTAATAATAATCAGCATATTTGTATTCCTTTCTCCTGTGGTGTCTACTAACCAGAATCAGCATATTGGTATGCCTTTCTCCTGCATGTTGATATTCCTGTCTCCTGTGGTGCTTACTAATCATAATAAGATTATACGTCTGTGTTCATTATCAATAGAGATATAAACAGATATAACAAAGGCATTTTTAAATGATACTAGATTTTGTAGAGTAAACTTGAAGCATTGATGTTTGGGAAAGAATAAAATGAAAATACTGCCATCTCATCCTCTGCGTGACTGTATGAAGTATGCCTTGTATTTTAATCGCATCACAGCTTTTGTATTGCGAACTGATCTTGTAAACAACAAATAATTGAATAGTGGAGGTCAACCATACTACTAATGTAAAGGGACACAATCAAACTTGTGCTTTAATTTGTGAAAACCAATAATTGTCTATTACTGTAGACACAGTTTTTTATTTTTTTTTATTTTTTTACATAGAGTAAACAAAAAGTACTTTTGGAAAACAACACAACTTTTTTCTTGCTAGAATCTAAGTTCTTCTCATGAAGCCATATGCTCTAGAATTTATAATACTAATTTTCCTTTTGCCACTTTTTTCTAGTTTGCTTACAAGAGTATGGTTTGACTTCCTTCAGCTTTTTTGCCTTTTAAACTTTGATCAGCTTAACTATTTAATTCGTTGAAGACCTCTGTTTAACTATCCATTGTCTTTGCAGCATAGAATTTGATCGTGATGATGAGTTATTTGCCACTGCTGGAGTTTCCAAGCGGATCAAAGTTTTCGAATTTTCCACAGTAAGGTCTTTCCGAAGTTCATTCCTTTAACTGTGTTTTTAGATTCTTTTAAATGTGCTTAAGGATTAAATCTAGCTAATGGGTTTCAGGTGGTAAATGAACCAGCTGATGTGCACTGCCCTGTTGTAGAAATGTCCACTAGGTCTAAACTTAGTTGCTTGAGTTGGAATAAGTACTCAAAAAACATTATTGCAAGCAGTGACTATGAAGGGATAGTTACTGTGTGGGATGTAAACACTCGCCAGGTAACATTTTTTTTTTCTCTCACAATCTTTTTTGCGTTTGAATTCTTGCCTTGATCGTAGACATCCTGGTTTTCTGATGCTTCTCATAATTATTTCTGATCTTTCTTTTAGAGTATGATGGAGTATGAAGAGCATGAGAAGAGAGCATGGAGTGTTGATTTTTCACGTACAGAACCTTCAATGTTGGTGTCTGGCAGCGATGACTGCAAGGTGATAATTTCATTGGTAGAATTATGCCCAAGCAAATTAGCATTATGTATATATATATATATATATATATTTTTCTCCAGTCACTCTGTAGGCGTGCCCCTTTTTGCTGTGCACCCTAATCTATTGCTTTAGTACCAGGATCTTTCCATCAAATATTATATCTGAATTAAATCTAATAGTTTTCTATCTTCTTGTTTTCGTTTCCTCTTTTTTTGAGTATTATTATATATTAATATTAAATGAGTTTAGATCTTCAAAATAGATGATGAGATGGTAATAATGGCTTTAGGACATGCGATGTTAGAGCATTTTTGTGTGGAAGGAAAAATGTTGTTCAATGAATCCTTTTGCGGAAAAATTAGATATGTAAGGTGGACACAATTGTATTTGTAGTTGATGCAGGGAGTCTTCACACACATAATGTTCAAGAAACAGGCTTCTAGAAGCAACAATGGTGATAAAGGCATCTGGTCCCTTCTATGTACTCAATGGAAAATAAAGCTGTTAAAGTCCTAAGATGTAAATCTTTTATAAAGGGATAGCAGTAGCAGCAAAAGTAGGTGTCTCAAAATTAGATTGGATCTTCAGATGCGCTATAAAGAGTATAAATATAAACAACTTAATCAAATTCATTTAAATATTTTTGAGGTTGGATTGAAATTAGATCATTCAAGGGATGCAGAAAAACCGTATCGGAATCAATATTGGAAAATGAATTGCAAATGAAATCAATGAACTGATGGGTCATTGCCATGTTTATTGACATTTTTTGTGTATGATCTCTTGAAACCAATCATAAGAGTGAATTCGTCTTGCATCCTCATAACATTTTACATTATCCATTTTTGATCTGGTGATTCTCTGTTTACCAGGTCAAAGTATGGTGCACAAAGCAAGAAGCTAGTGTTCTTAATATTGATATGAAGGCAAATATCTGTTGTGTGAAGTACAATCCTGGATCCAGTGTTCATGTGGCGGTATGCTGCCATCTTTATTGAGATCTTATTTCTTTCTGTTGAATCACTCTTAAAGAACACCATTCTGTTGTTTGTAGGTTGGCTCTGCTGATCATCACATTCACTACTTTGATTTGAGACACACCAGTGCTCCAGTACATGTTTTCCGAGGACATAGAAAAGCAGTCTCCTATGTGAAGTTTTTGTCTAACAATGAACTTGCATCTGCATCAACAGACAGTACATTGCGCTTGTGGGATGTGAAGGAGAATAACCCGGTATATATTCTTTTATTTGGCAATATGCAACTTTATCCTCATTACTGTTGTTGCTTGTTCTATTTCATTGATACAATCCATATCATTAACTGAACCTTATCACAGCAATTTGTGTAATTTGAGGGCCAACCATGAGGATATGCATAATGAAACCTATCTGATGATAACAGCCATGTACTTAGAACAGTTTCTGTTTAATCAATTTCCTTGTTGAGTATAGTTTTGTGAAAGATCATTTTGTCTCTCATGATTTCTTGCTGGGTTTTCAGAACTAAATTTGTTTTATTGTAAGAAATTAATATTTAGTGCATTTATGTATGATCTTATATGTTAATCGATTCATTCTTTTCAGCAATTAAATAACATGATCAATTACGTAAAACAGATCTAAGTAATGAACATGTTGCACTGATCATTTTATTTGAATTTCCCTATGAACACATAAAGTCCTTTTAACATGTTTATTTATTTGGAAAGTGTTTTCTTGAAGTATTTATGGTTAGGATCTGCTTCGGTTTGGTTTTTAATGTAGGTCAGCTGTCATGTTAATTTAGTCCAAACCAAGTTCAATGGGTTACGGCATTTTTATACAGGCAGACTTAATTATATCGTGGAGCCCTCCAGCAGTCCTACTAACATGAATGTCAGTTTATCTGGTGGTGGAGGCTACCATACCTATATTCTTTACTTGCACCAAATGGCAGTTACGCCGAGTGGGAGAGAAAGTGAGAGAGAGTGCATAGTGCTGATAGCAACGTTACATTATACCTTCTTTCGATTTCTTTTAATGATTATTTTTTTATCAAAACCGAAACACCTCTGTTACTTGTGCATTCTTGTTAATATAATGTGTTTTGGTGGGTACAAGGAAAACTAATTGGTTTTACAATCGATTGATTTTGATTTCATATACAATAAGTATGTAATTTATGTAGCCAGCCAAAACCTAATTCGCCTACAGTCAAATTCTAATTCGAGTTGGACTTGAAAGTTCAAGGCATTTGTGGCTGTTGCAAAAGTGATAACCCCTCGATTATTCTCAATGAATTGTAATGTTTGATGAGATACTCCAGTGCTTTTTAGCCCTTGAAAACTGCAAACTGCCCATTGTGTAAACCTTGTTCCATGCGGCACTACACTTGAGAAGTCTCCACGATGTCCATTTTGATGAAGTTGAAAATCACCTTTTAATGTAAGCTATGGTCGGTAAAGGACTAGCTTTGTGAGGACATCTGTCTTGGGTAGAGTTTTTCATAAATGATCCAATTTAGTTTCTTTTCCAATACCCAGTGTTGTTTTGTTTAAGCATGAATAAATGGCATTTGAGACAGTTAAGAATATTTTGGGAGAAGAGAAAATTTGGATAAGTTGTTTGAACTGAGTGACATACATGGGCTTTGGAACTGTAATTTAGTGACAGTTCAGTTGTGGAGAGAGCTTTTCTTTCTGAATAGGTTTGCGAAGATGACTGGTTGGTTAGTCAAAAGATAATTCTTAGGGAATCTCTCTGAAAGGATTGTTTAGCTGAGGACAATTGTTCCTTTAGGTTATGCTTTTCAAAGATATATATCTATAACAGCATTAAGAACAATGGAAAAGGTGGTTATTGTGGTAAGGAGAAAGTTCATGATAAGGACACTGGGAGAGGGTTAACAAGATAATGTTGCTTCAAGTTAGAAGTGAAACCAGAAAGGATAGGTTTATCAGAAATATTGAGTCTTGGTACTTAATGCCATGTATATATCTGTTGATGACTATTTTGTGGGATATATTTTGCTGCCCTATATGGGTCTGAATGGGCATGAAATCAGACAACTGAACAGTAGCATGCTTAGATAGCATGTGTGACACATTTAATCACTATTTTTGTTGCAGTTAAAGAGACTTATTGATGACAGTTGTTTAGTGTGCCTCATCATAGTATTTTTGGAACAGTGGATCCTTCATGATCATCACTCTGAACTTCGGTTTGGTGTTATGTTGGTGACTTACAATATTTGTCTTCTAAATTTGGAAAATTTTGATGTTAAATGTTTAGTGTGCCTTATCATAGCATTTTTGGAACAGTGGATCCTTCATGATCATCAATCTGAACTTTGGTTTGGTGTTATGTTAGTGACTTAAAATATTTATCATCTAAATTTGGAAATTTTGATGTTAAATGTTATTTTAATCGTAGATTTATTTATTGCTGTTAGATCAGCAAATATTTTGACGGAAGTGAAATTCAGAAATGCATCATATGATTCATATTTCTCTTCTAGTACCTTTCTTACCAAGTTTCAATTCAGAAGTGCTTCTTTATGGAGCTTTTACATTCCAAACCGATTCTCTAGTATTATGACATTTAATTGTGGGGCTAATATCAATTAAGGAATGTGAGGCATTGTCACATTTTGGTTGGTCCTTCGTTGAGCGAATGTCAAATAAAGGCCCATCTAATGTTGGTTTTGGCCTAAAATTCCTGTGAGGATGTATCAATGATTGACTTATCTATAATTATACAACCAAAGATTTTCATTCACATTATGGAATGAATGAGATTTTAATTGCGGATCTTTTCACTATGGGTGCATGTAAAAGTTAACTGAGATCAATTTTCTTATATTTGTATAAAATTTGTTAAAGTTTTCATATTGTTTTTGACATCTATTACTGAAGTTTTCCGATATTTATAAAACCTTTTTTGTTTATAATGAGCCCACTACAGCAATTTATAGGATACTAATTGGATGAATCTCAATATTTGCTCAGGTGAGAGTCTTCAAAGGCCACACAAACGAGAAGAACTTTGTAGGCCTTACAGTGAACAACGAGTATATTTCTTGTGGGAGCGAAACAAATGAAGTATTTGTGTACCATAAGGTATGAATTTATTAAGCAGATTCCACTGATAAACAGCAAACTAGATTGTTGTCCTATTGTATGACTTTTTGAAGAATAGCCTTTGTGTTGATGGTCAACGTCTACGTGTTACTGAAGTTTTTATTTGCAGGCAATATCCAAACCTGCAGCTTGGCATAGGTTCAGTTCGACAGACATGGAAGATGCAGATGATGATGCTGCATCGTATTTCATAAGCGCGGTATGCTGGAAGAGTGACAGTCCTACACTGCTAACTGCAAACAGTCAGGGGACCATTAAAGTTCTCGTTCTAGCAGCGTGATTGCAAACAGGAGTTGAAGGAAGAAGAGGTGTATTTGCATGCCTCTGATGAATGTTTCCTGAGTTCTTGTGTATATGTTACTTGTGTTGAAGTGATTGCTTATATTATTTTTATAAAATGAATATAATTTCTCCAGTTTTTTTATTTTATTTATTTTATTTGTGTTGAGTCTTCACCTCAGGTGGAGTCTAGAAAGGTGTAAGGTCACACATTATCGCCATAAAATGTTTCTGTTAATATATATAAATAGACCTCATTTGGACTAACGTTTTTGTTTGGAAGAACCTCTCAACTAGAGAAGCTATTTATTGAAAGAAATAAAGCAAGAAGCAACTAAGTTACAAGATTCCCAAAAAGAGGAAACAAGAAACCAACTTAGAAACTAAAACCAAACTTTCGAAATGAATTCATCAGCTAAGAAGGGAGGTCTTTTCCAAACAAGAAAAGGTTGAGATGCTGGTGTTGGTATCCAAGAATAGCTAAGTTGACAGCCGGAGAGCTCCAACAGGAAGGAGTGATGTATCTCGAGGATGGTCGCACATGTCCAATAAGAATTTCAGATTGTTAACTTGAGCTTCAAACCTCCGGGAAGAAACATGATCAGTGGGCATTGAAGAAGCTCGGAGGATTGCATGTTGATCACGATGATATGCTTGACAGTGGATGTGCAAATCCAACGCAGCGGTGAAGTGCCACTGACGCAAGCAACGCATCAAAGGAGCTCTCCGAACAACTGCTAGAAGTGCAACCTGCAAGAGAGATTTTGTAATTAGCATCAGCAAAGAAGAAACCAACTGAACTCACCTTAAGATCAAGATTAGATGCAGCATGAGTGAAGAGAAAATTATCATCAATGGATGAGAAGTTGCTCAACAAAAATTTTCTCCCCACGAGCCCAAAGTTGCAACGGGAGAGATCATCGACTAGAGCAGTCGCCTTGGACACAATATTATTGTAAATAGGGCGAGAATTTCTGAAGATCACATCACACCGGCACAACCAGATGAACCATGCACAAGCGGCGATGAGAGCAAGGATATGCATAGACTGTCTGTATTCAATAACCCAATTGCCTGATGAAAACCCGTTAGTAAAAGATATAGGGATATTAAGCATGCTGGTGAGCTGGTCCCAAATCAAAAGAATTCTATCGCATTGACCAAACAAATGATCAACGGTCTCACTATGAATACCACAAAAAACACAGGGGTTATCAGGGCCAAGATGAATATTATAAAGAAATGCTGATGTGGATAAGCGACCTCTTAAACACAGCCAAATGAAATGTTTAATTCTGGGAGCAACAGGGATACTCCAAGCAATGTTCCAACCTTCCCAAACTTCAGAAAAAACCGACTGTCTATTCAAAGTATGATAAACAGCAGAAGATACTTTGGTACAAGAAGCTTTTGGAACCCAAATCCAATGATTATCAGAGTTATGATCAATAGAAAGAAATTTCCTGTCCAAATTTTCAACATTGCTACCAAAAATTTGATTAAACTCATGCACGGACCACTGATCATTAACAATAATATCAGAGAAAGAAATTCGATCCAAATCAACTTCCATATTGAGGTAAGTAGGTTTAAGAGCTACATGAATGTCATAAAGCCAGGGATCCCAAAGAATAGAAGTGCTCAAAGGATTGACAGTATTTATTTTGCAATGGTGTTTAATAAAAGCAGCAGATTTGCATAAGCCTCTAAAAAACCAAGAGCACTTGGCCGGCACAGAATCAAGCCAAAAATTAACTTTTCCATACTTATGAAGTAGAATTTCAACCCAAAGACTGTCATGATTATTTAAGTATTTGAAAATGTTTTTAGACATGAGAGCATGTTTTGCAAGAGTAAGATTTTTGATACCTAAGCCCCCCTCAGACTTACCTTCAGTAATAATGTTCCAACTCACATTATGGATGCCCTTTCCATTACCATTCCTATTCCAAAAAAATTTTCTCACAGCTTTGGAGATTTCAGAAAGGATTGAATCATGGATGGGATAGACAATTAAAGTATATACTGGAACTGAGAGGAGAACAGAGTTAATAAGGATCTCTTTCGCAGCAGGAGTGAGATGAAATTTGGACCATTTGGAAGTAAGTTTATTGACTTTATCAATCATAGGCTGGAAAGTAATAGGAGCTAATCGTTTAGGAGAGATGAATACTCCAAGATATTTGAAAGGGAAATGGGCATGTTTAAGATTTAGGATGTGACAAATACGGTTAAGAATATGATGATTCATCCAAGAAGGAAAAAAAATTTGAGACTTATTTAGGTTGCGATGCTGACCAGAGATGTTGCTATAAAAATTAAAACAAGCTTTAATGTTTTTGGCTACCTTGCGAGAAGCGGGAGTAATTAGAATCAAGTCATCAGCATACATTAAGTGATTGAAATTATGAGGTAAATTACTATTAAAACCAGGTATGCGATTATGCTGAAGACTAAAATTGAGCATAGTTGTAAGAATCTGAGACACAATAATGAAAAGGTACGAAGAGATTGGATCACCCTGACGGACACCTCTGAAAGAGGGGAACCAAGGGGTTGGTTTTCCATTAACTAAAAGAGAGAACGAACAAGCCTGAAGACAAGATTTAATCCAAGAAACCCACAAAGGAGGAAAATTCATTTTAATAAGAATGGTAAGAATTGCACTCCAACTAAGGGTATCATAAGCTTTTTCGATATCAAGTTTGATAATCATCCTAGGGGGGCTATGAGTATCAAATTCAATCGAATGGGCAACCTCTTGCAGAGCGATAATGTTATCAGAAGAACTTCGATTAACAACAAAACCCACTTGTTCGCGACTAATGATAACAGGAATAACCTTTTTTAATCTATTAGCAAGCAATTTCTAAAGAATTTTGAAACAAACATTACACAAGGAAATCGGGCGAAAATCAGACACCAACTTAGGATTATCCTTTTTGGGAATGAGAGCAACATAGGTCTTACCCCAAGAGGAAGGAATAAAGGAGGTTTTAAAAAAGTGTTGAATTGCTTCGAAAAGATGATTTCCAACAATTGGCCAAAATGTTTTGTAGAATTCCACGTTAAAACCGTCGGGACCGGGGGACTTACCTGTAGGAAGATCGAGAATAGTTTGATGTACTTCCTCCATAGTAACATTGCTGATGAGGAAGGCACTATCAGAATCAGAGATCTTAGGAATGTCAGGGGGAAGATCGACGTGATTACTAGAAGAGTAACAATCAGAACCACCCCAGAGATGTTTGTAGAAATTCATGAAAGCATTTTCAATACTGGAAGGATCATTGAGAACGTTCCCGTGAGAGTCTTCGATTTGAGGAATATAATTGATATGAGAACGCATACGATAGATAGCATGAAAGAAGCTTGTATTCTTATCTCCATCAGAAATCCAATTTAAGCGAGCACGCTGTGCCCATCTAATAGAATTCTGGCGATGTAACGCAGACAATTTAGCATAAAGACTTTTGAGAACAAGATGAGAATTAGAATCAGACTCAGTAAGCTCCAAGGAACAAATTTCAGCTTCAGTTTTGGAAATGGCCGTATCTAAATTATTAACCCCTGAAATACTCCAACGATTAAGATTAAACCGAGAGCGAGATAGAAAGTGGGAAAAAACGTGCATAGGATTACCACGAGGATTAAAATCCCAAGCATCACGAATACACGAATGACACCCAAGATAGTCCATCCAAAAATTTTCAAATTTAAAAGATTTTTTCTTGAAAACAAAAGATATATTTGCAGTAAGAAAGAGTGGAGAGTGATCAGAGAAAGAGCGATTGAGATGCGAAAGGGTGTAAGATTTAAAGATATTATTCCACTTAAGATTGACCAGACAACGATCCAGTCTGGCCCATCGGCGAGCAGAACCTAACTGGTTGTTACACCAAGTAAAAGGGGAACCAACGAATTTAAGATCCAGAAGATTATTACCATCAATAAAATCATTAAAAAATCTAGATTTACGGCTGTAATGGGTGAAAGAGCCACCTTTGTGCTCGGTTCTGGTAAGGATAGAATTAAAATCCCCCAGAATAAGCCAAGGTATCCTAAGAGAAGAAAGTTTGGAGAGTTCGTGCCACAGAAATCTTTGGGAGATACAACGAGAAGAGTTATAAACCACCGAGATGATAAAATTTTTAGAAAAAGAAGAGGAAATGGCAATATGTAAAGCACGACGAGACACAGAGATAGGGGTAACTCGACCAATGACCGAGTTCCAAAGTATAAAAATACCACCTGAAAATCCTTCCGCAAGGACCGAAGCCCACTCCCAATGCTTGGGAATTTTCTTACAGAGACGATCGACTCGATCCGAATTGGCGCGAGTTTCAACTAAACAAACCAGGACGGGTCTGAGCTTCTTGATAAGTCTGAGAAGTCTAGAAGAAGTATCCCGGTCGGAGATACCCCTGCAGTTCCAACATAAAATTTTAGTTGTGTTCATAATCATCATAAAAAAAGGAGGAAGAGAACAAAAACTCCCTAAAAAGAAAAGGAAGAAAGAAGTAGACGAAACGTCAAGGTCCGGAACGCCCAGCTTCCGTTCTGCCCTTTTTCGGCGAGATTTCTTCAGCATGATTTCCTTTTCTGATGAGAGCTTCCCGTCTTACCCCGGCTTGATATTGTACCAAGGTCATAGAGTCTTCCGGTTCGTTCTCATCGTCTGGCATCTCATCGTCTTCGTCTTCCGAAGAACCATCATCTTCTTCACTGTCCTCTTCCATTTCACTGGATTCAAGGACAGAGGAAACTTGAGCAACAAGAGAATCATGGAGCGGATCAGGAGGAAGAGTGTTAGAGGAGACAACCGGGACAGAGGCTCTCAGGATGGGTGGGGGGGAAATAGGTCTAGGGCCAGGTCTAGAAGAGTTAGAAGGCAGAGGGGTTTCTTGAGAACTACAAAAGAGAACTATCTGATTGGGAGGATTGGGTGGTGGGAAGTCTCGATTAGGGTGTGAGTGGTCTCGAGCGGTGTGAAGACTTAAAGAGTCTGACAAAGCAGATGTCTGGGGATCAACCAAAGTAGATGACGATGGAGTCAAAGAGTTAACCCTGGTAACGTCGTTAATCACGGAGCTTTGATTAACGGCTAGATCTTCAACAGGATTTCGAACGTTAAGAGTTTCGGCGAGATCAAGGTGTGGGGAATCGCGAAAGGCATGGGAAGTGGACGACCGCCCACGTCCAGCAAATCTTGATCCGCCACGTAAGCTGTGTGAGCCAGCTCCTCGGGACTCGGTGACATCGGCTTCCACACCGTCTGCTGTGCGAGGAGTCGCGTGAGGGGCACGTGAAGCACCACCACCGCGTCCCCGAGCACGGCCACGCCGGCGAGACACCAGAAGCCACGGTCCAAAGTCCGATTCCGGGCTTTCATCAGGGTTAGGGACGAAGATGGGGTCAGCAGCATCCATGATCTGATCAGCATCATTCGGGACCTGGGTGGTTTTCTCTGCCTGCTCTCGTTCTACACGAGAGGGTAAAGAGAACCCACCGGCCTCGGACGAAGCGACCCGAGTGCAAGACTTGCTACCATGACCGATAAGCCCACAGTTATAGCAGAACGTCGGCAGACGTTCATACATCACCACCACAAACACCCTCTGACAATCATCACCAATCCAAAACCCTCGACAAAGAGGTTTAGATAAATCTATTTCAATGCAAACCCGAGCATATTTAGATCTAGCCAGAGTGGACGTAAATTCATCAACTTTGATGAGATTACCAAAGTTGCTGGTTATTGTTTCAAGAGTGTCTCCGTCCCAACATTCAACAGGTAAGTTGTGGAACTGAACCCAAATAGCCGCAGAATTAAGCTTGGCAAAACTTGGTTCGAAGAAAGGTTTCCACGGGGACAACTGCAGAATGATTCCGTTTATAGACCAAGGTCCTTCGAGAAGGAGCTTCTGCATAATTTCCTCAGAAGGACATCTGACTAGTAAAAAACCATTTGGAAGGTCGGAGATGAAGATTTCTCCGAAGTTGTTCCATTTATCCGAAAGCAACGACGATTTGACTTGCTCGAATGGAGGGACTTGCCGAAACAGTTTGCCATACAAAGCATATTGAAATTTCATGCGACTCGCGATTAATGGCATCATTATCCAGCCGGACGAAATTGGAAGTATTGGCCTTGAGTTTATTGAGGAGTTGCTCATTATGAAGAGGAGAATTGTCCGTGGAAGGAGTTAGAGAAGTCGCAATTTGGGGACCGTGGATTTTTTTAGGAGGAGGGGGGTGAGAAGGTTGGCCCCCGCTTGCCATGGCAAGGGGGGAACAAGGTTTTCAGCAAGCTCAGGCAAGGAGAGGCCAAAGCGTGAGGAGAGAGGGGAGGAACTTATAATGCGGAAGGTTTAATTAGGTAGAAAATGAAATCGGGTAATTTTCTCGGACGAATAGCATTACTCTCTATATTGTATGTTTAACATTTGAGATATTTTAAGATCTACTGTATCTTCACCCCCTTCCAACAATGCAATATCTGGACTTAATCTAATGTCAGTGAGTTGCGTGAGGGCTTTTATTCCTTATATTAATCAACATACTCCAGAAACTTTATTTCCTAAATTCATTATTTATTTATTTATTTTTATTTCTTAAGTTAAACAAAAGGAGTGCTTTGGAACAGTTTATGGAAATGACTCCACGAATTTCGGACTGGAATTTCGTTCGAAATAGCATTTCTCGTTGGGTACAAGGTTTAGTACCATATGTCTAGAGCAGATCAGATGAGTTTGTGAGAGAGCAAATGGATATTGTGGAAGGGCAAACAAGGAAAGATGGTTGTATTACTTCAAGAAAAATTTACGTTGAGATTGAAGATTTTCGTTTTGGTTGAATGACATTTTTTTCATCGTAGTAATTGTTTAAAAAAAAAAAAATACCAATTGCAAAATAATTGTGATAAAAGAGAGGAAACCAATGCTTGTACATCCCTATTAAAAAGGGTGGTTGCTAAAGATCAATTTTTTTTTTTAATGTATCTTTACTGATAGTTTTATTCCTCAAATACCTTTGCAAATATTTAATTTACTCTTAGACCTTTACAAATAATTTATTTGCCCATATGCTCTTAAACATACTTAATTTGATCATATACCCTTGTAAATAGTTTTGTTTACCTATATATTTACATATTTGTTTATTATTATTATTTTGAGATGAATGAATTTAAATTAAATTATCAAAAAAAAATTATTAAAAAACCTTATGGCCTTAATCTTCATCCGGAAAAAATCTCCACTACAAGTGTTTATCTGTAAATATTTAGGCAGTCCTATTTCTTTCTTTGCCATTTTATTTTTTATTATTATTATTATTATTATTATTATTATTATTATTATTATTATTATTATTATTATTATTTAACAAAGTCGACAAGGGACAAAACAAATAACAAGTATGGTGGCTTGAATGACCTCGTAGGGATTCTTTGCCAATTTTCCCATTTTATTTTATGATCCATTAAATTTGGATCGATTTTATTTAATAGATTCACTTCAAATGTAGAACTTTTCATCTCTATGATTTAAACATTGGTCCTTGCACTCTTTGTAACTTCTATGACTTGGAGCCTGAAACTGCAACTCATCTAATTTGGAATTGTAGTAAGATCATTCCAAGTTGGACCTACTCCTCACTGTACATAATTTGGACGCAAATCGTATTACTGACCTTAGAACAGGAAATTGGCTCACTAGCAGACACTTTCAGAAAAGCAGATGCCTTCTTTAAAGCTCTCATAGCCACAACTGGTTGGACTGTTTGGAAACATTGTTGCAACTATGTTTTCAAAGGCTAGATTCCCAAGTTCCAAACTATTGTATCTAGAGTCTGGTCTTATTGCACGAACTATTTTAACTCTATTGGGCAGATTCACAGGGAGTACTCTAAACTTTCTAGCCCCTGGAGCTCGATTATTCTTTATACAGATGCTTTTTGCATCATCTCTTCAGAAAGTAGTGGTTTAGGTTTTATTGCAATTACTAATACTAGTTTTATTTTAATTCCAGGCTCAATGGGAACCATGACTGATTCTTCTTGTTTCAGCTGAGATTGTTGCCATAAACAATGCTTTGGATCTCTGTTATTCTAGGAACTAGTTTCCTGACAAAATTTACTGTGACTGTCTTGGCATTACTCGGATGTTGAAGGTTTTTGATAATTTTGTGGCTTGGAGATTTAAGATCGACATTGATTTCCTCCTACTGAAGCTAAAGCTCATTCTTTTACCAATATCAAGACGATCAATCGTGAAGAAAATCAAATAGCGGATGCGCTTGCTAACCATGACAGAATAAACCCTCACCTCTCTCTCTACTTTCAGGGCATGGATCATCCTAGATGGCCGAAGAACTTTGCCAGAATTTTAACCTCTCCTTTTAATCTTTTGCCCTTTTCCTTTTCCTAGTGTAGTGTTGATAAAAAAAAATGTTAAACTTTTCATAATTCTATTAAAATTTATACATTTTAAATCATTAAATTTGTACACCTTTAACCTGTCTTTAATTTTTTTATTATTATTTTAAATAATCTTAGAATTTAAATACACAAATTATGTGAATAAGAAATTCATTGAAAGCATTGAATGACATAGACCTCAAATAATCTCCTTACGACACATCCCCAAATTAACCTAGAAATGCTATTTCGAACGAAATTCCAGTTTGAAATTCGTGGCCGAATGACGTGGATGCCTATGTGGCATCCACGCCATCCATCTTTCTCTCTCCTGTTTTAAAGAGTTAAAGGGAAACAAACGAGAACTAGGTTTTTCCATCTTTCCCAAATCATCGTCTTCCACTCGAAACACCCTTTCCTCGCCGTCTACGCTGACGCCACCGACATGTCGCCGACGTCGTCACCTCGCCGCGCGCTTGACACCACCGACATGTCGCCGACGTCGCCACCGTTGCCGCGAAGCCTTTCCTCGCTGACTCGCCTGACGCCACCGGTACCGTCGATTCCTGTTCCTCTCTTCTTTGATCAAGGGAGAGCTCCGGCAGATGGACGTGGCCATGGTGGCAGAGGAAACCATCGTGTCTACAGGATCGATCCCGGTTCAACTTCAGTTCGACAAGCCCACCCTTTTCAGGTTCTTGATTCCAAACCCTAGTCCTTTTCTCCCTTTGATCTGCTGCTCATTTTGTGGTATTTCGGTGATCATATTGTAGATCAAGACAGGAAAATGGAATCTGGAGAAGGATCTGCTCTTCAGGTTGAATCTTTTCTCTTTTTTTTTTGGTACCTTATTTTTCTCTGTTATTCTTTATTGTGTGATTTTTGGATTGATGTGATTTTTTGGTATCTATAATTCTTGTTCTGATGTTGATGTTGTGCTTTATTGGATCTGTTTAGTTGTGCTTTAGTTGTTCTGATGTTGATGTTGTGCTTTATTGTATCTATAATTCTTGTTATGATTTTTTGGTACCTTAGTTGAATTTGTTTAGTTGTGCTTTATTGGATCTATTATTCTCTAACTTAGTTTTTTCTGCTGAGCTTGATGGAAGTTTTCAATATTGCAAATGTTTGGATGAATTTTTATATAATTTTAGCTTTACTAGAATTGTTTTGGCTAGTGAATTAAGTTATTTAAGATGAAGCTATATGTTTTTCAGAAATAAGAAAGACCAGTTGTGAACTTTGAAGAAGTTGTTTGTGCAAACACAACAGAAGGGCCATTGCATAGATCAATGTGTTTATATAAGCTTAGAATGTTGTACATATATGAGTTGCATAAATGTTCATCATTTGCTTCGACCCTTGCATATTAAAATTTTGAGACTAAGTGAATCTTGGGAAGGAGAGAGTAAAATAAAGAGAAACATATGTTCCTATATAAGCTCTGAAATTTTATGTTTACCTTAAAAGCAAACATATATGTTTCTCTATATGATCTCTTTACATGATCCCACACACAAACACACACACACATATATGTATATATAATGTGCTTCTCTAAACTTTGAAATGTGTGTTTAGTGAGTCTTTTATGTCTTTTATGACATATCTTTCAACCTAAGCACTGAAATCATGTCCTGCCTCAATTAATACCACATATATGTTTTTCCATCATTTATATTAAACTTTAGCCTTTAATTCATCAAACATGCAGTTGATAAACCATGATGTTCTGAATGAGGTGAGTCAGATCATGATGTTTGTGATTGAAGAGTTCTTCAAGCTTCCATTAGATGAGAAAATTTTGTTCAAGCAGTGTCCTAGCGAACCTGATGGTTATGGCCAATTGTTTGTTATCTCTGAGGAACAGAAGTTAGAATGGCTGACATTCTCATCTATCATACATGGCCTCTTTATTTGAGAAAAAAATGGATTATGGCCTACAAAGCCATCTACTTTTAGGTTTTCTTTTTTATTTTTTCTTTATTTCTTTGTCTTAATTATAATTAAACAAATATTTATTTGTGTATTTGTTGGTTTTTTTTTAACTTTTAATTCTCAGGGATGCTTGTAAAAAGATTGGCATCTAGAGATAACAAGAAACTAAGAGAATGGAGTTCAAGTTGCCAGGATAAGCTGCTCATGAAAAAGATTGGCATTCAAACTGGAATTATGATTATGATTATGCATTTTTTGTAAATATTTATGTAGAGTTTTGAGCACTGAACTAAACTGCTAATTGATGATCATCTCTTACATGTACAGAAAATAATTTCAACAATTTGATCTTGCACAGGAATTGAAATGGAACTAAGTATGCAGTCTGTTAAAAGATATTTTTCAACATTAATTGAGATCCAACTAATAAAATATTCCTTTAAGTGTAAAATAATCAAACAATATTCATGTCAGCAGGACAAGATATTGCAATATCTGAATGTTTGTTCATGTTGAGAAGAACACAAATACAAACATAGAGGAACAACAACTGTTGAGAAGAACACAAATACAAATATAGAGGAACAACAACAACAACAACAACAACAATCTGCTAAAGAAGAACACAAATATAAAAATAGAGGAACAACAACAACAACAACAACAACAATTTAAATATGTTGATTTCCCATACTCTTATTCATCTTCTTATTCTTTCTTTAAATATTCTTCTTATGTTCTCATAATTCTATCTCTGAACCCTCTCTAGATCAAAAACAAAAAATGAAAAAGATAGATCTAGAGCATGATGCAATAACACCAAGAATCAAACATAAAAATTACATATCAAAGAGTGACATGAACAAAAACCATAAGAGAAAAACACAACAATAATGTACATGTAAAAGTTCAAAGCTTAAAAACAGGAAAAAAAAAAAAAATTTCAGGATCAAGATATAAACGAACACAAAAACAAAGATATATATTTATGTATGCATATATACCCGCTAACACTGCGAAATTTAGAGCTTCGCGGCAGTGGCGATGTAGGCAACGTCGGCAACGGTGTGCGAAGGGCTTCATGGTGGTGACATTGGGGGATGGTGTGCCGGTGGTGTTAAACAAGAAGGCGACGGAGGGCTTTGCGGTGGCGACTTCGGTGACGATGCGCCGGTGACGTCAAGCAAAACGACGAGGAAGGGGCTTCGTTTTGGAGATGGGGACTGCGAGGAAGACGTCAATTTGGGAAAAGCAAAAGCAATTTTCGTTTTCTCTTAAAACAAGAGAGAGAAACTTGGATGACGTGGATGCCACATATGCATCCACGTCATTCGGCCCAGAATTTCAGACTGCTATTTCGTAGGGAATAGCATTTCTGTACCCAACCCCTTGGTTTCATGAGAAATGCTATTTCGAACGAATGAATCGTCCGAAATAAGGGGCCGAATGATGTGGATGCCTATGTGGTATCCACGTCATTCCTCTCTCTCTCTTATGTTTTAATGAGAAAAACAAAGTCGTGGATGTTCTCTTTCCCAAATCCCGTTTTCCTCTCCGAAGACACCCATTTCCTCGCCGTCCAGTCTCGCTTGACGCCACCGGCGACATCATCGCCGCCGCCGCAGTTGTGAAGCCCTTCTCACCCGACGCCACCGGCACACGACCTTGAGTTTTATTCCTCCCCCGACGCCGCCAGCCCCTTTCCTCGCCGTCTAGTCTCGCTTGACGCCACCGGCGACGTCATCACCACCTCCTTCGCCGCAGCAGTTGCGAAGCCCTTCTCGCCCGACGCCACCGGCACACGAGCGAGAGTTTAATTCCTCCCCCGACGCCGCCAACCCCTCCCCGGCCAGTTCGTTCCCCGGAGAGACCTGCGTTGATCTCACGTCTAACGAAATCAGGTTAGATTATAACAATAATTTGATAATCATTTTTTTCCTAATGGTTTTCTGGCTTTTTTTTTAGTGATTTCTTTGTTTTTAAAGTTTTTCTTGATGGTTTATTTGGTGATTTCTTTGGTGATTTATATATGAAAGGTGAAGTTTTGTATGCTTGTTTTTTTTCTTTGTAATTACTAGTTTGCTGGGTTTTGGTAGGGTTTTTTGGTTTTAATTCGTGAAATGAGGAGGTTTGGCATCCTTGGGATTAAGGTAAAAGATAATTCTTTTAAATAGGATTTTGATGGTCAGTGTTTTGATTATTTCTCTTTGATTTGATTGGTGATGGGCTGAGAAAATTGAGACTCCATGCAAAGCTCCTTTTTTTCTTCTTGTGTTGATAAAGGTAGCTCATGGCAATTTTGTGGTGAGATTGTGTGATGCATTATTGGTTTTAACTAATAGCTTTTGTCTTAACTAATCACAGATTAATTTAAATGTAACAAATGCATGTTTTTATTTTGGGCAGATGGATTACTTGAAGATGCTTGAGAAGAATGTATGTTTATGTTGTTGTTGTTGTTTGTGTCATTCAAGTTTTTCAAGAATGCTTGATGGAAGAGAAGAACAAATTATTGTTGTTGTCATTGTTGTTGTTATTATTGTTTGTGTCATTCAAGTTTTTTCAAGAAAGCTTGTTTTTGTTGTTGTTGTTTATGTCATTTAAGTTTTTTAGGAGAGCTTGATGGGAGAAAAAAAAAGAACAAATTACTGTTAGTATTAAATTGATGTATTCATGTAAATGGCTTGTGTTGTTTATTCATGAGCAGTTATTTATGCAAAAATGATTCTTAATCTTGCGCATTTGTATCAAAGAATACAATTCACAGTTAGTTTAGTGCTCAAAACAAAACATAAATATTTACAGCCTTGCACATTTCATAAGTACAATGTAGTGCTGAAATCAAATCACAAACAATGCATAATCATAATTCCTGACAACCTTTGCCTTTGCAACTTCACATTTCAAACCCATTCTAGCCTCTCATCCAAAATCTAGGCAAAAATTGGAAGAAAACAAAATAAATTTTTGCAAGAGATAATTCTAGTTTCCCAGCTTCTTTTGCTGCTTTTGGATTCAATTAAAGGCCATTCAATTGAAGGCCAAGTGCTGATCATGTTTTGCAAGAGAAACCTGAAACGAATGATAGTCAATAAACACAATAAACGAATTTGATGTTGGCCAACTGGAAGGATCTCATTCAGGTTTTATAAAATCGAAGACATTTGCCAATTGGTTGTTTCAACTGCGCAGGTTTGCCACGGCACTCCAATACCATTTATATGATATAATCAATGTTCCAAGCTATAGACCTTAATTATAAAATAATAAAGGAAAATAAAATGTTAAATGTACTACTCGGGACATGCAAGGAAGATCTTCCTTCCTTGCTTGCTCTTGCTTTTCTATAAATTGTTAAATGTTATATGATATAGTCAATGTTCCAAGCTATTGAACAAAGGCAAGAGCAAGCAAGGAAGATCTTTTATTCGTGAGTTTAGCTTGAAAAAATTCTCTTTCTTTTTTTCAATTCAGACCCTACACTTAAGTTATTCATGCCTTATAGATGGAAAACTCATAAAATTAACACTCTTTATACCATTAAGTTCGTCATTCCAGATCTAAGAAAAAAAAAAGAAATTTTGGGTAAACATGCCACAAAAGAAATCACCAAACAAACCACCAAGAAAAAAACCCTATTAACACTCTTTATACCATTAAATTCATCATTCCAGATCTAAGGAAAAAAAAAACAGAAATTTTGGGTAAACTTGCCACAAAAGAAATCACCAAGAAAAAACCCTAAAAACAAAAATTAACACTCTTTATACCATTAAATTCATCATTCCAGATCTAAGAAAAAAAAACATTAATTTTGGGTAAACTTGCCACAAAAGAAATCACCAAACAAATCATCAAGAAAAAACCCTAAAAACAAAAATTAACACTCTTTATACCATTAAATTCATCATTCCAGATCCAAGGAAAAAAAAAAACAGAAATTTTGGGTAAATTTGCCACAAAAGAAATCACTAAACAACCCATCAAGAAAAAACCCTAAAAAAAAAGAAATCACTAAAAAAAACCATAAAACCATTAGAAAAAAAGGATTAACCTGAGATGCTGATTTGGTCGGACGTGAGATCAACGCAGGTCTCTCCGGGGAACGCAACCGGCCGAGGAGGAAAGGGGCTGGCGGCGTCGGGGGAGGAATAAAACTCAAGGTCGTGTGCCGGTGGCGTCGGGTGAGAAGGGCTTCACAACTGCGGCGGCGGCGATGATGTCGCCGGTGGCGTCAAGCGAGACTGGACGGCGAGGAAATGGGTGTCTTCGGAGAGGAAAACGGGATTTGGGAAAGAGGACATCCACGACTTTGTTTTTCTCATTAAAACATAAGAGAGAGAGAGGAATGACGTGGATGCCACATAGGCATCCACGTCATTCGGCCCCTTATTTCGGAGGATTCATTCGGTCGAAATAGCATTTCTCTGGTTTCATGGGCTTCAATTCATAATTTTTTTATTTTATATATTTAATATTTTTATTTACAAACATTTTATCCTTGTAATCATATTTGATCCCCGATTTATGATTTTTTTAAATTTTTTTATACTTAGATTTCTTATTTATTATCATTCTATCCATAGAATTATATTTTGAATTGTTTTTCCCCCTAAAATATAAAATATATCTTTTTTTAATTAATTTATGATAGCATTAAATTAAATCACACGTACATGTTCACAGATTTATGATAGCATTAACTATCTATTAATTAATGAAATTCATTGTAACATTATAATTCTAACGTTATAATCCAAAAAATCCGAACAAAATAATGGCCCCCTATTCAAAGATAAAATATGAGATCTTATTTCTTAAAAAAAAAATATTATTATTATTAGGGAAAATTACTGTTTACCCCTTGTGAATTTCAAATATTCCTAAACAGCCTCTCCAACTTTGGCAAACCCGGACAACCCTTCCGTTATTGTTTAAGTTCCCTTTTACCTCTTACCGTTCACTTCAAATGAGTTCATGTTATGAAATTCCATTGTTGCCCTTGAAAATGGTGGGAAAAAAACCGCCCAATCACATCATGTCCGACCTTTATACATACAATTTTGCATTTTTTTGCCTTTCTGCTTGATTTTTGTCAAACAAAGTTTAGAAGGCTCATCACATCTTCTTCTTCTTCTCCTCATTTGATTTGAATTCTGCCGGCTTCCTGATAAGGTGAGAATTTCTTCGATTCGAGTGCTAATGTTCACGGCGCTAACTTCTTGGGAATCGGTGTTAGCTGAGATATGTGAGCGATGAGGTCTCAATGTTTCCCGTGTTAGGGTAAAGTTTATCACACCCGATGGATATAAAATTGTTTGTCCAATAGAAAACGAGGTTGACTTCCAGCGGATGTGTCACGTGCGTTGTAGTCGATCTTGTTGTCGAGACACACAATGTGCCATTGTCGAATCCTACTGAAAATGAGTTTTTGTCGTTGTAAGATTCTTCTCTTTTATGTTTATCTAGTTGTATAAGTTCAATACTGTTTAACTATACTAGTCTCTGTTTAAATATATTGCATTTACATTTAAACATTATATTCGTTTATTTATTCTGTCTCTGTTTAAATATTTGTGTTAACGTTTAAATATTGACTTAACGTTTAAATTTTTAAATTATCATTTAAAAACTTTATGTCTTTACTTAAAATATTGATCTTTTTCGTTTAATTGAAGTGCTGGCTGGTGGCAGATGACAAATTTATGGTATCCCGTGCACAAGAATTAATGACGGCATTAAATTTTCTAAAATTTAACATAAATATCGGAAGACCCCTTCCTCGTTATCAGTCAAGCTCTGTCCCCCGTACGCTTTCCCTTTTTTTTTTCTTGGATCTGAAGCGTTAATCGGCTTGTGGACTTCACACCATAAATGAGAAGGAAGACCCCTTCCTCTGGGCACCCCATTCTCCTCCTCCTCCTTCTCTGTTTCTTCTCAGATGAGTTTCTTCTTCATGTGTCCAAGATATTCACTTCAGTCAGACCACATTTTTGAGATCAACTCTATCTTAAAAGAAGTGTCATGATCATCTTCTTTTGGAGAATCAATCAGCCGCAATCACACAACAAGTTAAACTATTTTTTCTTACCCAAGTCAGAATGCCCTGCGTAATTACCTGAATGTGGGGGATTCTCCAGCGGAGGATGACGGGCAAGCAATTAAGCGGGCATTTCTACTCGATCAAGAAAAGAAAGTTTTCACTTATTGCTTGATTGCAGATGATTCTCCAGAGGAGGATGACCATGACACATCCCTTAAGACGGAGTTGATATTTATCACTTGAGAATTTTTCTTATCCTTTAAAAGCTTTTCTTTACTGTGCAAACATCATTGTTTGCGTTTAACTATCTCGCTCTTCGTTTAAATTCTAATGTTATCGTTTAAATATAATTTTGTCTATTTAAATATCAGTGTCTTTGTTTAACCTTGTTTAAGTGTTCATGTTCTACGTTGTACAGGTTCAAGTTGATGCACATGTTATGCAACCGTTATGAGCAAGCGAACAAATGGGCGACCTACTTATGTCCGGACATATATTCGAAGGTATAGATACTTGTTGAGGAAAACCGAAATCTTCACGTTGGTCGTTGTGTTGATGATCTTAATAGACGAAAGAGGATTAAATAGAGACATTCTCTCGTAACATTTTACTTTAACATTTTGAGAAACAAAAACGACATTGTAAATAAACAAAAAGTTAAACAAAAACTCTTTTTATTTAAACAGTGACAATGTATATAAACAAAAAACAATGATATTTAAATAGTGAGACAATTTTATTTAAGCAGAGACAATATTTTTTTAACAGATAAACTTAGAAATTGAACAATGAAAATGATATTTAAACAACATCAGTTATATTTAAATGAGATACAATGTTATTTACACAGTATCAGTGTCGTGAATAAAGGGGATGTTGCCGTCTAGGAAGGGGGTGTCATTAAGTGAACGGCGTCGAGGGCGCATTCAATTTAAACAATAACATATATTTTTAAACAATTAAATGAAAATATTTAAATGGTTTACATATGTATTTCAACGATATCCAAAATATTTAAACAGTGAAACGAAAGTTTAAGTACTAAATCACATGTTTTATTGCCTCCTTTCCTTCGAGCGATGACAATATGGTTTCTATTGTCCATCAGCCACTTGTGCGTCGCTTGTGCCCATGCATATCGTCCCATGAATATCGTTCCATCAGTTTGAAAATCTCCTTTTTCTATCATAATCGTTTATAAAGAAAACCATAAACACAACTTCTTTAATGTCGTCCACCTCGGCTTAATACCTCACACTGTAAACTGATGAAATGCCGAATACTTCTTCGAGACAATGATGGAAAGCGAAGAAGAACTTCGAGACAAGGATGCCCAACTGAAAAGAAAACCTGAAGAAGCGGAAAGAGAAAAAAAAGTATATCCGGCTCCAGTAATGATTGTCTCTAGAAATTACCCCTTGTCGGTCACTTCAAGTGGGTCCATGTTATGGAATTATTATTTTGCCCTTTCAATGGATGGAAAAATACCGCTCAATCACATCATGTCTAACCTTTATGCATACAATAGTGCACTTTTTTTGTTTGCCTTTCTGCTTGCTTTTTTGTGAAACAAAGTTTATAAGGCTCTTTTACATCTTCTTCTTCTTCTTCTCCTCCTTCTCCTCATTTGGTTTGATCGATTTGAGTTCTGCCAGTTTATTATGGAGAGTTTTTGTAGTATTGCTGATACAATGGGGAGGGAAGAATGCTAATGTTTACGGCGCTGACTTCTTGGGAATCAGTGTTAGCTGAGATATATGAGCGATGGGGTCTCGATGTTTCCCATGTCAGGGTGAAGTTTATGATACCCGATGGATATAAAACGGTTTGTCCAATAGAAAACGAGGTTGACTTCCAGCGGATGTGTCACGTGTACTCCATCTTCAAATGCGCTGTAGTCAATCTTGTTATCGAGACAGACGATGTGCCATTGTCGAATCCTAATGAAAACAAGATTTTGTCATTGTAAGATTTTTCTTTTTTATGTTTATCTAGTTGTATAAGTTCATTACTGTTTAACTATACCAGTCTCTGTTTAAATATATTGTTTACATTTAAACATTATCTTCTTCGTTTAATTTGCTTGTCAGTATTTAAATATTTGAATTAATGTTTAAATTTTTAATTTATCATTTAAAAACTTTATGTCTCTGCTTAAAATATTAATCTTTTTCGTTTAAACTGAAGTGTTGGCAGGAATTAGGATTCTGCAAGGGCTCCCGTTCAACCCCATGGCGACCCTGATAGTGTGGGGTGCCTTCCTTCCTCGTCAGATCATTCTGAAGTGTTGTTGATGGATATCGGATAATGTTTTGAAGGCGTTGAACATTTCAAGGACGCACTTCAAAATTTTGCAATTAAACGGAATTTGACTTCAAATTCATAAAGAACGAAAAACACCGAGTGACTATGAATGCGCTGCCGATGGTTGTCAATGCGCCTTCATGCATCAAAAGAATATAATGGAAATACTTTCAGAATCAAGATAATCAACCCCTCACACACTTGTGGTGGTGGAATAGGATTGGCCTCACATCCGAAAGGGTCCAAAAAATGGGTAAGCGCACGAGTGATTCAGAAGCTCAAGGATTGGCTCTTGTACAAAGCCATCGACATTCAGAAGGACATGTTGCAGGGAACATGGTGTCCACATTCTATACAAACAGGATTGGTTGGGAAAAGAGCATGCCCAAGTGGTCCTCGACGGCAGCGACATCTCGAGCTACGATTTGTTGCTTTGGTACATGGATAAGGTGGTTGAGACAAACCCCAGCAGCATTGCGATTGTGGAAAGAGATAGTGAGCATTTTAAACGTGCATTCTTTTCTTTCAGAGTGTGTATTATGGGATTCAAGAGGGCTTGCAGTGCTGTTGTTTCTCGATGCTACCCACCTCCTTGGAAAGTATCGGGGTACTCTATTGGGTGCCACAGGCAAAGATGGAAATAATGGTTTTTTCCAAGTCGCCTTCAGTATTGTCGACAACGAGATCGATGCCAATTGGACTTGGTTCATATCCAAGTTAGGTGATGCTTTATATGATGAAGGAGATTATCATGAGATAATTACATTCGTGTCGGACAGATCCAAGGGCCTTGTAAACGCTATTGCGAGTCTTCCCTTCTTCCCCACATGCATACTGTCTTCGACACTTGGAGGCTAATTTTATAAAAGGCAACATCATACTTGGGAAGGCATTGAGGGAGGAGTGCTGGTCTATATACTTTCATATTGCGTGGGCATCCACGGCTAAAGAATTTGATGATATCGTAAATGAATTACAGGCTACATCACCCAAAGTCCATCACTGGTTGATTAATAAATCGAATATGGCACATTGGTTGAATTATCTGTTCAGAGGTGAACGTTGGGGTGGGATGTATTCAAATGTCACGGTGTCGTTCAATGCTTGGATTAAAGAAGCTCGGCATTTACCGGTGATGAAAATGGCCGACTTCATAAGGTATTCGAATGTTGATTTTATTTACACTTAAGAATTGGTCTTATCCTTTAAAACATTTCAGCAATGTTCAAATATCATATTCTGTGTTTAACTATCTGCCTCATCGTTTAACTTATTATCCTACAGTTTAAAAAAATGTGTTTATGTTTAACTATCAATGTCTTTGTTTAACGTTATTTAATTGTTTGTGTTCTACATTGTACAGGTTCAAGTTGATGCGGATGTTATGCAACCGCTGTGAGCAAGCGAACAAATAGGAAACCTACTTATGCTTGAACAAACATTCGAAGATAGAGATACTTGTTGAGGATAGCCGAAATCTTCGTGTTAGTCATTGTGTCGATGATCATTATGAAGTGATTGACCAGTGCAGCAACTCTGTAGATTTTACCATCAGAGCTTGCTCATGTCGCATGTGGCAAGTTTATGGTATCCCTTGCAAACACTCTTGCACTGCAATAATGCAGACAGACACCAACGTTCATCGATTTATTAGTGGCTACTTCACCATCGACAATTACAAACTAGCGTATAAGGAACCTATATTCCTTATATACTCGACGATAACAAGCCTACGGACGGAAATCGTGAATTGCATTTGTGACCGCCTGTGACGAGAAGTTAACCTGGGTATCCTAGACGAAAGAGGATCGAGTCACAAGTGTTTGAGGTCCGTGAGTTACATTGCAGCCACTGCCACGGCTCTAGTCACAATTATCGATCTTGCAATTAAACTGTCGCCGACTTAGCATTGTAAATAAACATTTTTTTAAAAAGAAACAAACTTAATTGAGCCCCAACTTTTGATATTTAAACAGAGAAACTCTTATTCTTAACAGGTAACACATATATTTAAATGGAGACATTGTTTGTTTAAACATAAACTACTACATTTAACATATTATCCTACATTGTTTGTTTAAACAGAGACTACTTTATTTTAAACGTAAACACTGATATTTAAACAATAAAATTGAAATTTAAACAAAGAAAGTCAATTACATAAGTATAAAGACTAGTAAATTTACATTGAAAAATTTGTCATGTTTTTCGAAAACAATGAATTGAATTTACATTTGAAAACAAACAAGATCATGGCAATTATATTTCCCCGCAGTCGAAGACCCCCCTTTCTCAGTGATGCCGTCTATCCTCCCTCCCTTAAGTATGCGGGCAACATACTTTAATCTCAGATAAGGGACGTCTGTTTGCGGTAGCCTTAGCTTTTTATCGTTGATTAATTGCTCGATAAACCGCATGACATTAACGGCGCAGTCGACACTTCCTATTTTTTGTCGTAGGGTTTCAATGTCGTGGACTAGTGGGTACTTTGTGGTCATCGTCTTGACAAACTCCATTTCGATACATGTGTCGAATAGTCTCCACTGTCATGGTATACAATTTGAGATTAGGATACCGATTATTTACCAAACACTATTAGTCAAACTCTATTTATCAAATAACTTACCATTTCAAACGCGTCTTTATCGTACTCGTCACTTTGGCATGAAGAATAATGTTTGTATCTTGTTTGTTATTCTCAAGGACCACTACATGGAAGTGGTCATTCATGATTATCGGGAGGGTGACAATGTCCACATCATGCAGCTTGCGCGTGGCATCTCCAATCATAGCGAAAGTCGTGTCAGCCGCATCTTCCTGCTTTGACATAAACAACGGCAGTGGTCGTGTGATGGAGGCGCGCTTCTTATAAGGATATGGTACTCTGCTCAACGACTTTTGTATTATGTATACGAAAGTGTCCATCACATCGTCTGAGACCATCTCGTTTCCCTCAAGCAGCGTGAATAGTCTAGCTCGTGTGGTGCTGAGAGAGTCATTCATCCACACAACAGTCCTGCGTTTAAATGGTGACAGATATAATTAAATGACATTGTACATATTTAAACAATATAGCAAATATTTAAATGATATTGAAAATATTTAAACGGTACCTATGTAAACTAAATGTTAACATACAAATTTAAACAATAACATAAAAACTTCAAACTTACTTGTCCATAGAGTAGTTGAAGAAGATCCTTATCAACTCCTGCTCAAATTTGTTGAGGCGTGATTGTCCAAGGTATTTTTTCTTCTTCGAATAAAAGTCTTTCCGAACTTTTTCATATTGTTGGTTGGCAAGGATCATATCTCATTGCTTTTTTGGTGGCGTTCCCTTGTCCCTCATCAACAGCTATTTTGGGATCATCATGGAGCACTGTTGTTGACGGTTGTCGGTGTTCAACACTAGCAACATCATCCTTCGATGCGGGCACGACGATAGCATCAAACGGAGACATATCCTTACATGCATCTTGTTATTGTAAGATTGTGTCTGCCTTCGATGCGGCACTGTCGGCCGCTGGTTCCACTGTGACCATGATTACGTTGACAAAAGAGTCAACGATCTTCTCAGCCGTGGCCACGACAACAGCATCAACAGGAGACACACCCATAACTTGTTCTTGTTCTTCAGGGATAGTGTCCATCTTCGATGCCGCACTGTCAGCCGCCGGTTCTACTATGATGGGGATTTTGTTGACAACATAGTCAACGATCTTATCAATCAATGCAATGGCAACATCATCTACGATCTTCTCCACCGTGACGTTCATGTCATCAACGGCGACATACTCAATAACAGCATCAGCCGCTGGTGCTGCTGTTGTTTCATCGTCAACCGGTGGTGGACACATAGGCATTATTGTTTTCCTCTTTTTTACAAGTCTCTTCTAAAGTGCCCATCTTGGAATGGCCATTCCGATGTAGTCGTCGTCGTCAAATTCCGATGCCTCGTCCGTCCCGGGTGCTTCATTTGTTTAGAGGGACGACGCAGTCAATTGTGATCGTCCTTCCAATGACTCAACCCGAGCGACAAGTCGAGGGAACTCGGTTATCAATATCTGACATGCCTGTAGAAGAGTCTCAGTGACATCGTCACCTAGTGCCGTCGGGGGACTGCTACGGTCGGGGTCGAGGCGATCGGGGGACCGTCGTTGTCGTGGTCGGGGGGTTGTTGCAATCGGGCAGGGTAGTGGAGGGCTACTCCGGCGTTGAGGAATAAGTGCGCGTGTTGGGCTGGAAGTAGGAGAATAACGTCGAGCACGTACGGAAAAGGTTGGCCTCTCATCTTACCTTCAAGCAAGTGGTTCGGGAGCAATAACATCCACTCGGTAGTTGCCCCGAACAAATATAACTTCATCAGCATTCGCCGGGATCAGCTCTGGAAACTAACATATGTAAACCAAATAATCTCAGCGAAATCATTCAGTTTAAACAATAACAAATATATTTAAACATTTAACTTATATATTTAAACGGTATAACATGTTTTTAAAAGGTAAACAAAAATTTAAAACTCTAAAGAATAATTTTAAATGGAAAATAAACATCGTTAAACGCTAAATACTATATGTAAACATTAACTACTGTTGTTAAACACATTGTTCATGATTTATTACCTCTTTTCCTTCGAGAGATGACAAACTGGTTTCTATTGTCGCTTGCTTCTGGTAATTATTTTCACCGTAGCACATCATCCTTGGGGATCTTGCCGAAACAGACTTTCTTTCCGGTTCTGGTCAGTGCGTAAAACCATATGTTCAGCGCGACCAAGCAACTCTTAATATACTCTGTGTTGGTCTTCTTCCCCGCGCATCTAGCTTGCACTCGAGCGGCTGCTTGTAAAATATCCTCCATGAGCCACTTGAGCGTCGCCAGCGCCCATGCGTATCGACCCATGGCAGATAGATCATCGACATAATCAGCAATCAAATTCGAAACCGAGCATGAGGTATTTGGGAAGAGGATTATACCCATGAGGTACACCATCAGGAGTTTGGCAAAATTTTCTTCTTTTCCCCTTTGTCGAACAAGTTGCCCAAGAGTGCTCTTGGTGGAGTTTCTGTGTCTTTCGTAGGTTTTTGAAAGCAGAGCGTGTTTCTTCTTCTGAAACACGACTGTGTCTCCATCGCAACGCAGACCAAGAACGAGGGCCACATCTTCAGGCCTGAAACTCAGCAGGCTTTCCCCGATCCTTAATTTATTGGTACGGCCATCGTACCTTTGCAATAGAGAATCAAGAAGGCCCTCTCTTGGAATACAGCTTCCAGTTCAGTAAAGCTACAAACGGTGTCCTTCGGATGATCTCTCAGTGTCGAGGGGTCATGTGAACTTTCAATTCAGCCAAGGTCTCGACTAACGGTGACAAGTAGCATCACCCATTAACTAGGTTGACGGCCATAATCACAAACCTGCGACAATAATAACATATTCAGCAGTATTCACAAATTTTTAAGCTGAAATATAAGGTTTTAAACGGTAACCTCTCAATTCTTAAACAGAGATATCACTTGTTAACAGAGACCTAGTTTCTTAAACACAGACAACGATATTTAAACGGTAACCTCTCATTTCTTAAACGAAAATCTCATTTGTAAAACTGCAACCATATAAAATGAAAGAGAAAACGTACATTATAAACATTACACAAATGATAACAATCAAAAAACTATTTCGATCGTGTATACAGACGAAAATGTAAAACAAAATAAAACCCTGGCAGAGAAATCTCCCTGTAGAATAACAAAATCCGAGGCGAGAAATCCCCTTGCAGATTTCAATATCTTCCAATTAAAACAGAACCACAAAACAAATCTGAAAAATTTTTCTTTGTAACAGAATAGTTAACATAAAACCATAATCAATACCTTAGATTGCAAATTGATAAAATGGCGAATACTTGCGCAGGACTTCTCCTTCGAGACACCGGTGGAAAGGGAAAAACTGAAATTACAGAGGATGTGCAGGTAGAGACCACTTCGAAAAAGGAAAAGCTGAAGACGCGAGTTGAGAAAAAACAAGTATACGGCTCCAGTAAAGTCATCTCTTGGGATTACTTTAAGAAAAATCCCCCACTTCCTCTCAAACCGCCGAAATGGTTGCAGTGCCACGACTTCCCATGCAAGGACAATTACATCCATAAAATTTAAAAATAACTCCGTTAACCACCGTTACATGGTTTGGGGGTTTGGAAAACATTGAGTTTAAAAGAAAGGGTTTTTAGGGATTTCCAAATTAAGGGGGTGTTTTTAGCAATATTGCAAACTTAGGGGTTTTTTTTTTTTGGCAATTTCCACTTATTATTATTATTATTATTATTATTATTATTATTATTATTATTAACAAAGTTCTCACAATAACGCAAAGAAGTATGATTTCAATTTATTTTATTTTGATATTTTTTATACTTTAAATTTATTTTTTTTAATGTTTTACTGGTTCTATTTCTTATAGTGAACATGGAAGAGAGGGGGGAAGAAAATGCATTTTAATTGAATTTTTATTAATCATGATTTATCATTTTAATGTAATTTATTAACAAAAATAATTAAAAAATTTGTTATAATTTTGCATATGGGTCCATTTTTACTAAGACCAACTTTGACACTCATGTCATTTCCACCACCAATTATATGGCCGTGAGCAAGAAAAAAATTAGAGAGAGACACTCAATAGAAAAGACGAAAATTCTCAATAAAACCAAATCGTTGACAGAAATTTTTCTTGAGGAATTCCTAATTCAACAATCACTCTTGTACTCACAAATAAAGGAAGAAAGGTTAATATATATATATATATATATAAATAATTTTTTTATTTGCTTCCATGTTGTAAAAATGATCCCATGAACTCGGTTTCGTGGTAGTTATGACGGAACCGATGTGACTCATTCTCACCCATTAGATTACCTCAAATTTTTTATTTATAAAATAAAGAGTAACAATTTTTTAATGTAATTACCAAAATATCCCTATATTATATAATAAATAAAAAATAAAATTTATAAACTCTTGGTTAAAATTGAGCCTCGTCTTGGTTCGGTAATAGTTACCATGAACTTTGGTTATAAACCTCCTTGGGTTCCAATCTAGATTCTTATCTTATTATTCTCTTATTTCAAGCATGAAATCCTAAACATAATCTCCTCTTGAATCCTAAAATCCCTCTTGTTCTTAGGCATAAGTCCTCTCTGAACCATTGTTCAATTATGAAGTCGTAGACAAAACTCCTCTGAATCATATTTCTCTTGTCAAACAAAAAAAATTAGATATTCATATCTAAACCCTATTTCTCTTTTCAAATATAAAACACTTGTTGGAGAAATTTATGATTACCAAAACAATTGGAGACAGTCGACAAGCCTTGCCAAAATAGAACTCCAAGAGTTGTGACTTGATTGTTCTTTCTTTCTAATGGTTGAAGGAAGAAGAAAGAAAACATATGAATGATAAAAGAGAGAGACTTAAAAAGTTTCATGCCTGTACCTTTGATCCTTATTAAGTGATTATTATTTGCTGAATGTTTACTAGAGAGGAAGCTCGAAGAGATTAAAAAGATAGATGACAAATGCAGATGTAATAGGCTTGTGTAACAAATGAGTTTGAGAACCCTTTGTATCAAATGGGCTTGTGGTAACCATTTTGTGCTATGCTGGTTTGAGTTTCCCTTTGATTCAAAAATGAATTTGTGGGTCGTTTTAATAATATATGAGCTTGGGTGGCCTTTTGACAATAAACAAGCTTATGGCCCCTTTTGGCACTAAGTGCTTGGTTATGCTTTTAGTGATGAAAAAGGCTTGCTTGGCTCTTTTGATCAAATGTTGAGAGATTTTTTTAATGATAAAATTGGTATCGATGGCTCTCTTTATAATGAGATGGGCTTCAATGGATTTTTTTTTTGGTGATTAAAATGGGATTAACTATGAACATGTTGGAGAGAATATATGAATTCAATTTATGGAATCAAGCTAAGATAAATGGGCATTAACAAATTTGAGTTAAATTAACTAAATTGATTGGATAAAATCAACTAAATGAAATCAAATCAACTACATTTGTTGATAAACTTTTAAAGTGAGCTAGCAAGTGCATTACTCATTTCGTGTAAAATAAAGATGAGTGAGTGTCAAATCCCACAGAGGACTATGGTACTAGAAGGCAATAATACAACACTACTATTATCGTTATTTGAGAAATCAAAGGTTTGAATGGTTTGTAAAACTAATTTAAAAAAATTTAAAAAATAAAGAGAAGTGAATTGAAGATCATTTTAAGAAAGTTTTAGGTGGGGTTAGGGCTCTCTTACAACTACGGGGTTGTGAGAGTTATCGGAATGGAACAAGGAAAGCAAGGAAAGAAGGTTAGGGATTTATGGAGAGGATGAGAGAACAAGAGCACAAAAGCTATTTTCCAAAGACTTATCTTTTTCATTCATACTCCAAATGGTTACAAGGTGTCTCTTTATATAGAAGGAGAGAATACTATAACAAGCTATACCACTAAGTCATCCTACCTAGGAGTAGGTTTTGACTAATACATTATTTATATTACATGGACTTATTAATCAAAACCTAATAACCCTAACCTAATGTATAGGGTTTGACACCATAATAAGTAACATCTAAAGTAGGTTAATAAATAACCTCTAAAGAAGGCAAGACACCCACTCATACATACATACCTTTAGACATGCACTTGCATGTACATACATATCTATCATCCACACACAAAAACCCTCACCCACACACAAAAGAGGCCAAGAAATGGCTGACAAACTAGGCTTCCATGAGATTGACAATGTTTTGTTCAGTCAAGAAGTCGATATCAAGCATTAATTCATCACTAGGAATGATAGCGATATCACGGTCTCCAAAAGAATAGGCTCGGACCCATGAGTTGATCTTCTTCATGTGAAGGGTAGTAGGTGCCATGGTCATGTGTAGATTAGGTAATGGTGAGTAAACAGGAAAAGGAAGGTATGGAGCAGTATGAACCTTCATAATAGCCGTCTCAAGTATAAGCTAGCAATGTAGTTGCAGATGCGTATGCTTCCAGTCAGTGGCAACCATATGTACTCTCTATAAATGGAGCTAATGTTGAAGTTCACAAGGAGTTAGGACGGTAGTAATATCATCATATGGCATAGGAAGTTGATAAGACTTGTGTAGGCAAAATAAAGTGAGCTTGATGTGATGGCGTGCATTATCAAGGTATGGTACAAAAGCAAGTTGAATAGTATGAAATTCCAAGTTGATGAAGCCTCATTGTAAAGTATCATATTTAAAGAGTCGATGAAGAATATGAATAAGTTGATAGTATTTGTTGAAAATCTTAACCTGGGAAGGATCGGTGATGATGATCGTGCTACATGACCATTCTCGATTAAATCAATCAGATTGAATGAAGTGGATACCTTCAATAATCTAGTTCTTCCAAGAGGCAAGATTGAATGAGCCTTGTATGATCATGAAACCTTAATCACAAAGACATCTGGCATCTTTATGTCTAGCTCCATAGAATACAATTTCTCCTAAAGCGAGTCCATCGAGATTCGAGCTTCCGTTAGAAGAAGTTGTCGCATTGTAGTTTGTTTCAGCTAATTGTTGTTCTTGCTTTTTCTGCATAACTAATTCGAAAATTTTTTCTTTTACTTCGCTAATTATTTTAGGATATATTTCAAACTTTTTTCCTTCTTTTTTTTTCTATTTTTTCAATAACCTCTTTTAACTCTTCTGTTTTTCTGATTTTTTCTGCTAATTCTTCTTTCAGGATTATTACCTCTGATTCAAGAATTTGATTTTTCTTTCTTGTTCAATGAAGTACTCTATCGTATGTGGCTTCAAGACTTGAGAAATGATTCTTGATGAGGTCAAAAGATTTGGGTTTGTGGAGCTTGAGCTTGGAAATTTATTTCTATTATGAAAATAAGTGCTAAGAGTATGGAGAACTGGTATGAGACTTTTTGGATTATTTCTAGATGCCCAAATGTTATCCAAGAGGATATGATGATGATCAATGATGGGCAGAGGTGTATTGAAACAAAGGCTTGATTCCATAGGGAAAACAGGAAGTTTTAGGGTTGGTTCTAAAGGAAAGTTTTTCTTGTCCATCTACAAAATAAAGAGAGCCTGGTTAGCTAAGAAAAGATTATTTGGCTAATACAAAATTGCTACAGGTAATTGGTATCAACTCAGCTTATCCAATGCTTAGAAATGCGAATGATCCTACCGGCTTCGCAGTCATTGTTCTACACATTCAGAGATACAAGCCAAGGGTTTAAGGGAAAAGGCTTCTTGATTTCCATAGTAATAAAAACTTAGAGGAACTTACTGGGTTTGTAATCCCCATTTTTGTCAATAGCATATGGACAAATAAAGTGGTTTCTCTAATTATTCTTGACAATTTATTTGCTAAGAAATTATGGTGTCCTTTTATATGTTCTATTGTGACTTGGAACCCATTACCTATTATGTAATCTATAAATTTTAGCCATCTATTATTTTGATGATATGATTTCTGATTTTTTATTATAAAATGCTACTATTGCTTGGTAGTCTGTTTTTATTATAAAACTTTTTTCTGAGACAATAAATAATTAAAATTTTTCCATTGCTTTTATTGCTGCTATAATTTTAGCATCTGTTGTAGTTACTTTTGTTTGATATGTTCCACTATAATATCAACTTATTTTTTCTTCTTTTATACTAGAATATATAGTAGGTCTATATTTTAATACAGCTCCCCATCCACCTATTCGTCCATCTGATTCAATAATTAAATAACTACCATGGGGAGGTAATTCTAATGGTTTTAAATTTCTTATCTTGTCCTTAATTTGCTGAACTAATTTTATATTTTCATTATTCAAATGTCTTTCTCCTGTTTGTCTAGTTTTATTATATAATGGTCTTGCTAACTGACTTAAATTTGATATACTAGCATAATTTAATTTTCCTAAAGAAGGATTGAATTTGTTTCAAATTTTCTAATTTATCTGCCATTTCTAAAATTCTAGAGGCTATATGTTTTTGGAAATAGATTTCTCCTTGTCCTATTATTAAACCAACAAATATAATCTTTCTTCTTCCCATTTTGATTTTCTTTTTAGATAATACTAAACCATTCTCTTGGCATTCTTTAAAGAATATAATTAAATGTTGCACATGATCTTTTACAGACTTGCTAAAAACCAATATATCATCTATATAGGTTACAATAAAATTTGCATATTTTCTAAATATATCATCCATTTTTCTTTGAAATACTTGTCGAGCATTTTTTAAGCCAAAAGGCATAACAACCCATTCGTAATGTCCATTATGAGTAATAAAGCCAGTCCAAGGTCTACTTTCTTTTGTTAAAGGGACTTGCCAAAATCAAGATTTTAGATCAAATTTGCTATAGATATAAGTGTTTTTTTTATTATATTTATTAGAGCTCATTTATTAGGAAGTGGAAATTTATCATTTTCTGTATTATCATTTAATCTCTTATAATTAAATACTTATTTACTTTTTCCTCTGTAATTTGTTTATGTTTATTAATTATGAGTGCTCTAGTTCTATGTGGACTTTGAGTTTTAGTGATTAGTTTTAACTCTTTTAACTCTTTTATATGTTTTTTAAATTCTTCTTATTCATAGGGAGTTGCTTTGATTACAGAACTTGTTAACCTTAAGTCAGGATTTATGATTTCTAATTTACAAAAAATATTAACTCTACTAATATTTTTAACAAGGTTCTCTCCTATAGTACCATCGATTTTCAATTTTTCTATTAATGATTCTAATTTTTCTTTATCAGATCATTTTCTATTTCCAAATTAATTTCTTCATAGATTTCTACTTCTTTTGGAATTATTTCTTCCATAAGATATTCTGCATTATTAATTATAGATGAAGTTAAAATGCTATCCATATGTTTGCATATAGTAATTTTTTTTCTCCTTAGACTATAAGTCTAGCACTTCTATGTTTTATAAAATTCATTCCTATTGAAAGCCTGGCTACTTTTTTGCCTAATGCTGGTTTTACCCATACAAATAGTAAAGGATACTTAATATTATTAAATATTACCATGTAATCTGCAATTTATTTTCTAATATAGTTATTTTTATTAAAAGCATCTTTTACTTTTGCAATGTATAATGCATTTTCTATATACCTTGAAGGAATTAAATCTGGAGAAATATAACATTTATTTGCTCGTGTATCTATAATACCTTTACATTAACCATAAAACCATCTTTGAATTCTATGATACAATCTAAATTTAAAAGATTGCTATTATCATATGTATTTTGAGATAAAGCTATTTCCTCCTCTTTTTCTACGAATTCTTCATAACTTTTTATTTCTTCTTCAATTGCTTATGTAATTATAACTCCTTTTCCTTTAGTTCAAAATAAGATAATTTTTCTTGTAACTCAATATTTTCTTTTTCTAATAATTCTATTCTTTTGTTGTCTATTTCTAATTGTTCAATTCTTATTATTAATTGGTCTATCACCTTCTTATCATTTGATTGTATCTGAGTAACTAATGGTTTAATAGTTATTTGACTAATTATATGATTATAACATTCTTTTGCACATAATTTACGTAAAGATAATTCACACCTATTACATGTTGTTCTATATTTAGTGATATGGAATTTGTAACAAATATGACATTTTTGTTTAAAATTTAATTTATGATCTATAAATTCATATGTACAGCTATTATCTAATTTCTGCTTATATGTTTCTAAAAAGAAGTTTGGATTCTTATCTAAATTGTAACCCATATGTTATCCATTGGTTGGATATCACCAAAAACTTGATTAAATTTTAAAAGATTATTTTCTTTAGTAAAATTAATAAGTCCATGTAATATAAAATAATGTATTAGTCAAAACCTACTCCTAGGTAGGATGACTTAGTGGTATAGCTATAGCTTGTTATAGTATTCTGTCCTTCTATATAAGGAGGCCCCTTGTAACCATTTGGACTATGAATGAAAGAGATAAGCCCTTTGGTAAATAGCTTTTGTGCTCTTCTCTCATTTTCTTCATAAAATCCGTAACCTTCTTTCCTTGCTTCACTTGTTCCACTCCAATAACTCTCGCAACCCTGTAGTTGTAAGAGAGCCCTAACCCTATCTACAGTGGTATCAGAGCTCGTAAGGTAAGGATATGGAGGGGTAAAAGCCCTATAGGGTTTCTCTTCTATGAAACCATGCAGTTTTAGTATGAAGTTTATATTTTTCTTTACATGTTTGAAGATTATATGCTTTTATTTTCATTTAGCAAGAGCTTTCATAAATCTTGTGCTTTATCAAGTAACATGGCTCTTTTTAAAACAAGATGAAGTGTTGATTATTTCTCTCTGAGGATAGGTAGTGAGTAGCCAGCCACTTGAAGGGCAAGGACCCGTGTTAAGGCCCGGTGACCGAAAGTAAGAGAGAATAATTATTTACTAATATTTTTTCTTTAGAGTAAATCTCTGTGATGCTTGGTCCCTAAGACAGCTGAAATACTTCTGATCTTATATCAAGATAACGGAGACAAATTTCTGTGATGCTTGGTCCCTAAGACAGCTGAAATACTCCTGATCTTATATCAAGATAATGGGTATTAAGATTTATTGAAGTAAAGGCTAAAAAGAAAACTATACGTGTGTTCTTTTCTTGTGTAATTGGAAATAATTTTAAAACTTTATACCAAAACTGTATTGGAGAAGAAAGAGAACTCCTTATCATAAAAATTTGAAAATCTTCAACAACCTCTAAAAGTTATTTAACTTTGGTAAAAAATAAAATACAAAAATTACAAAAAATTGTTAGTAGTAGTAAGAAGTAATACTTATTATAATCTTGTTTTTTAATAGCAATAATTATTTACATGTTTTGTAGCAATAATTAATTTTAAGTAGCAATATTTCTTATCAAGTAGTATTTCTTTAAAAGTAGAAATAATTGTTACTAAGTAGTATTTTTATTTAGCAAGAATTACTATCAACAATAGTAAGAATTACTATCAAAAGTAGTAATAATTATTATCAAACCTTTTAGCAATACTTACTCTTAGTAATAATGCTTAAATAACTATTAGCAAAATTATAGCAAAAATGCTCATAATCATAGTCATACTTAATAAAATAATCTATCAAAACAAAATATAACTATGAACACAAAAGAATTAAGTATTTTAAAACTAGTAGATTCCATAGAAACAACTAATAATAAAATAGAAAAACAATTTAAAATCTTAGAAGAAATTAGAGTACATTTATTAGAAAGAAATGCATTAGCAACTAGTATATTGAAGCAAAACCAACAAAATATCATAGCAATATTAACTAAATTAGATTATATCAAAACTGGATTAGAAAATTAGATTATAAGGAAAGTGACTCTTAAAACATTAGAAGTTATTAATAGAGAACTTAGTCACCTAAAAACTAAAGTAGAAAAAATCAATAAAATACAAGTAAAATTAACAAAACATATAAAGAAGATAATAAGAGAATAATCATGCCAGGCTTAATCTTAGAAAAATAAATATAAATGTTAAATACTGACACGTCCGAATATGCGTGTAAACCGCAAGTGCATGGGTGTCGAAGTAATAATACCTCGGTGAGAGGGTAGTCGAATCTACAGGGAATAGTGCTTAGAACTACCAAGATTGCTATTTAGCTAGAATGAAAATATGTTGAAAGTGATGTGAAAACAAACTCAATGCAAATGAAAATAAGAAAATATAAAGGAGATGCAAGTAAAAGATAGGGGAGGCAATCGACGATAAATGGGGTATCCGGATATTGTTCCGCCTAGGACAATCGTTTCAAGTGCAAAACCCCTATTATGCTTTCTAACTAATGCATTAATGAGTCTTGGAGATCCTTTAATACATGGTTCCAAATCTAAGGTCAACAATGTCTAACTCTAGACATGTCCCGGAGGAAAACTCCCTTGTGTTCGTGTCGAAGGTCTTGTGGATCGCCGCGTCTTCTTCAAAGGTCTCCTCGTCAAACCTAGGGCACACCTCGCAGGATCGATGCCGACGAAAGCTCCCCCAATAGCTCTCTTCCGAAGGAAACACGGTGTCGAAGGCCGTCAAGCCTCTCCAAAGCCTTTCCAAAGCCTCTCCAAATCCTAGCCGCCGGCGCCTCCAAAGATGGGGAAAGGTGGAAGAAAAGATAGGGGAAAGATGGAGAAATTGGGGCTGAATCACAGCTTTTAAAGGGCTGGAATCGGGCATCCACACGGGCGTGTGGATGTTCCACACGCCCCTGTGGAATTTCCACACGGGCGTGTGGAATTTTCACACGCTCGTGTGAATTCTCTGAAATTCTGATTTTCGGCCGGCTGTGAACAATAACTGCTACATCATTTTGCTACAGTATTCCTCACCAAAAGCACTCCCGAATCCACTTTTCATCGAGGCAACATAAACGGGCACACGTTTATGCTGTAGATCGCGCCGCTTCTTCAATAAACGGTTTCATTGGTGAAGATCTTGCTATCATTGTACAAGTTAGGATACGCATATGTGATTTCCTTCGTGCCCCTCCAACTCATTGTAATGGCTTGAATACATGGAGGTTGGCACACATTCATGTATCTTAGAGCACCACTTGTGTCTTCGCGTTGTTGCTTCTAAGATTCCACCAAATAGTGCGTACACGATCTACTTTTGGCTTCTTTTCTTAAAACATAGCTGCACAACCCTACATGTGCAAAAGAACACAAATACACATGTATTAGCGCTTAAACTTGATAAAAGTAATGCTCATTGTAAGGAAAGAACACTTCTCATCCTTATCACACAAGCACTTATCAAATACACAACTTATCAAAGTAGAAAATGAACATTGGGAAAAAAGATGTCTAGAAAATCTATGGAAGTTAGAAGATTAAGAGGTTTAGCTCATAAACTTAGGAATCACTTGGATAAAATAGAAGAAATAAAAAGGGAAATTGAACACAATAATTATATAAACAATATAGAATCATATGAGATAATAACTAATGACTCTTCATGGATTTAATATGCCAGGATATACTTTAAAGACAGAAATAGAATATATAGAAAATAGTTTAAACATAGCCTTAAATGATCATTTTGAAAAACTACATTTACAAAAAATGATGAGAAACGATCTCGTATTAAAGGAATTAGTAAATAAAATTAGTAAATTAAATCATAGACTTGAATGCTTAAGAGCAGTAGAAAGAATGAGAAATAATAATGGAGCTACATATTCATTTACAGTAGTTAACTTTCAGTAATGGATATTGTAGAAGAATTTCTTGGAAAAATTGAAGTATTTTTAGATAAGCATGTAGCAATATTAGACAAAAGAAATAATTTATATAATGAACCACAAGTAATAGGTGAAAACAATTATTAGACAAAATAATGTTATAATATTGATGTTAGTTGAAACAATTAGATTACTAAGACATGAAATAAGAAAAGATAATGACAAAGAAGACAAAACTAAAAAGTTTACAAATCTAAAAGTAACTAAGATAGGTAGATCTCTTTTTGTAAAATGGTCAAAAGAAGAATTACACAAAAACCCAGGAATGAAAATAGGATTTCTAGATATAACATGAAATAAAAATTAAAAATGGAAGACTTAATTAAAAAAGTTATTTATTCTAAGAACTTCGAAGAAGCCTCTGACCTAATTTTAGGAAATAAATTGATAAGACTAGATTTTAAGGATTATAGTGTTAAACAAAAAAGTAAAATATTATCATATTAAATTATTAGGAAAAATAATGCATAATTGTGGGTTTGAAACTAGAGAAAAATATCTAGAATAATTGGAAGAAATTGGAACATTTTATGAATAAAAATGCCCTTAAAAATTGTTAGATCATTGGATAATATTAGAAGTTTTAATTCATTTAATAGAGTTAGACATAATAGGACACTAGAAACAATTGGTGCACCAGATGATCAAATTAAAAGGATTAAGGAGAAAAGTCTAAAATTATTACAAGGTGAACAATTATATAAACAGGGTATTTTTGATTTTCAAAATAAAATATATGAAGGATATGATGAAATGGAAATATGTTGTAATAATGATAATGTAGAAATAGTCATTGATTTCTTAACAGCAGAATATTACAAGAAATTAGTAAAAGCTAATTACTTCATAGTACATTTAGGATTAATGGTTTTTACTACAACAGGATTACATAGATTGGGATTATGAATTAAATTAGCACTATCATTAGTAGATACTAGACAAATAGATAATATGGCTAAAGCCCAGATAGCAACAGTTGAAGTAGGTATGACAAATAATTTTGAAATAACTTATATGCTCCCAAGAGTTTTAGTAATTCTAGATACATTATATGAAAATATTAAACTAGTAATAAAATCTAAAGGATGTAATATGCCTAATACAAAACCTAATATATTTACTAACAAAGATTTTTATTGGGCAAATATCAAATGATAGTGAAATAAGATATAGTAATGACAAAATTATGAAAATCTTAGGGTCATAAGGAATTAAAGTATATCCAGCTAAAATGTATAGTTCAGAAAGTTTATCAGGGATATAATGGAAATTAACTAATATATCAACACATAAAACAGTAGAACCATCAGATATAAAATATTATGAATATGAAGATGGTAAGTTAGTTTTAAAACACAAACCTATAATAAAAATGTTAAAATTGAAGAGATTATTGATGAAGAAGATGCCCAATTAAATCTTGACTAATAGAAAGCATAATAGAACAGTGTATTGATAAGTGCTTGTGCGATAAGAATACGAAGTGTTCTTTCCTTGTGTTGAGCATTACTTTTCTCGGGGTTTAACGCTAATATGGGTGTATTTATGTTACTTTTATGCAGGTAGGGTTGTGAGGCCGATTATGAGAGAAAGAAGCCAATGTGGGTCGTAATGCACTAATTTTGGAGGAAATCTTGCTAAAGGTTCAAATGCGAAGACATAGGTCGGATTTCAGATGCAGGAATGTGTGCCAAGCTCCTCGTACTTGAGTTAGCACAACTATTTGGAGGGGCACAAGGGCAGTCACATTCAAGCATTCCGACTTGTGCATATAGAACAAGATCTCGACCAACATGTCCGTTATTGAAGAAGCAAGGCGATCCATGACGTAAACGTGTGCCCGTTTGCGTTACCTCGATGAAAGTATGGCTTCGGGAGTATTTCATGATGGTACTGTAGCAGGGTACTATAGAAATCACTGTAGCAAAGATACTGTAGCAGCACTGTTTACAGCCGGCCGAGAAAACAGGAAAACAGAGAATCCACATGCCCGTGTGAAAAATCCACGGGGCGCCCACATGGGCGTGTGGTTTCTCGATTCTAGCCCTTTTAAAAGCCTATTTCAGCCCCTATTTCAGCATTCTTTTTCTCCATCTTTTCCCCAACTTGAGAGAGGACGGCGGCTAGGGTTTTGAGAGATATTTGCTAGGGATTTGGAGAGGTTCTACGGCTCAGACATTGCGCGCCGTTTGGAAGAAGGTTAGTGGGAGAACTTTCATCGGCACCGATCCGGCGAGGTGTATCATTGGCCGGATAAAGGGACCCTTGCGGCGAGTAGAGGACTCTCCACAAGACCATCGCCATGACTAACGAGGGGGTTTTCTATGGATGCTTTGTTTTTACATTCGATTTCATTGATTGTATCTAGCTCCATGGAGAGTTAAACCCCTAGTGGGTACTTGAGTATTTGTGAACCCTAGGATGTATTCTTTTCATTGAACCTCTTTATTATGCTTTCAATTAATTGATGTTTATTGTGAATTCCAATCTTGGAGACTTGATTGTATGAATACTCCCCTAAAGTGACACTAGGGTTGAGAGTTCTTCTTGGTAACTCTTGTGAGTGAGTGACACACCATGAGAGTTAGACAAAGCTAGATTGGAGAGGGTTGGGAGGGTGACTCGAGAGGCAGTGGAGCGTCCCTTTTCCCCTCCGGTGTGATATATCCTACCTCCACGTTCCAAGAGTTCTTTGCGGCCATAGTAGAGTGAATGGGCTAAGGAATGATCTTCCGCTGGGGCTTAGTTGCGAGTGCAACGGAGTGAAGCGTTGAAGTGATTTTAGCACCTAGGGCTTAATTATGGTTAGAGATCTTTCACCTGGACCAAAGGGTTAGGTCTATACATAGGAATAGGTTTTACCACTTGGAATCCCTAGAGCTCATTGTAATTTTATGCGAGTGTGAGGTTGAGAGGTTATTCAATTTTTCCACCGGGACATGTATAGAGTTAGGCATGGTTGACCTTAGATTTGGGATCATGTAATTAAGGATTTCTACAACTCATTGTTGCATCAATTAGGAAGTATAATAGAGGGTTCTTGCACTTGAAACGATTGTCCTAGGCGGATCAATATCCGGGTACCCCATCTTTATCGATTACCTTACATTCTCCTTTACTTGTGCCTTCTATCTTGTTGTTTTTATTTTCGTTATTTCATATTTTGTCACACTTATCACTATTCATCTTCCACATTAGTTAAGAAACAACTCAAGTGTCTTTATTCCCTACTCTCTCTATGGATACGATACCCGCTCATCTGGGATTATTACTTCGACATCCGTGCAATTGCGGTTTACAAGCATATACGGACATATCAGTTATATCCTAATTACGATTGGGAAAAAGATTTCTTAGAAATACCAACAGATATAGATGATTTACATTTCCTAATAGAATGTAGATATGAATATAATTAGTATCCTAAAAAAGTAAAAAATAGAAGAATATCTTTTAGCAGAAGAAGAAGAAATTGCTAGGCAATTAGATGATATAGATATTGATGAATTAATAAAATATTCAGGGATAGTAGATAACTATGATGAAATACACATGAATGTGCAAAGTGTAGGAAATAATAATCAAGCAAGTTTTAGTAATAATCAAGCAAGTACCTATTCTTCTAGCCCAGCCAGGTTAATAACTACTAAGAGTGGTTCAAGAACAACACAACCTCTTAGACAACAAAGTAGTTATGAGTTTTATAATTATCCAGAACAATCATATAAAACTTGTAGCAGAAAAGGAAGACCAGATCCCATAGAAGTAATAAGAAACATGCCACAATAGAATTATCATGGTAGTATACTAGTAATAAGTTCAATACATCCTCAAAAATGCCCTGAATTATTAGATAGATGGGAACCGAATGCTATTAATGCATTAGAAAGATTGCCACATGCATTAGACAATGTAGAAATAGTAAATTTTATAGAAAATCTATTAGGAACAACTGCTAGAAATATGATGAATAGTTGGTAAATAAACTTTCCAAATGATTACCAGCATCTAATAGACATAACAGATAATCATATAATAATATTACAACTCAGGTTAGACAAATTATATTAGGAACAGATCCCTCTAGGGAAGAAACACTATTACAAGACATAGCTGTAAGAGATCTAGAAAGATTGCATTTAGATAGTTTTAATGATATTATAAAATTTAGCCAAAGCTATATAACTTTAGCTGCAAATACAGGAAGAGCATTCTTAGGAGCAGAATTAACTAAAAAATGGTTTAGCAAGTTATTAAAACTATTGGGAGATTTAATTTATAAAGCATGGAGAGACCAAGGTAATGAAAATGTCACAGGAATAGGACAAGATATTTTATTTACTTTTAATTATTTAAAAGAAAAATGCTTAGAAAATGTGGCAAATAGACAAATAGCAAGTTACAGTTATTGTAATTAAATATATGTACCAGTAGTACATAGAGAAACAAAACTTAGAAAAAGACTTAAAGTAGCACATATTATAAAAAGGAAGACCTAGAGAGAATCATGTAAAGAAATTTAAAATTCATAAACCACCTGTAAAATGTAAGTGTTTTATACGTGGAGAAGTAGGACATTCTGCAAGATATTGTACTAAAGATAAAGTTAAAAAGGAAAGGATAAATATGTATCAATAGTTAGAATTACCAGATGAAGTAGACATAGTAAGCGTCGCAAATAATGATACTATTAAAGACAATGATATATGTAGTATATTTGGAGGAGAAGAAAATAATTTTACTGAAGAAAGTAATCTTTTAGAATTTAATCAAGTTTTTGGTGATATAAAACCAATGGATAACGGATGGCTTACAGTTTAAATAAGAATCCTAAATTTCTTTTAGAAACATATAAGCAGAAATTAGATAATAGATGTACACATGAATTTATAGATCAAAAATTAAATTTTAAACAAAAATGTGATATTTGTTTCAAATTCCATATAACTAAATATAGAACAACATGTAATAGGTGTGAATTATCTTTATGCAAATTATGTGCAAAATAATGTTATAATCATATAATTAGTCAAATAACTATTGAACAAGTAGTTACTCAGATACAATCAAATGATAAGAAGGTGACAGAACAATTAATAACAAGAATTGAACAATTAGAAAGAGACAACAAAAGAATAGAATTATTAGAAAAAGAAAATATTGAGTTAAAAGAAAAATGATCTTATTTTGAAACTAAAGGTAAAGAAGTTATATTTACAGAAGCAATTGAAGAAGAAATAGAAAGTTATGAAGAATTAGTAGAAAAAGAGGAGGTAATAGCTTTATCTCAAAATATTTATGGTAATAACAATCTTTTAAATTTAGATTGTATCACAAAATTTAAAGATGGTTTTAAAGTTAATGTAAAAGGTATTATAGATACATGAGCAAGTAAACGTTATATTTCTCCAGATTTAATCCCTTCAAGGTATATAGAAAATGCATTGTACACTGCAGAAGTAAAAGATGCTTTCGGTAAAATAACCATATTAGAAAAGAAACTTGTAGATATTGCACAGTAATATTTAATAATATTAAGTATCCCTTATCATTTGTATGGGTAAAACTAGCATTAGGTAAAAAAGTAGCCAGACTTTTAATAGGATCAAATTTTATAAAACATAGAAATGCTGGACTTATAGTCCAAGTAGAAAAAATTACTATATGTAAACATATGAATACCATTTTAACTTCACCTATAATTAATAATGCAGAATATCTTATGGAAGAAATAATTTGTAAAGAGTAGAAATCTATGAAGAAATTAATTTGGAAATAGAAAATGGTCTGATAAAGAAAAAATTAGAACCAATAATAGAAAAATTGAAAATCGATGGAACTATAGGAGAAAACCTTGTCAAAAAAATATTAGTAGAGTTAATATTATTTGTAAATTAGAAATCATAAATCCTGACTTAAGGTTAGAATGTCCTTTAATCAAAGCAGCTCCCTATGAACAAGAAGAATTTAAAAAAACATATAAAAGAGTTAGAAGAGTGAAAACTAATCACTAAAACTCAAAGTCCACATAGAACTAGAGCATTCATAGTTAATAAACATAGTGAAATTACCCGAGAAAAAAGTAGAATGGTATTTAATTATAAGAGATTAAATGATAATACAAAAGATGATAAATATCCACTTCCTAATAAAGAAGCTCTAATAAATAAAAAAAAAAACACTTATATCTATAGCAAATTTGATCTAAAATCTGGATTTTGGCAAGCCCTTTTAGCAAAAGAAAGTAGACCTTGGACCGGGTTTATTACTCATAATGGACATTACTAATGGGTTGTTATGCCTTTTGGCTTAAAAAATGGTCGACAAGTATTTCAAAGGAAAATGGATGATATATTTAGAAAATATGCAAATTTTATTATAACCTATATAGATGATATATTGGTTTTTAGCAAGTCTGTAAAAGATCATGTGCAACATTTAATTATATTCTTTAAAGAATGCCAAGAGAATGGATTAATATTATCTGAAAAGAAAATCAAAATAAGAAGTAGAAAGATTGAATTTGTTGATGTCATAATAGGACAAGGAGAAATCTATCTCCAAAAACATATAGCCTTTAGTATTTTAGAAATGCCAGATAAGTTAGAAAATTTGAAACAAATTCAATCCTCTTTAGGAAAATTTAATTATGCTAGAAATTTTATACCAAATTTAAGTTAGCTAACAAGACCATTATGTAATAAAACTAAACAAACATGAGAAAGACATTTCAATAATGAAGAAATAAAATTAGTTTGGCAAATTAAGGACAAGATAAGAAATTTAAAACCATTAGGATTACCTCCGCATGGTAGTTATTTAATTATTGAATCAGATGGACGAATAGGTGGATGGGAAGCTGTATTAAAAATATAGACCTACTATATATTCTAGTATAAAAGAAGAAAAAATAAGTTGATATTATAGTGGAACATATCAAACAAAAGTAACTGCAACAGATGCTAAAATTATAGAAGCAATAAAAGCAATGGAAAAATTTAAATTATTTATTGTCTCAGAAAAAAGTTTTACATTAAGAACAGACTGCCAAGCAATAGTACCATTTTATAATAAAAAATCATAAAGGATATTATCAGAAAATGGATGGCTTAAATTTATAGATTACATAATAGGTAATGGGTTCCAAGTCACAATAGGACATATAAAAGGAAATCATAATTTCTTAGCAGATAATTTGTGAAGAATAATTAGAGAAACCACTTAATTTGTCCATATGCGTTGACAAAAACGGGTATTACAAACCCAAAAAGTTCCTATGAGTTTTTGTTACTATGGAAATTAAGAAGCCTTTTCCCTATTAAATCCTTGGCTTGTATCCCTGAATGTTTAGAACAGTGACTGTGAAGTCGGCAGCATCATTCACGTTTCTAAGCATGGGATGAGCTGAGTTGATATCAATTACCTGTAGCAATTTTGTATTAGCCAAATAAGCTTTTCTTAGCTAAGAAAGCTATCTTTATTTTGCAGATGGACAATAAAACTTTCCTTTAGAACCAACCCTAAAACTTCCTGCTTTCCCTATTGGATCAAGCCTTCATTTCAATAAACCTCTATCGATCACTGATCATCACCATATCCTCTTGGATAATATTTGGTCTGCTAGAACTATTCCAAAAAGTCTCATACCAGTTGTCCATACTTTTAGCACTTATTTTCATAATAGAAATAAATTCCCAAGTTCAAGCACCACAATCCCAAATCTTTAGACCTCATCAAAAATCACTTCTCAAGTCCTAAAGCAACATACAGTAGAGTTAAAAATAGAAATAAAAATCAAATTTCTTGAAACAGAGATAAAAATCTTGAAAGAAAAAGAAGAAAAACTAGAAAAAGAATTAGCAAAAAAATCAGAAAAACATAGGAGTTAAAAGAGTTTATTGAAAAAATAGAAAAATAAAAAGAAGAAAACTTTGAAATATATCCGGGAAAAATTAGTGAAGTAAAAGAAAAAATTTTCAAATTAGTTATCTAGAAAAAGCAAGAACAACAATTAGCTGAACAAACTACAATGCGACAATTTCTTCAAATTGATGCTCGAATCACTAATGGACTCGCTTTAGGAGGAATTGCATTTTGTGAAGCTAGACATAAAGATGCCGGATGTCTTTGTGAACAAGGTTTCATGATCGTAGAAGGATCATTCAATCTTGCCTCCAGAAGAATCAGATTATTGAAGGCGTCCAGTTCAATTTGATTGATATAATCAAGAACGGTCATGTAGGCTAAGCTTCTCAACAAATATTGGCAACTTGTTCATATTATTCATTGACTCTTTAAATATGATACCTTACAAGAAGGCCTCATCAACTTGGAATTTCATACTATTCCACCTGCTTTTGGACCATACCCTAATTATGCATGCCATCACATCAAGCTCACTTTATTTTGCCGACATGAGCCCTATCAACTTCCTATGCCGTATGATGAAATTACTACTGTCCTAACTCCTGGTGAACTTCAACATCTGCTCCATTTATGGAGAGCACATATGGTTGCCACTGACTGGTAGCATACAACATTAATTCATCACTAGGAATGTTGGTGATATCACGGTCTTTGAAAGAATAGGCTCCGATCCATGAGTTGATCTTCTTTATTTGAAGGGTAGTCTGTGCCATGGTCATCTGTAGATTAGGGAATGGTGAGTAAACAAGGAGAAGAAGGTCTAGAGCAGTATAAACCTTCATAATAGGTGTCTCAAGTATAAGCTGGCAATGTAGGTACATATGAGAGGTATGTATGTATGAGTGGCCATCTTACCTTCTTTGGAGGTTATTTATTAACCTACTTTGGAGGTTACTTATTATGGTTAAAATAGTGTCAAACCCTATACATTAGGTTAGGGTTATAAGGTTTTAATTAATAAGTCCATATAATATAAAACTATAAATTCATGTGTATAGCTATTATCTAATTTCTGCTTTTATGTTTCTAAAAGAAATTTAGGATTCTTATCTAAACTATAAATCATCAGTTATCCATTGGTTCTATATCACCAAAACTTGATTAAATTCTAAAAGACTACTTTCTTCAGTAAAATTATTTTCTTCTCCTCTAAATATACTACATAAACCACTATCTTTAGCAGTATCATTCCTTGCAATGCTTACTATGCCTACTTCATCTGGTAATTCTAATTGTTAATACATATTTAACCTTTCCTTTTTAAATTTTTCTTTAGTACAATGTCTTGCATAATGTCCTACTCCACATATAAAACCCTTACATTTTACAGGTGGTTTATGAATTTTAAATTTCTTTACATGATTCACTTTAGGTCTTCCTTTTTTATAATATGTGCTAATTAAGGTTGGTGACTAGTAAATCAGAACCACAATCTCTAAATACTAGACATTGTAGGAGAGTGCAAGAGTTCTAGATGACTACTAGAGTACAAAGTTTAAACCAACCTCAAAAAAGTCCCCAAACAATACTTTGCTAGCTTCATCTCTTAGAAGAAGAGGAAATGAGGTATTTCAAAAAGATGAAGAAGTGGCTGCTTTTAGAAATAGAGAAGATACTACTTTTTTTAGACTTGGGCATCGAATAGATTAGAAAGATACATTTTGTGCCCATGTTGCAATGGACATGAAACTTGTAATGAAAAACCTCTTACAACTATTTGAACTTGTAAAGCCAACAATATGAGGAAAACAATAAATAACCTATATGAAGGAGAATTATACCAAATTCAATGCTTCAGCAAAGTTGGGTGCTATAGTGTTAGTGACTCTAACATTGCCAGGATAAGGCAAAGGCTTCTAAGGCCTGTGCCCAAGGGCCCTTAGTCTCTTGGTGCCCTAAATTCATATATATTTTTTTTTATTTTTATATTTAAGATTTTCAATTACAATCATTTTTTTTTATATAATCATATTTGAGCCCCAATTCACGATTTTTTTAAAAAAATTTATATTTAAGATTTTTATTTACTATCATTTTATCTATATAACTATATTCTTAACTAGTTTTTTTAAAATATAAATTTTTTTTTTCAATTAATTTATGATAACGTCAAATTAATTTACATGCATGTTACATGATCACACTTACGATAATATTAACCATCCATTAGGTAAATGAAGTTCGTCGTGACCTTATAATTCTAACATTATAATCCTAAAAATAAAAAACCCCTCAATTTAAAGGTAAAATATGAGATATTATTTTCTTAAAATTGTTTTTTAACAAAATTCTCATTTTACTTTAGTATTTCTTTTTAGTTAGCATCAATTTCAATCAATTATTTTTCATAAATTGTAGTCGATCTCAAATGTGCACTAGTAGAGAAAAGAGGTATGGCTTCAATTTTATTTTATTTAATTTTTTTATAATGTAAATTTATTTTTTCTTATTTTTTACTATATCAACTAGTTGATTGGTTCTAATTCTTATAGTGATCATGGAAGAGAGAGGGCAAAAAAAAGTGAGTTTTAATTGAGTTTTTGATGCATTGCAGGTAGATTAATTAAAGAAGAATGTCAATTCTTTATATATTTTTTTAAAAAGTTTAATATTTTATTTCTTGTTATTATTAATCATGATTTATATTTTTTATTTTGCAATTTATTAATAAAATAATAATTTTGGTTATAATTTTGCCCACAACCCCATTTTTAATAAGTTTCGCCCTTGACTTTGACTATGTAAGAGATATAACAGTTAATAGCAACTAAATTAAGGCTAGTTCATGGGTTTGTTGAAAAACCTTGATAAGCCTTATCCTACCCATCATGACTAAGTGCCATATCCCAAGAGGTAAAGTTGCCCAAGTTTAAGCAATTTATTGTCATTGAAAACTCAAAAATAGCACTTGTACCTATTTTATAACCACATGTGGTGATGCAAATAATAGTCTTTCTTTCCTTCTTCAATAGTTTGTAGCAACCTTAAGATGGGTACATGGGTGATAATAGGGTGTGGCTGGATGGGGATGCTTGACGGACGGGATATGGGTTTTTATATTATGCATATATATAAACATGCAAGTATGCACTTAACACTACAATTTGGTCCATTATACCACAAGTGTACGGGTTGTCAAGTAATACGTCGTGGATGCGAGAATCATATTTCCCTAGGAATGGTGAGAGGCTCCTATTACTTTCTTTTCACTTAATCACTTATCTAATCGTTTACGCTCTTTCTTTAGTTCTTCTTGTACAAACTCTTAATTAAACAATTAAGTTGGAGACGATGTTAAGCGCACTTAGAAGGATTTGGGAGTATGTATTAAAGTTATCTTGATTATTAATTATGGTAGGCGTTAAGTGTCAATCGTGTTCTAGGTTCAAACTGGGGGAATTTAAAGGCCTACTAGCCTCAATAAGCCATGGCGACTAGGTCTAAATCACTAGAAACTTAAGGTGGAATCTCTTCCACCCCAGCTTCCTTTGTTTGCCTTAAGTACGGGAATCCCACAAGTAGAGACCAATCATACCCTAAGCCTAAGGGACAATCAATGCCTAATCCGGAAACCTAGCTATGCTTAACCTCTTAGAACATGCATAGATCTATCATGGCATGGACCTCATCAATATGGGGGCATATCCTCCTTAGCCACATTAATAATAATAAGCAATTAAGAGCATGCAATTATTACAAAGCTAGAGCAATTTATATTAATCAATCAAGATTCATAAAAATAACCAAGGGACCTAGACATACAATTCCCCTCGAATTAGGTTCTTATGGATCATACAAAACAAAGCATCAAAGCACAAGAGAACCATAAGACCAAATAAATAATAAATAAGCTTTTAATGTATTCCTAGACTAACTCTCTCCAATAGTTCTCCGAAGATGGAGATTAGAGGATCCCAAGATTGTTCGATGATGTGTGTCACTCACGCTCCTTTAATGATAATCTTTGAAGATGTTTGTCACGCGCGATTATTGCTGATGATGCTCGTTGACGTACTCTTGACAATCCACCAGAATCTTTTAGAATATGGAAGAAACACCATCTCCCAACGATCAGATCTCCAGAAATCCTGCTGCCCTAGGTTCTTCGGCAAAAGAGTCTCACCAAATTTAGAGAATACTGGGGTATTTATAATAATTGCCTCTGCCATGGGCTCACTGATTGAGATTCGCAAGTGCACGGGTCATCAAGTAATACCTCTTGTGCTAGCACGAGAGGGTCGTATCCCTAGGGCCCGAGAAGCTACTCTTACTTCCTCTTCGTGTGTTTTTAAACCTACAACTTCAAGTGATGCAATGAAATTACAAAGTAATAAATAGAACCCTAGTAAAATGTCTACAGCAAAGGCAAATTACTTGTAATAATCAAGGAAGAAAGTTGGTCACTGATGAGGATCCCCTTAGGGCTACTAAAGTGTGAAGGATGCTATAACTATCATGCAAATGGTAGTTTGGACCAAGAAAATCCTAAGTTAGGTCAGTCATGAAAATTGATCTCTAATCTGGTACGAGTATTGATACAGAATTTCTTCCGACCAAATCTTCCTACGATTTCAATGAGGGTAATGGATTTCTCAATTTAGGGTCAAAACACAAACTAGGAACAACCCTAAAGTTGGATGGGTACAAAATACCCGATGGTTACGGTGTATTCGTACATGTATCCCTTTAAAGCGTGGTGTGTCTAATACAAGGGCAATGGTCACGCAACCTAGTATAATCTAGAAATTGATACACAGAGTTCTCATGCATACCAATATATCAAAGTACACCAAACATGGATCACAAACATACCAAATGCAATAAATAAGTCAAAGCATCCAATCTACACAAGTTCACCCCCAAGCTTCACCTACATCCCGGTGACCTTAGGGGTTTAGTTGTCCACATTAGCAAAATATATAATCAATTCCATGAAAACAACTAAATAAAGCATCACAAACTCCATCAAAGGTTAGAGGCTGAATGATGCTTGGAATCCCTTGTAGAAAAGCTTCCAAAGACGCCGCTCAAGGGGTGGCTTCCCTTGTGTCTTAAACCTCCTCTAAATGTGGTTCTAGGAGTGGATCATTCCGAATCTCGCTCTCCCCGTCAATTTCTACCTCGGAGATGCTCTCTCTTACCTTCTTCTAGCTCGGATCAAGGAAGGTGGTGATGAGCCCTAAGCATAGACTTTCTTTTTCTCTTAAAAGGTGCCCTAAAACCCCTTTTAAAAGCTGATCGCGGGATGGCATGCGGCCAACCTCATGGTCAGCAAACGGGCCGTGAGGATCCTTAGAATTATGTCAAATTTCTAGAAAGTTGCTACAGTGACTACTACAATGTTGTTTCTTCAATCAACTTACAGTGACTACTACAATGATGTTTCTTCAGTCCGCTTGTGGCCATCTTCAATGGCGTCAGATTGCCCGAGGGCTCTAAAACACCATTTTTGGTGTCGATTTCTTCTTCAATCACGTTATCGAACTCACCTAAGCTTCTTTTATGCCTGTAACATGAAAGAAACCAATTAAACCATAAAAAGGCATCGATTCATGAAGAAAATACACAAATAATGCACAACATATATGTATAAATACATACATTTAGGCTTTTATCCAACATCCCCACACCTAAGCGTTTGATTGCTCCCAAGCAAACAAACATGAAGAACAGAGATAAGAAGATAAACAACTAAATATATGACCTCAAGCTCAAATGTAAAAAACTCCATAAGCACAAGTGAAAAGAAATCAAGATGATGAGTTGTTCTATAAGTAATCAAGTAATGATGGTCCTGTTTCATCTAAGGTGCTCCTGTGAGTGTGTGTTAGCTCCCTACCTTAGCCTCCACACCGTGGATTACCCCAAGATGCCCATTCACCCCACACACAATTAAATCGGCATTAAAAGTGTTAAAGACATCCTCAATAATTAGTTAAGAGTTCTTTGGTTCCTAAATAAAGCTCTAGCCTTCAAGTGATTATACAACAAGTTTCAGGAGATCAGTAAAGATATTTTATTTTCTTTGATGTGTATATGCACTTTTTTTTCTTTTTTTTTCTTGAGTCTGACTAATGTAGACCGCATAAAACAAAAGAAAAGAAAATTTTTTTCTCTGAAGGATGCACATGCTGATTAGGCACATGAGCCACTCAACTTACTTGATTACAGTCTACATAGATGCATTCATGCTAAATTAGCAGAGGAATACTGTCATAGACTAACACCTTTTTTTTTCATATGTACACACTGTATCTCATGTCCCTTGGTATAAAACCTGCTACAATACTTCACTTTAGGCTAAAGAGAACAATGAAGGAACCCAAAAGCTCTTAAAAGAGTATTGAAGATAGAATTTAACATTCTAATGCCGATATCATTGTGATGGGTTGGTTGGAGTATATGAGGTGGAAGCAATCATGAAAAAGCATGAAGGTGCACTAGAGATAAAACAGGACATCATTCAAGCATAGAAAAGAAATATGACTCACATCCATAATCCTTTCAAGCTAGGAAGTTCTTTAACAAGGAAATCATGCTATGATAAGTAATTCAAGCATGCAAAAGAATAAGATACTCCATCCCCACCCCTAAAGTTGTACATTGTCCCCAATTCATTGGTGAGATTTATGTTGGGTAAGTCGCAAATGGAGGGCAATAGAGTGTGAAGCTCCAATGATGATGATCCTGAAAGTAGCAAAAAGTCTATCACAACTCAAGATTATAGAGAGAAGCATGAAATCAAGAACTAAAATAAATAAATTTTAGTAGGGACTAAACCCTTACTAACTCAAAAGCACAAGTTACAACAAAATAATACAAAGTACTACAAAACTACAAGAATAAAAAAACAAAAGAAAGAGATGCTGCTCAAGCATGTTGTGAGGCTAAGAACCTAGTGGAAGTGATGGTGCCATGCATGTGGTGGCAGAAGAGGTGGTGCCAACAGATGATGATGAAAGGAAAATATAAGCCAAAATCTCGGCCATGTTGCTCTTAGTGCGGCGTTGCAATGCAGATAACAATTTCTGCCCCCTCTTAAGAACCTATAACTGTTGGTAGACCTCAGTACAGAACTCCTCAAATCTCACCTCAAGTGATGGTCGACTCTCCCTAGGCTCAGGCTCAGACTCTGATGCCGACTCTGTCTCTATCTCATGTGAGGGCCCAGGGTCTTGTGCACTCATCCCACGATGCCATGCAAGGCGGTAAGTGTTCCCCCGTCTCTCAACTATCGCAATAGAAGCAAGAGTCTGCATCCCAAGTGGGGTAATGGCACCCACAACCTTCATGCCAGGCCCATGCCTCTGATCAATCTTATAATGTATGGTCCAGCAAACATACCTCGAAGGTGGACAAACTTTCCTTGATGAGCAATGATTTTGGTGAAGAGGTGTCCCATGTGTAAGGGGATAGCGCTAAACATGTAGCGATGAGCGGGGTTCAACATTTGGGAGGCCATCCTCGTCTTTGAACCACTTGAAATGGAAGTCCAATATGAGTTACTTTGACATGGGATACGGGAAATCTTGAGGTCAAGCGTTGAACTTGGGTGTTTGTGTGAATGCTTCCGTATAAAGTGCCCAAAAGAACACCCAATTGGTCTTGAGAGATCTTGTGTTTCTTTCCAAATGCCCGAAAGGAGATGGAACCCTCTTGGTGGGTGAAAGGGCATTGTTTTGCAACCTCGACCGTGCTTAACTCCTCCAAGGTGAGTTCTCTATAGGTGGGTTCTACAATGGAAAATATTTCGTCCCACCCATCATGAGAAATGTATTCTAAGATGACATCATCCAAGCCCAAAGCTTGTAACACATCCCAAACAATCTTTTCGACAGTGCCAAACCCTTTTTGGGACAATAAAGCGAACCTTGTCTTGTGGTTTTCATTTGTAAACCTTGGCTCAAACCAAGATATGAGAAAGCAATGCTCAATGGAATGACAAAGTGTGAAAAATGGCCAGTGCTATAGTAAAACCGAAAAAGTTTTGCAAGAGTTTCCTTTGTGAAGGTAGCCAAGAAAATTTTCAATGGTTTAGAATCATTCCAAAAGTTGTTCAGCAAGCAAAGAAACAAAAAATCCCAAAGATCTCACCCCAAACAACCAAGAAAACTGATAACGCCCTTGCATGTGACCCGCAAGTGCACGGGTTTGTCGAAGTAATAAATCCCAGGTGAGTGGGTATCGTATCCACAGAGAATAGCGAATAGAAACACAATGATTACTATTTAACTAGGATGAGAATGAATCAATGATGGTATGAATAAGATTGATATGAAAAGGCTAAAAGAAATAAGAAAGAGAGGCACGATAAAATGAGAGGAAAGACAATCGATAGAAGTGAGGTACTCGGACAATGCTACCCTAGGACTAATGTTTCAAGTGCAAGACCAGCTATTATGTCTCCTAATATATACTTAATGAGTCGTGGACATCCTTCAATACATGGTCCCAAACCTAAGGTCAATCTTGACTACCTCTACACTATGCCCCGGTGGAGAAATCAAACAGTCCACTATGACCACAAAGAACTCTTGGAATGTGGAGGTAGGATAAATCACATCGGAAGGGAAAAGGGACGCTCCGCTACCTCTCTACTCACCCTCTCCAACCTTTCCTTTGTCTAACCCTCATGGTGTGTCACTCATCCACAAGGGCTACCAAGATGGATTCTCAACAATAGTGTCATTCTAAGGGAGAAATCATTCAATTAAAGAGACATCAATTAAGGAAAACATAACAAAAGGTCAATGAAACAATAACATCCTAGGGTTTACAAGTCCAAGTACCCACTAGGGGGTTTAGCTCTCCATGGAGCAAGATACAATCAATAATGAAATCGAAAGTAAAAACATGTAATCCATAGAAAACCCCCTTTAGTATTCGTGTTGATGGTCTTGTGGAGTGGCCGTGTCTTCTCTAAAGGTTCCCTTGTCAAGCCTAGGGTACACCTCGCTGGATCAGTGCCGACGAAAGCTTCCCCAATAACTATCTTCTAAAAAAATTGCAGTGTCAAAGCCGTAGAACCACTTCAAAAGCTTTGCCAAAGCCCCTCTAAACCCTAGCCGCCGGCCTCTCAAAAGATGGAGAAAAGATAAAAAAAAAGGATGCTGAAATCGGGCTGAAAAACGGCTTTAAATAGGCTGGAATCGGGCATCCACACGGCCCTGTGGATTTTCCACACGGGCGTGGGTAATTTCCACATGCTCATGTAGATTCTCTGGAATTCTGATTTTCTACGGCTTGTGAACGGTAACTGCTACAGTAAATTGGTACAAGGATTTGCTACAATAATCTGCTACAATACCCCTACCAAAAACACTCCCGAATCCACTTTTCATCGACGAAACATAAACGAGCACACGTTTATGCCGTAGATCGCGTCGCTTCTTCAATAAATGGGTTCATTGGTGAAAGATCTTGCTATCATTGCACATGTTGGGATACGCAAATGTGACTGCCTTCGTGCCATTCTAACTCATTGTAATGACTTGAATACATGGAGGTTGGCATACATTCACGTATCTTAAGCCCCACTTGTGTCTTCGCATTTGTTCCTTCCAAGATTCCACCAAATAGTGCGTTCACGATCTACTTTTGGCTTCTTTTCTTAGTACTTAGCTTCACAACCCTACATGAGCAAAAGAACACAAATACACATGTATTAGCGCTTAAACCTGATAAAAGTAATGCTTATCATAAGGAAAGAATTCTTCATATTCTTAACACACAAGAACTTATCAAAACCCAAGAGAATAGAGTGGGAGAACACCAACCTTGCCCTAGAGTTTATGGAGGAGATCTAGTGAAAAAACTCGGCTAAAAGGGTAGTAAAACTTTGAAATCTCTTCACAAAATTAGTTTCTAGGAGGAGAAGTGTAGAGGAGGAAAAATGAAGAACAACGATGGAAAAATGAGGGAAAACGGAGGAGAAATGAAAAGAGATATGAAGAAAATGGTGAAGAGGTAGCGCAACTTGATGGGCTAACTGAGCCTTGCGAGCAAGCATGCGGGCGCAAGCTTGTCCCCTCAAGAGTTTCTAGATGGCTTACGGCTACCATATGCTCAATGAACGGCATTTTCCAGATTTTGCAAAGTTATCTTCCTAGCAACCCTAAAAATAAGCAAAACAAAGCCGTTTTCACAACATAAATAATCAATTATCCATCTTTGATGCACGAAAACATAGAATAACTCAAAGAATTCAGAACATGCATGAAATAACACAAGCAAAAGGGTTAAGAAAAATGATGAAAAGCTTGAGTTGCCTCCCAAAGAGCGCTTGTTTAACATCATTAGTTTGACGTACCTGCCCTTACCTTCAAGGTGGGTTGAATGGAGGAGTGTTATCTCCGACTTGGGGTGTTGCCACACGGGAAGTAATGCTTCAATCGGTGACCATTGACTTTGAATGTCCCCTTTTCCGGATGACTTATCTCGACGGCGCCATGAGGGAACACTTGTGAGACTACACGTGGTCCATGCCACCTTGATTTCAATTTTCCCGGAAAGAGCCTCAGTCTGGAATTGAAAAGTAGCACTTGATCCCCCTTTTGGAAGTATTTAGCTTGCTTGATGTGTCGGTCATGGTACTCTTTCATGTTTATCTTGTAGCGCACTGAGTTTTCATAAGACATTAATCGCCATTCATCCAACTCCATTAATTGGAACTTTCTCTTTTGGCCACTTAGATAGGGGTCAAAATTTAACTGGTTTATGGCCCAGTATGCCTTGTGCTCCAATTCAACGGGCAAGTGACATGCTTTCCCATAGACCAATCTGTAAGGTGTTGCTCCACTAGGTGCTTTGTAAGCCGTTCTATACACCCAAAGTGCATCATCAAGCTGATCTGCCTAATCTTTTCAGTGATGGTTTACTATTTTCTCCAAGCTTGGCTTCAATTCCCGATTCGATACTTCAACTTGACCGCTAGTTTGGGGATGATATGGGGTCAAAGATCGATGAGACACCACGTTCCATTTCAAAACTTTTTCAAACTGAGAGTTGTAGAAATAAGTGCCTCGGTCACTTATGATCACCCTTGGTGTGCCAAACTGGGAGAACAATTTTTGTAGTAATTTCACCACCACTCTTACATCACGAGACGGACATGCTTGTGCTTCCACCCACTTGGAAACATAGTCAACTGCCACCAAGATAAATTTATTGCCCTGGGATTTAGGGAATGGGCCCATGAAGTCGATCCCCCACACATCAAATACTCTGTAAGATTGGTTCCAGGTTTGTGGTTTGAAATATTACCAGCTCTCTGGCACCTATCACAATGTTGCACAAATACCTACATGTCTTGAAATATAGTAGGCTAGTAAAACACCGCATCTAGGATCTTACTAGCTGTCCTGTTTCCACTGGACGAAGGAGGTCTAATTGATAACCCGATCTTCACGGCATAGGATCTAGGTTGAGGGATAACTAGCTCCCTTTGTTTGTATGGGGCTAGAGAAGATAGGCACAATTTCCTTCTGGACGTGCACGTGAGTGTGATAGCCACACATGGCGTAGCTCCAAATCTTCTCTCTTGCTATCCTCTTGTTTGACTAAGTCTGAAATTATGTCCTCATTTCCAGTACACCTAAGTAAAATTAAGGTAGAAGAAATTGGAAACACTGCCATTTCAATATAATTTAAGAGTAAACTTAAGTTAGCGTTCACTGGATTTTGGATTTGTTTAGCATGATTTCGTGTAAATGATTGTTGATATGCTTTCACTTCTATACCAGCTGTAGTATTACAATCTATAGGTGGCGTAGTTGGCATGGGAGTGATGTCCTCATCATCCTCCCCCTCTTGAAAATGAGTCATCCTAGACTCTATTGAACTGTATAAAGGTGAAAGGTCTGCAACGTTGAAAAGTAGCACTAACACCATACTCGCCTGGAAGCTCGATCTTGTACGAAATGTCATTGGTCTTCTGAAGCACCCGGAATGGCCCTTCACCTCGTGGTTAGAACTAGCACTTTCGCTGAGCTAGAAAATGCTCTTTTCATAAATGTATCCACACTAGGTCACCTGCTCAAAAAACTTCTTCTTTCTTCCTTTGTTAGCTCGCTTCTCATACTGCTGAGTAATCTTCTCGATGTTCTCCTTTTACTTTTCATGTATTTTCATCACAAATTCTTCTTGCTTGCTTGCATCCATATTAGCTTGTTCCTGCAAGGGCAAGGGTAAAAGATCTATAGGGACAATAGGTTTAAAACCATATACAATTTTGAATGAACAAAATTTAGTAGTGGAATGTATCGCCTTGTTATATGTGAATTCGATGTGCGGTAGACACTCCTCCCACAACTTTAGATTCTTCTTTAAAATTGTTTTTAATATCATGGATAGTGCGGTTCACAACTTTTGTTTGCCCATCTGTCTGGGGGTGACACGTAGTGGAGAATAATAGCTTGGTTCCTAGCTTCCCCCACAAGGTTTTCCAAAATTAGCTCAAGAACTTGGTATCACGATCTCAGACAATGGTTCATGGCACACCATGTAGTCGCACCACTTCCCTGAAAAATAGATCAACAACATGTGAAGCATCATCACTCTTATGACAGGGAATAAAATGAGCCATCTTGCTAAACCTATCAACTACCACAAATATAGAATCCCTTCCCCTCTTAGACCGTGGTAATCCAAGACCAAAATCCATAGAAATATCTTGCCATGGTGTACTAGAATTAGGTAAGGGAGTATACAATCCATGAGGGTTTAGATGAGACTTAGCTTTGTGGCACGTCTCTCATCATTGCACATAGCGCTCAACGTCACACCTCATTTTTGGATAAAAGAAATGGTTGGTCAGTAGTACATTTTGTCTTCTTGGCACCAAAGTGGCCCACAGACCACCTCCATGAGCATCTTGCGAGAGTAATAAGCGAACAGAGGAATCTGGTATACAAAATTTATTAGCTACAAGGTTATGAATCTTTTCCCAAGCTTTTCTTGTACTACATTTAGAGTCGGGTTTAGCAAAGTATGAATCTTTAGTATGTAACTCTTTAATGCTTTCTATACCCAGAATTTTAGCATCTAGTTAGGACATCAAAGCAAGGCACCTAGAGCATCAGCTACAAGGTTATCCTTCCCTTTCTTGTCATTGACAATGTAAGGAAAAGACTCGATGAACTCACTCAATTTTGCGTGTCCACAATTTAGTTTTAATTGACCCTTAAGATGCTTCAATGATTCATGGTCAGAATGTATCACAAATTCTTTAGGCCATACATAATGTTGCCAAGTTTCCAAAACCCTCACAAGCGCATACAACTCCTTATCATAAACAGAATAATTGAGAGCTGGACCACTTAATTTCTCACTAAAATAAGCAATGGACCTACCTTCTTGGATAAGCACCCGGCCAATACCTACACCACTTGCATCACATTCAATTTTCGAAAGTCTTACCAAAGTGAGGAAGTGCTAGTATTGGTGCGGATGTGAATTTGTCCTTTAATTTTTGAAATGCCTTTTCATGTGATGTCCCCCATTTGAATAGAACTTCATTCTTTGTCAATTCATTGTTGAGTAGTTCGTGAACTTGACACTGGATTTCTTTTGTCTCCTCTGGATTGGTGCGGTAAGGTGGCCGATTAGGCAATGATGCTCCTGGTTTCAAATCAACTTGATGCTCAATTTCTCGCTTCAATGGTAGCCCAGTGTGGGACCTCATCAATGAACACGTCCTCATATGCCTACAAAAGATCAAAAATAGAACTAGTCAAAGTAGAGGGTAAATCAATAGTAGTTAGCAAACTTTCTTTGAATAGGAGAATAAAGAACATAGAATTGGGTTCTCTCAAAGCCCTCATGTCCCCCTTATTAGCCATCATCACCAAACCCTCTTTTTCCTGGGGCTTGGTTAATTTATGTTGTGGAGTTTTATTTGGCTTTCGATTTACTCACTCACTATGACGGTGGCTCCCTTTCAAGTGTTTGGCACTCTCTCTCTCTCTCTCTCTCTTGTTTTTAGATTATCCATCAATATTTCCTCCAGAGTCATGGGAAGCAAAGAAATGCGTTTCCCTTTGTACATGAAAGTGAGTCAGTTAGCACAACTGCTAATATGGACATAATGATCAAACAACCAAGGGCGTCCCAACAGTAATTGGCATGCTTGCATTGGAACAACATCACACTCCACATGATCATTATACTTCCCAATGGAGAACTAAACCGTTACAGTTGCTAACATGCAACGATCCACAATCATTGAGCCACTACATCTTGTATGGATGAGGTGATGCTGCTGCTTCAACCCCAATCTCTCCACCAAGTCCGAACTAGCAATGTTATTACTACTGCCATTATCAACAATAACTTGCATACCTTCTTCTTAATGGTGCCGCGAGTGTGAAAGATGTTATGCTGTTGTCCCATCTCCTCTTCAATAGCATTGACACTAAGCACATGGTGAGAAATAAACCAATCTCCCACATCAGCTTGAATGCCACAATCAACTTCATCTGTTGGCTCACCATGTGCATCACCATCATCTTCAAAGTCGTTCTCAGACTCCCGCTCGCCCTGTTCATTAATGAGCAAGGTCCTCCTACTAGGGCACTTGGAAGCAATGTGCCCTCTCTCCCATTACACTTGAAGCACTCTATGTCGTGGCTGTGAGAAGACGCCACGGTGGATGTAGAAGAAGATGCAGCTATCGAAGAAGTGGGGAATTGATCACTGTGTCCAGAGCCCAGAGAAGATGCTGACGTGGTCGACGTGCGGCCAAGGGACACCCGGCAGAACTGGCCACCGTTTGCCTAAGAGTAGCGCCACCTCTTGTGGCGCCTTGAGGGTGGCGCCAAGTGGAGGAAGCGGGACGATTGGGTATGGTGCATCACCGATTACCATGCTATTGCTGTTGCTTCATCTTCATCGCTTGATGCATGAGCTCCTGTAGAGTGTTGTAGGGGAATATCTCCACTTGATTAGCAATCTCACAGTTGAGACAGTTCAAGAACCTCAACATGTTTGCCTCAGCACTTTCTCACATGTTGGTATGGATCATTAGGACCTCCATCTCCTTATAATATTCATCGACAGTTCTTGTACCTTGAACAAGACATTGTAACCTATTATATAGATCTCTTTGGAAGTGTGGTGGAACAAAACGGTATCGCATAGCCCTCTTCATAGCATCCCATGTGCGCAAATATAGCCATTACTCCCAAATAGCCTGTCTTTTTGTAACTGGTTCCACCATGTTAGTGCATAATCGGTAAATTCAAGAGATGTTAGGTTTACCCTTTTTTCATCGGGAAAACCATGGATCCTGAAAATTTGATCACACCTCGCCTCCAACTCCAAGTAAACTTTGGGATCTGCTTTGCCGCTGAAGGTGCTATGCTCATCTTGATCTTCGACATACTATCAGGATCTTCTCTATCTCGACGACCATTGGGAAGGCCTTCATCATTGTCACGGCGTGGAAATTGTCGACAAATAGTGCTTTTCCATGTGTCGGTCTCCTGTTCCACTATCTTATAGTCTAGATTATGTAAAGAAACTTTTTTGTGTTCTTTTTAGTCTAAGTCTTACACTTTTTATAGTTTTTATACATGATTACCTTTTTTCTCTCCTTTTTGTTTGTTTTTTTTACAGTCAATAGCTTTCACATTTCTTAGGAGGTAGCCCTCTCTTCCATTAGGGAATATACTTCGAATCCAACTTGTTGGGAGTGACTATGCACAACAAAGGAGGTAGCTCTTTCTACTGTACATATATCTTATTTTGTAGCAATAAAGTAACTCCTGATCATACCCCCCATTATAAAACATCATTTACTAGACAAACATAAGGTGCAAGGTGAAGTCAAGAGGGACACAAGGTAGGTTAAAAACTCGGCAAGTAGTCCAACTCTCGAGAAGGAATGAAAGAATTTTTAGTCTAGCATATCATGTCCCTAGACCAAAGAAACTCCAATAAGTAAGTGCAATGCCTTCAAAGATCAACACTAGCATGTGTATAATATACAAGCACCCCTAAAATTAAAATTTACAAGATAGATAGTAGTATAGTAACATAGTATAGTATAGTACGAAATTCTCAATAACGTGCAAAGAAAAAACAACCCTACACTCCCTCCCCACACTGAAAGATGTACATTGTCCCCAATGTACACATGCATATACAAGTGTAGTGATATATAGTTAGAAAAGAAATTAAAAGAGTGTATGGTCACTTGTACTCCCCTGATTTTTTAGTTTGGGCGACCTAGGAAATGAAGTTACCCTTATCCAAGCAACAAATTTTGTGGTACAAAACAGCACCTGATTACCTCAAACCATGATGAGGCACAATTGGAGTAGTTAAATAGATAATAAACAAAACTATAAACTACTATAAAATAGAATCCACTAATATCAGAAGGTACAAAACCAGCAGGGTAAATGTCTATTGCTGTAATAAAATGTATAATATAATGGAATGTAAAACTACAAAAGTGGTGCATAAAATCAAAATAGAGGAAGTCGCCAGGGGAAGTCTGGCTCTATATACAGTCGATGGAGAACTGGTGGTGTCAGTAAAGAGGGAGGAGACTTTGGAATTGTAATGGTAGGAGGTGTAGGGGCTGGAGTGGTCGAGGGATCCTAGTGCTGTAGATGCGCTAGGAACTGTCAAAGTAGACTCTCGATCCTCACTTGAACCTCTTCGAGAAGGGTCAAGCACTCCTTAAGAGCTAATGGAGCTGATGTAGTTAGTGTGGTAGTCATCATCATCGTCGGAGGAGCAACTGCAGCAGCAGGAACTAGAGCCAGGATAAGGGGAACTGTGGTGGAGGCGGTCTCTAGGAGAGACTCCTCATCATCCGAAGACTCAGAGTTACTCCCATGGACCATCTTCTACTGCACCCCATGGGGTGTGTCCCATCGCTCAATCATTCGTATAGCCCAGTGTGTGGTGACTCTAAGCGGCTGCATGCCCCTACACAACACATGCCTACACAACGATCGATCAGACCAAGCCCCCATGTAAGCCTGGTGATGTAAGGACCAAGGAATATGGTAGCCAGGCGGGGGCCCTGAGACTAATGTCTCAACTAGTAGGATAGCGCATGACCAATATGAATCAGCTCCCAAGCTACCATGCTCTATAAGAAGTACAAGTCATGGATGTTCATGACCCCCGTGCTGTCTCTTCTCCCAGTCAACGTCTTATATAGGATGACTTGGAGGAACCTGAAAGCAGGACGTCCTAAGGCACACACCTTCGAGGTCCCACAAACTTATGTCTCGTAGCCTTGAAGTGTCTAGGTCCAGACTTGTTCACCACTCAGGTGGTCTTGTAGGTCGACATGGAGCTAGGAGTATGACTCTGAGCGAGTATACTCGCACATCCCCCAAGCCCCCATCGCCATGGAGAACTCGGTATATGACATCAAGTACTCCACCCCAAACATCTGGAAGCAGATAGACTCATTGTGGCTGAAGCTGATGATCATCCTACAAGCTCGAACGAATTCATCACCTTTAATATCAGCTCCCAGAAAATCAGCTCTCGAATGCCAAAGAACTGCTCCCAGCCTTGTACAAAAACTCGTGTCTTGTACCTTATCAACGAGACCTATGCACTTGAGAGTCAGCCAGTCAATAACCTGCCCCTCAATAAATCTCTGATCAACGAATCGCTTGTAGTGGACTCTGTGATTGAGATCCCCGAACCGTGGTATTGATGGTTGAGAAGACTCTCCAGTCTTCTTTTTATTCTCGGCCTTTGCTTGGGGACCACTAGCAGTTCTCTTTTGACCCATAACCTGCAATTCAGAAAGAATAAGGAAAATCAATCAATAGAATATGGAAAATGCACAGTAGGAAGGGACAACTAGTATACAACAGGTACATCATGGCCGTTATATGACTATAACGGTCTCATAATGCCCGTTGTATGATCATAAAGGTCTCACAACGCCTGTTATCAAGACCGTGATGTATCTCTGGATTATTACAACAGGTACACAATGGCCCGTTGTGTGACTCAGCAGCTCTATTGTGCACTATGTTAGGGCTACCACGGATGCACAACGCCCATGGTGCATATGTTGTGTCTTCACGTGGAGCAACGACTAGCTGACAACGGGCTTCCTCTCATTGCCAGTTGTTCTTGAGGTGAGATGAGAGGAAAAATCTCATAGTTGTCTCACAACGGGCGGACACCGCCTGTTATGGCTCATCTTTCCCTTGTTCAGTGTTTGAACACAACGGTTATCACAACGGTCATTGTTCATTGAGGAACCACCATTGTGATGCTTGACCATGGTGAAAATTTTCTATATTGGTCTATTTCAAAGGAAATTTTACATAAAAGCATTCACCAAGCATCATTAAACAATTTCAATGCCATTTAAACATTATAAAATAATGATTTAAAAGGTTTGCAATGGTTTTTAAGAAATCGGCTGAAAAAAAGAGTTTTTTGCCATGAGAATCGAGTGGATGTGGTGCTAAATTGAGCGGAAATAAACCCAAGCTCCTCAAAATCACTTGGTAAAGATCAGGGAAGGGCTTCTGGTTGAAGTGGTAGAGAGGGAAGTGAGTTTTGAGTGAGAAAGGCCAACGGTCAGCCGTTGGTGACCCTATATCTCCTTGTAACAGGATTAACAATGACCGAACAATGGTTGTTGTTCATGCATTCAGTCTCTTAGATGCACCATGGCCGTTTTAAGCCCTTTATAGGGCTGTTATCCACTCGGTCGGGGCATAAAAAAATTTCTAAGTGTTGGTAATGGACGTTCTAGGACTCATTGTGTTGTTTAATAGTGTTGTACAAGTAAACTAAGGAAAGAGCAAAATGATTAAGCTATTGATTAAGTGTAAAGGAAGTAATAGGAGCCTCTCATAGTTCTTGGGCAAATGCTACCCACGTACTCACCCATGAGATATTACTTGATAATCTGTACACTTACGGTATAATGGACCAATTGTTGTATTAATTGCATACTTGTATGCTTATATATTTGTAAAATTTAGAAACCCATAACACGTCCGTCAGTGAGCACAAGGGTCGTATTCCTCAGGGGACTTCGAGAGGCTCCTACTACTTCCTTTTGGTTTAATCAATAGCCTAAATATCTATGGTGTTTCTTAAGTTTACTTCTACAAATTTATTAAACAATACAAATTGAGGATAGTTAAGTGCAATTGGAATGAGTTTGGGAGATCGTATTAAGATTCTCTTAATGATTACTGGTGAAACAATGTTAAAGTGTAATGATTCAATCTAGTATTGGACTGGGGGAATTCAAGGGCCTACTGGTCCCAATCTCTTAGCAACCAAGTCTAAACACTAGGAACTTAAGATGGAATCTCTTCCATCCCAGCTTTCCTATGCCCACCTTGAGTTCAAGAACTCCACTAGAAGGGCTAATCAAATATTAACCAAGAAATCTAATCAAACACTAATCCATAGATCTAACAATACTTAACTTCTTCACGCATGCATAGATCTAACATGGGGCTTCTAATGTGTGGGCATATCTTCCTCATTCACATCAGTAAACTATCATTAAGGAAACAAGCAATAATTCATAAAATACTAGAGAGAGTATTGAATTAGTAATAAAGATTCAGAAGAAAAAATCAAGGTGAATTGACATGAAATTCCCCTCCAATTGGGGTCCTCTAATGGATATAAAAAGGAATTAAATCAAAAGAATTTCTGTACTGACCCATCCAATATGGTCTCTGATGGTTGAGCTTGAGTAGATACAAGATCGTTAAGAGAAAGCCGAATCTCTTCACTCACACACCACTATTGATGGTTGTTGAATCTTCCTTGGAAAACTCATCGGAATCCGCAAAAACCTTGATGGAAATCTTCGGCTACAAGGGTCTGTAGAAATCAGCCACCTCTCCCAAATTCGGCAAAAGAATCCCATATCTTAATAAAACCCTAGGGTATTTATAATAACAAGTCTGCCACAGCCTCACCACACCCGTTGTGGAGGCTGTGTGAGTAAGTTGGTTGCTTGGGCTCCAAGTCCCGTCATGGCGGGGTTTATCTTGGCACTATGTAGATTAGTCACGGCTATTATGATTTACAATGGCTGTTGTTGAGACAGTTATGACTTGTGTTCTTTTATGTGATTCCACACTGCCACGGCCTAGTAACGGTTGTTATGAGCCGTGGAGAAACCCTAATTCAGCAAGTTGATTTGCTTTGCTCCGAAACTCCCCCGTATTTACTTCTTTAGCCCTAAAATAGAATAAGAGCTCGTGGTGAACAAAGAATGAAATTATATAATATTTTGGTACTAAACATGTCAAATCTCATCCTAAATGTTGTATAATGTATACATAAAATATACACTTTTAAACACTTATCAAACCTCCCCACACTTAAGTGTTTGCTTGTCCTCAAGCAGAAAAGATAAAAATGAAGGACATGATGAGTGTTTCACCTCAGGCAAACTAGAGTTGGAGTTTTAGTAGTTCAAGGGAACAATCAAATGCTAGACAACATGGACATGCTCTGCAAAGAGTAGTCTACTCTATGTTGAAAATACCTTCTCAAGTGTCAACCTCTTGGTCCACTATCTTATAGTTTAGATCGTGTTACAAAAGCTTTTTAGGGTTTTTCTTAGTCTAACTCTACAGTTTTTGTAACTCTTTATTGACAACTATACTTCTTTTTGCTCTTTTTTTTCATAGTCAATAGCTTTTATACTTCCCAAGACACAGCAGCCCTCTCTCTCACTAAGGCATAATTTTGTATCTGACTTGTTGGAGCAACTACTCACTACAAAGGAAGCATCTCTTTCTCCTCTAAACATATTTTAACTAACATAAGAAACCTAAAAACACCCGGATAAACGCCTAAATGTATGTATTCTATATGTATTTTTGTTGTATTATTTATGTATGAATTGATGAATTATTGCTATTTGTGTGGTTTAATTGGTCTTATTCGTGTTACAAGTCTTGAGGATGACTAGTTGAGCTCGACAATGCAAAAGAGAAGGAAAATGATACTGAAAACGGCGTTTTAGATCCCAGGTACTATATCATTTTACTGTTAAACTTTACTGTAGCACTACACGGAATTTTTGGCGAAATCCCAAGACTCTTATGGTCTCCTTCATGCCCATGAATGAGGTCTTGAAGCCATCGCTAGAAGGTTTTTAAAAGGACTTTTTAGTGCTTTTTGGAGGCATTATTTAACATTCTCTTCTCCGACCTCCACAATTCCTCTCCATCTTGCAAATCCGAGGTCAAGAAGACTCAAGAAGACATTCATAGGCAAGGAAATCAAAGGAAGAAGCAAGATCCGGCCAGATCTCCCTTCATCGCCCATTGTTCAGGCTTGTAGAGGCAAGGAAGCCACCCCTTTTGTGGCGCCGTTAGAAGCTTCATGTGACTTGTCTCTCTGCATTCATCACTTGAGGGAGCTCTTTGTTGCTTTATTTAGTTATTTTTATGGATTTGATCATGTATTTTTTTAGTATGAACAACTAAACCCCAAGGTCACCGGATGTTAATGAGCCTTGTGGTGAACTTGTGTAGTTGGATGCTTTGATCTATTCTATTTCATTTGGTGTGTTTGTGATTCATGCTTGGTGTACTTTGATGTATTGATATGCATGAGAACTTTGTATATTGGTTTCTAGATTGTACTTGGTTGCTTGCCCATCGTCCTTGTACTAGACATGTCTAGCTTGGAAGGGATCCTCACCTGACCCTCCTCGCGCTCCTCAATTGTCAGTGTGATAAGTGGAGTCGGTGTCGCGGTCGGTGGTCTGGAAAGAGGAGGAGTAGCAGCAGCTAGAGCTGGGGTCGGGGATGAACAATGGTATAAGTGGTCACAGAAAGAGACTTTTCATCATCCAAAGACTAAGAGTCAGATTTTTGGATCACCCAATACTACACCCTGTGGGGTGTGTCTCACCGCTCAATCATGAGCATAGCCTGGAGCGTGGTGACTCTGATTGACTACATGGCTCCAACTCGGCGCATGCCCATAGGGTGATCAATAAGGCCCAAACCTCGTGCAAGTTTGGTGAAGCTGGTAGGCAAGGACATAGCTGTTAGTCTAGGTGGCTGAGGTTGATGATCGTTCGGTCCAGCTTGAATGAACTCATCATCTCAACGGTAGGCAAGGTACTCCACGTCGACAGGCCCCATCGCCATAGAAAACTCCATGTATGACATCAGGTGCTCCACCCCAAACATCTGGATGCTGATAGTCTCATGGTGGCCGAGGTTAATGATCGTTCGGTCCAGCTTGAATGAACTCATCACCTCAACTGTCAGCTCCCGATATGTCGACTCGTAGATACCCAAAAAACCGTTCCCAACCCTGTATAGAAATTCAATCTCATACCTTGTTGGTGAGACCTATCATCTCCAGTGTCAGCCAGTCAATGACTTGTCCCTCAACAAAACATTGGTCTACGGAGCCTCCTGTAGCATGCTCTATGCTCTAGATCACCAAAATGTGGTATTGATAGCTGAGAAGACATGCCAGTCTTCTTTCTTCTCATCCTCCACATGTGGATGGCTGGATGTCCTTTTTTGACACATATCTTGTAATTTAGAAAAAATATTAAAAATCAATCAGTAGAATACAAAAAGACAAAGCAGGAATGGATAAATGGGTACATAAAGGGTATACCACAGCCATTATGGGACCATAACTGTCTCAACACGTCCGTGATCATGGTCGTGGTAACCTTCTAGAAATGAACAATGGGCACTCAATGGCCTTTTGTGTGAGTTAGCAACTCTGCTGTGCACTTTTTTGGGTCAATATAGGGCGCACAATGACCGTAGTATGTCCGTTGTGTACTAAAATAAAGGTAGACCCCATTGCTAGATGTTGCCATTGCAAAATGAGTGGGAGTAAGTTCACAACAGGCACACAATGCCCGTTCTGGCTCATCTTCCCAAGTTAAGAACTTTGAACACAACGATCTTCACAAGGACCAATGTTGATCATGGAGCGGGCGTTGTGAAGCCCAACTGTGATTTAACATTTGTCATGCATCGTTTGTTTTCATTGGAACTCAATTGAAAACATTCACCACATACATATAAACATTCTCATGGCATTAAATCACAGTAAAAACAAGGTTTGAATGAGATTTGATTTTCTTACAAGATTGGCCTACAGGAGGAGAAAATTCACAGTGGAAAATAAAGATTAAACGTGTAAAACTCAGTAAAAAGTCAGGAAAACTATTAGGCTAGTACTTTGAGTGTAAGGGAAGGACTTCCGGTATAGGGGAAGAGAGGAAACAAAGTTTCAAGTGATAAAGCCCAAGATAGGCTTGCGATAACCCTATAGCCTCTTGGAATGGTCTTCACAATGGGTACATAATACTCATTGTTCATAGTTTTAGTTTCCAGAGCCACAACACTGGTTATGGGGTCATTACGAGGCCATTGTCACTTTAGTTAGGGCTAAAAAGTATCTAGGTGTTGATCACGGCCATTGTAAGGCTCGTTGTGCTCATAGTGGCCTTACCACTGCCTTAGTGAGCCCGTGCTAGTGTCCCTTGCAATTCAGAGAAATAGCATGCTCTGAAGAATGGTTGTTATGGGTCACCACAGCCATGGTGGGCACATGATAAACTTACTAAATTTTTCTAAAAAATTACAATTGTCTTCTTGAACAACACAATGGGTGCACAACGGGTGTACGATGCCCGTTGTGATGTAAACAATGATAAACTATGGATTCTCCCTATACAAAACGGCATGGAAAAAACCCTAACTTGAAAATAGATTCCATATACAAATTTTGCACTAACATCCAATAAATATGATGCAACTTCACACCATTTAATCAAGCATCACTCTTTATTCAACACAAAAACAATAAAAACTAAAAACTAAAACTAAAAAGAATTAAGAATATAGAAAACTACTTGGGTTTCCTCCTAAAAAGCGCTTGTGTTACACGTTACAAGCCTGATGTACCTGTTTACTTACCATGAGGCTTGAGAAAGAGTGTGTTCATCCCGACTAAAAGTGGCATAACAGCTAGCAAAGAATGTGAAATGTACCTGCAATTATGGTGTTGATTTGGAGGACTTGGGTAAATTACCTTTTTGCCTCCATGGAAACAATTTGGCCTAGTAGTTGTGCAATCCTAACTTTGGCACATCCCAGGATGGTATAAGCATCCTCCTAGCTTCTTCAGTTGTCTCGGATACTTCCCTTCTATTTTCTATGCGCTGATCAACTTCTTAGTAAAATTTTTGTTTAGATGTCATCAATTCTTCTACTTCTGCCCCATTGTTCTTCTTTGCATCATTATGTTCCTCTACTTCAATTTTCTCATTGCTCTCTTCTTCTTCATTGTCATCCCCAAATGTAATTTCTATTTCAACCTCATAACTCTGTTGTTCTTCAGCATTTATCTTAAGGAGTTCTCCTACTTGGTTTTCCAAGTTGTGAAGAGATGCTTGGATACTTGTGAGTGTGGTATAAAAGTTTTCAAGTGTCACATCAATTTTATTGCATCAATCTTGCCAATACCTCCTCAGTGCTAAAGTTCTTTCTTTGAGATTGTGCACATTGAAAACTTGGGTGATAATTGTAGAATGCCTCTTTAGGTGGGATATAGCTGTAGCTTTTGGTGTTTTGCCCCATACTTAACCAGATATTATATAATGTCCTCTTTTGCTCATCATGGCTATAAGAATGGTAAGGCCTCTCATAATATGTTGGGAATACATACAATTACAGAAGGCCTCCATAGTAGTTGTCATAACCCTTGTTCAACATCAAAAGTTCCTCGCAAAACAATGAATAAATGAGTTAAAAAAATGAAAGAATAAAATAATAATAAATAGAACAAAAGAATAAATGGCTAAAACATTAAGCTACGAGTTTTCATAGAATCTCTCGACTAGGCGCTCCAAGGCAATAACGCCAAAAACTTGACAAACTACTGATGGGGTATAAATAAATAAGGTTAAGTCTATGAATACTGCAAGTGTACGGGTCATCAAGTGATACCTCATGGGTGAGGTCATATTCCTCAGGGAAAGGTGTGTGGCTCTTATTACTTCCTTGTCGCTCAATCAATAGCCTAAATGTCTACAATGTTTCTTAAGTTTACTTCTACAAAATTTATTAAACAATACAATTTAGGATCATTAAGTGTAATTGGAAGGAGTTTGGGAGATTGTATGAAGATTCTCTTAATGATTAATTGTGAAATAGTGTCAAGGTGTGATGATTCTATATAGTATTGGACCAGGGGAATTCAAGGGCCTACTGGTCCCAATATCTTGGCAATCAAGTATAAACACTAGGAACTTAAGATGGAATCTCTTCCACCCTAACCTCCTAAGTCTACCTTGAGTTCAAAAACTATGCTAGAAGGGCTAATCAAATCCTAATCAAAAACTCTAATCAAACCATAATCCAGAGATCTAGCAACACCTAACTTCTTGCCGCATGCATAGATCTAAGAAAGCATGGATCTTCTAATGTGTGGGCATACCTTCCTCATTCACATCAGCATGCTTTCATTAAGCAAGCACATAATGAATCACAAAAGAGTAGAAAGAATATTGAATTAGTAATATAGATTCACAAGAAATTATCAAGGAGAATTGACATGAAATTCCCCTTGAATTAGGGTCCTCTAATGGATATACAAGTATTGATCTATGAATATCAATCATCCAAAGGAAATAAATCAAAAGAATTCCTAGACTAACTTCCTCTAATATGGTCTACGATGGTTGAGGTTGAGTACATCCAAGATCGTCAAGAGAATGACGAATCTCTTCTCTCACACTCCACTAATGATGGTTATTGAATCTTCCTTGAAAAACTCACCAGAATAAGATGAAATCTTAATGAAAATCTTCTCCATCCACAAGGGCCTCCAGAAATCCGACTGCCTCTCCCAAATTTGGTAAAAAAAAATCCCCTATATTATGAAAAATATAGGGCATTTGTAGTAATTAGTCCGCCACATCCTCACCACCCCCATTGTGGAGGCTGTGGTGAGTTAGTTATTTGCTTGGGCTGTAAGTCGCGTCCTAGCATGGTTTATCTTGGTGCTGTATGGATTTGCCATGCTCGTTATGATTCACAACGGTCGTTGTTGAGACTGTTATGATTTTTGTGTCATTCTCTGTGATTCCACACTGCCACGGCTTGGTAACAACTGTGATAGAGATGGACAACGACCATGATGAGATGTCACCAAAGCCGGTGTAAGCCATAGAGAAACCCTAATTCAGCAAGTTGATATGTTTTTCTTCAAAATGTTCTCTTATTTACTTCTTTGGTCCTAAAACAAAATATAGAGCAAGTAGTGAACAAAAGAATGAAATTATGTACTAGTTTGGTGCTAAACATGTCAAATCTCATGCTAAATTCAGTATAAAAGATATGTAAAATATGCACTTTTAAACATTTATCGGAAGATTATAGAAAAGTGTTGCTAGTGAATTTAAGTTGTGAAGTAATGGTATTTTAGAGTTTTCAAGGTCAGGTTGTGTTCTGCAAGATACCAAGCTTCAAAGAGCCATATTGGAGGTAGGGATGGCAATAATACCCATACCCGACCCAACCCGACCCGAGTTTGACGGGTAAAACCCGATTTGACCAGGTTTCGGGTCGGGTTCGGGTAAAACCCGACTTGTATGAAACGGGTGCGGGTGCGGGTATGGGAATTCTAATACCCGACCCGTACCCGTACCCGTACCTGACCCAAAATTAAAATTACTAAAATATTTATATAATATATATATGTATATATATATATATACATATATATATATATATATACTAATATGTTCTACAACTTCACAATTTAGGGTTTTTTATTTTTCCTCTTTGTTTGGTCTTGTAATTATATAATAATTTTATTTTATTTTATTTTATAAAAAATTATAATTACTTTTAAGTTATTTTTTTTATAAAAATAATATATTTTTTTATTAATTTTTTTAATATTGGGGCGGGGGCGGGTATACCCGCGGGTATCCAATTACCCGTCGGGTGCGGGTGTGGGTTTGGGTTTTTAAAACCCGTCGGGTTTGGCTTCGGGTTTGGGTATATTAGTGGGGTATCGGGTACGGGGTACGGGTATGGTAATACCCGCACCCGACCCGACCCGTTGCCATCCCTAATTGGAGGAGGCTTATTCTTCGTATTATGTAGTTCACCCTGGGAGTACAAAGATGTACCAGACCATCAAGGGAAAGTATTGGTGTCTGGGGATGAAGTGCTTGATAGCTGAATTTGTAGCTAGATGCTTGATGTGCTAGCAAGTGAAAGCTTAGTATCAATGACCACCAGGATTGTTACAGCCTTTACCAATTCCTGAGTTGAAGTAGAAACATGTAACCTTGGACTTTGTAGTCAATTTTTTGTGATCATCTCAGGATCATGATATGGATTGGGTGATCATTGACCGTTTGACTAACTCAGCTCACTTTCTAGCCATCCACACTAAGTATTCTTTGTAAAAGTCGGCAAGGTTGTTTGTGGATGAGATAGTCATGTAAAATAGAGGTCAGTTTTGATTTTTTTCAGATCGTCATCCTTGGTTCACTTCTCAGGTTTGGCCGAGATTTTAGAAAGCCCTTAGTACCACATTGAAGGTGAGCACAACATACCACCCTTAGGCCTTAGAAAATCAGTCAGAATGGACAATTCAGACTCTTGAGGATATGTTGAGGTGAAGGTGAAGCCAATTCGAGATAGGTTGAAGAGCACTCAACATAGACAAAAGATTTATATCGAAAGCTGAAGAAGAGATTTGGTATTCAAACTGGGTGATCAAGTGTTCTTGAAAATTTCTCCCTTGATGGGGATTATCCGATTTCGTTGTAGGGGGAAATTGAATCCTTGGTATATTAGACAATTCCCTATTATTGAGAGGATTATACTATTCGCCTACCGCTTGGAGTTAACATCAGAGTTGGAAAATGATCCATAACATCTTCAATTTTCCATGTTGAAGAATTATGTGCCCAACCTGTCACACACACTTGAAACCCCTCCTTTGGAGTTGCGAGAAGACTTGAGTTTTGAAGTACAACCAGTGAAGATTCTTGATCATAAGAGAAGAGACTACGTTGGAAGATAATCCCCATGATCCAAGTACTTTGGAGGAGTGACTTTATGCAAGGGATATAACGTGGAAGGCTGAAACGATTGTATAGCAAAGTCATCCTCATTTGTTTCAAGAGCAAGATAAGCCAAAAATTTCGAGGACAAACTTTCTTTAAGGGGGTAGAGTGTGGTATTTCAGTCTTTTTCTTAACCAGGGAGCCATACGGGTAGTTGTAAGCCAGCATACATTAAGTCTACGGCCACACAAGGTCACCAAGAGAGTGTGCGGATTACTGTGTACTCGCATAAGAGGTCGTACAAAGTTATCAGACTGTATGTATAACAGAAATAATAAATAGTAGCTTACTATAGTCTGTGAACAATAAAATAACATCACTGAAAATTTCAGATGTAGTTGTGCTGGGAGCTGTGTTGTGTGCCCGCACGACCTGCCGCATGACACGCAAGTAAGGGATTTTTCTGAGTTGTTAGTGAAGAGCATGGGAATTTGTGTCTTTTTCAAGCCCTAAACCCATTTTATTCTTCTTCTTCCCTCTTTTCCTCTCATTCTCTTGGCATTCTCCTTAGATGAGAAGAAAACTTTTAAATGATCTCCATCTTCCCTTCTAGATTGAAGCACCATTCTCCATCCTTCTCTTTTGAAGCTAGCAAGGTGAGTACTCCCATTGCTTTTTCTCTCTCTCTCTCTCTTTTCTTTTCTTCTTGGTGCTCTAATTTGGATGCTAGAACTAGGGATTTGGTTGTTGTTGCCTTATCCTTGATTATGAGAAAATAGGATCATTAAGGTAAACTAGATCCTTCTATCCAAATTTATTTCTTTCTTGTTTTCTTATTGGCATTGGTAGTTGAATGGAAGATCTAGGGTTATGAAAGTTGAAGAATTGTGAACTTGTGGATTGCCATTCTTGCATGTTGAGTATTACAAGCTTGAGAAGAGTGTTTGTATTTTCTAAGATTTGTTGAATCCATGAACCTCTCTTGTGCTAGAACCCGTGATTATAGCACCGGTGAATCTTGTCTCTTTCTCTTGTTTCCTTGGTTTGGAAGGAAGCCTATCCCCATAGAAACTCTGTGGAAGTCCTTGAACTCAAGTTTGAACCAAGCCTAGGGCTCATATAAGGTTGAATTGCATATAGGTTTAGAATTTCTTTATGCATCTCTTTCTCTTTGTTCATTTTCTTTTCCTGATTTTCTCATTTTCTATTGTTGCTTGGCCCTTATATGGTTAGGCGGTGAAAGCTTGGCCTTATTCAAGGAACCGGTGGAGAAGTGCCATTTGGGGAAAACTAGTCGCCTATGTTGAATGTTGTCCTATGTGGAGATTATGACATGTTGAACGTGAGTTGCATTATTCAGACATCTCCACGTCTTGAACATATACATGAAACTGTTGGCTATAGCTTTGATGTTCATGCTAGGTTTTTGGTTTTGACGATGATGAGGTTGTTTTACCCACTACTACAGTAGTGGGTCCTCATGGTCCGGCTTAATGGGAGACGGTGTGGTGGACCTGGTTCATGTTTGGTACCCAATTTCTGGTGGCACATAGAAGTCCTGACAGAGTGATACACCAAAAACCCAAAGATCACCACATGGTGTTGGTGGGCCAACATGAAGGGTATGAAGACCTTGATGGCTCTCAAGTTAGTTGCGGTTGCGGCTAATATTGATAAGTGCTATATTATACATGTAATATTGATTGTTTTCGGCACTTAAGTCATTCTCAAGTATGTGTTTTTATGGATAACTGGAACTTAATTCTTCCATTGTGTTTCACAGGACAAAACGGTGGAAGCCAAAGGGAGGAAATCGGGAGCAAAACAATGTCAAAAGCAACAAACAAAGAAGAACTAGACAGGAAGAATACACACCTGTGTACTTGTACATGTACACTTCCGCAGAGGAGTGACCAGATAAGCACCCGAATACAGTGGGCACACCCATTTACTCTTTGATCATCATCTTACTAAGAAGAACACGGCCATGTAGATGGAGAATACACCCGTGTACATTTTAATATTTGCAGAGCATGTTCCAGACAAGAACACGTAGATTAGAGATACGTGGTCGGGTAACTTAAGAAGCTTAATGTGTAATGTGCCTGAGAGTTACACGGTCAGATTTAGAGTTACACAGCCATGTACATACAACTGTGTACCCATGTGATGAGGGTTTTCAACCCATCCTATGAGTTATACAGGCAAGATAGATGCCCGCGTACTTGCCCATGTATCTGTTGGGTTCCTATACTATAAATAGAAGCTGCGGAATAAATTTAGGAAATCTGAGTTTTGGCCGAATTTTCAAAAAAGAAACTAAAGACGATTGGCTAGAATTTGAAGAAGCTTCCAAGAGATTAAGGAAGAGTTTGATAGAGTCACTAGAGTAACGATTCATACTCAACGATAATGGCTCACATCAAGTATAATATCACGACATTTGAGATGGGTGTTTTCATAATATGTCTAGGGCTTTAGAGATTGTTTTGCATTTAGTAGTGATGAACCTAGGCCCTAGGGAAGGTTAACTTCCTTGGCTGCCCTGATTGATGTAGCTTGCGAATAATTTCATATTTTCATTCCTTTTTAATTTTGATTTCCTTCAGCTTTCAGATTCATCTTTGTTTTCTTGTGTGTTTTGCGTATTGAGAAAGGCTTAACCGTTACAATTTCATATAGATGAATAGGTATCACTATTGCTCGCAAGAAATTGTTAGAATGCCATGTACCTTTCAATTAGAATCTTGGTAGTTATCTCAAATTCTTGACATTGAATTTCCTAGAGCTTATTACAATCGTGCAATTGTAGAGGTAGTAGAGATTCACTTCCATTATAGCATAGGATTAGTCACTAGGTAGTCTTGAGAGAGCACTTGGTGTACTAGTAATATCTAGTCTTTGTGGATTTGACCTTGTTTTATTGCATGTATTACATCAATTGACATGTACACTTGCGTGTGTATCCATATACTTAATCAAGTTTTTGGCTCCTGATGAGTGCATTTCATATCAATATTTTTATACCTCTTTCATGTATTTAGCTTGCCTTTTAGGATTTATTTGTTATGATTTGATGCTACTTCGGACATTTGTGCTTAAATCTGCAGGTAAATAGGTCTTGGGAACATTAAAAGAAGATTTGAAGAGAAAATTAGCAAAGAAACACATCATTTCTAAGTTTCCAGGGCAAGCACTATCTAAGCACGGGCGTGCTTATTAGTCATGCTCATTGTGGCTATTCAAGAGATTCATCATAAGAGAGAAGCAAAAAACACTATAGTACACACTGGGAAAAAAAAGCATGGTTTTAGAACCCAGAGCACGGTCATGCTTCTAGGAAGCACGCCCGTGCTTAGGCCGTACTTTTTATTACATTGGAGAAAATTCTCATTCTTTTCAAACACTAGAAATTTAATGAAAAGCACAGCCTTAAGCACACCCTTGCTTAGGCTGTGTGGAGCTAGTGGAGGGGAGCGTAGCCGTCGGGAACTTCATCGGAATACTATCGGAGTAGTTTGAGAAGCAAAACGGGGGAGTCTTTCATGGATTCTTTCTCTTGTTTTCTTTAGTATTTTACAGTTCTTTAAAACTATAAGGTTCTAACCATTCTTCGGTGCCCTAGATCTATGAACTTGTAGTTATGTGTATTTTGACTTACTTTTTTGCAATGGGTATCGAGTCTTATTGTTTGTTTCTATGTTAAACCTTATGTTTCATAACTTGATGATAAGTGCTTGTTTGTACAAATTTTAATTTGATATTGTACATAGATGGAGCAGATCTTTTATCAGTTATATGTGCTAATTTTATGCATTTACATTCATTTGTGCAGTAAGGGTGGACGTAGGCCCCACAAGATCAAAGTTAGTGATGAGCAGTAATTTTTGGGTATTTGAGCATAAAATTGGCCAGTGCAAACAATAGACACTCACATCACCAACCACACACCCATTGGAGTTATATGGGTATGATTACTATTGTATTATTTCTATAGCACAGTATTGTAGCTGAACAAGGCAAAAAAGCAACACGACTGTGGGAAAAAAATCTAATATAACTCTACTTAGGTCAACTATTCCCAAAGAGTTGTAACTTTTGGCTTGGGGGTTTGGAGCTAGGTTTTGGAGAATTTTTTGGCCACCCCTTGGCGACTATTTTGGGGCAAGATCTCATGTCTACACTAAGAGGAAGGCAAGCACAAGAGGTAAAAGGGCATCATCAGAGCCGGCGTGGAGAGATCTCGATGGCATCATAGATAGACCTTCAGACTTACTATATACCCGAGGAGGATCTCGAGCTCAGATGGAGTTTTCTACTTCTTTTTATATATTTTCATTCCTTGGTGTGTATATGTGTTTCTTTATCATGAAGAACTAACTCATTTGTGTATTTGGACTTCGATAAACACTAGGATTTATATATTTGGATAATTCACTTTTGTTCTTCCTTAATTTGAGTTGTTTGTTGAGTTCCTTCCTTGTGTTTCTAATGTCATACATCCATTTGTATCTAAAACTCAGTTGTATGTTTATATTGACTTAGTGTTGAGTTGAGAAACCCATTAGGCCAAGACCTACCAAGGTTGGACATTCTGGAGAGGGTAGAACCTTAGTTAGAGGAGTGCCCCTTTCCCCTTTGAATCGATCACAACCATATGCTTTACGCAATCATATGAACCCTAGTAAAGTGAGAGATCACGCCTGGGTTTGTATAGGATTAGGGGTTACTTGTCTCGAGAGAGCTTTTAATCTATTTTTGGTAGTCTAGTTAATTATTTGGGTTCTCTAGAGCTTTAAGCAGTCATATGTGTGGCTATGAGAGAGATCACCGCCGGAGCCTCGTATGGGACCAGTCATCGGTTGCCTTCTGAAAGGGACCAGTGTGTCTTAGGATACTGGTGACCAAACTTGTCTTAATTAGGAAGAATTAGTTAAGTCATGAGCCTTAGTGAAGTCCTAGGGGGATTCCTTGTCCAAATGCACACTTTTCTTGTGTGAGACTCAATTGTGTGCTAATTACGTGCGATGTCAGCCCAATCCTCATTTGTGTTAGTTGAGCTTTTTTCATTTACTATTATTTTCTGGTTAGATAGCAGAAGAATAGCTAGTATTGGTACTCTCTAGTACCTACGGATTCAACTACCCTACCTTTGGGTACATTATTGCAATTCACACATGCAAACGAGCGTGTCACTTGATGTGCATGATTTGTGTTGTTCTGATTGCAAAACTTGATATGTGTTGGTTGGCATAGTTGTAGTTTCTATTGTGTGATTGCAAAACTTGACGTACAGGATACCCATAGTTGTGATTGCCAAACGTGATGTATTTGAGTGCCGTAGATGGGACATTGCTTCTAGAGCACACATAGGAGCCGTAGGATGTACCTGATAGTCATTGTAGAAGAGTCAATATATATTTCTCTAGGGGATTAGTCTGGGGCACTGATCTATCTCTGTGATTCTCACCTAGTTCATTTCCAGTCCTTATCTGTCATCCTTCCCCTTGTTAGGTTCCTAGTTATCTTCTTTACTCAAATCTTTGATTAGGTTAGATATTAGATGAGAAATAAGTACTGAGAGTTCTAGTCCCTGTGGTTTCGGTAACCCTACTACTCACAGTGTACCACTTTATTACTTGCTATGATCCATTCACTTGTGGAGACTGCATCAAGTTTTGGGCGACATTGTCAGGGACAGGAAACTTTAGGAACATTAAGATTCTAGTAATCTAGCCATTTATTTATTGCGTTTGTACATATTTGATTCTTTTGTTCTTTTTTTTTGTTTCTAATTCTCTAATTCTTCCTTTGTTTCATGAGGTTCAAGATATGCATGAATTGCTCGTAGCCTTTGGGGATCATTTATGTCAATCATCTGATTATCATTCAAACTACTCCCAAGAAGAGCAAAGTTTGGTAGATTTGCTAATACACCACACACACAAATCAACAATTCAAGGGCACAAGAGTTGGAGGAGTGTCTCTCACATCATCCAAACTACCCCCAACTAGAGCCAAGTTTGGTACATCTACTAACATGCTACACACATGACCATGTTATAAGGGTACAAGAGTTTGAAGAAATATGGCCCAGTGTTTATAAAGATCCAATGTGGTTGTCCAACTTTAACATGGAAGCTCCTACATTCTATGAAGAATCTCCACTCCCAACTCAAGATATGTCAATTCCATCTGAGATAAGTCCTACCATGGAAAGTTGGTAGTTTTTGAGACAGGAGGATGATATTCCAAAAGAAGCACTCACACCAGAATCTATTGCATCAGCTGAAAATAAATTTCTACAGTGCTCTAATGATGGTGTTGAAGCAGTTGAGAGGGTCATGTTCCCCAACTTGATGGAATTAAATCACTTGAGGGATGAAACTCAAATTTCAAATGAGACATTAAATATGCAAGATAGTGGGGGTGATGAAGCCTATTCTTAACAATCAACAAGACCCTTTCAATACTCAATGACGGTAGAATCTCCCCATCCTTGTTGAGAATAGGAGTATGTATGATGAAGAATTAATAGGGCCACTTCATGATCCTATGCTAGAAGAGTCTCATAAGACCTCAATTTCTTCTGACCAAATGATTTGGGAGAAACATCATGAGGTTGAAGTCGCACTGGTGGAGGATCATGTCCTTGTAAAGAAGAGACTTTACCCAGATAAATGAGAATGAAGAGATAATTGTCCTTATTATTGAACCTACACCACAAACAAGTGAAATGTGAAAACAATGGGATAGAATGAAAACTGTAGAGGTGAATGGAGCGGAGCATACATGATTGAGTTTGAACACAAAGCCTCTTTTGACAATTACAAATGTGTGAATAAGAAAAATGCATAAGTAGGAGTAGACATTGGTTCCACAAAAAGGCTAAAGAAATCGATAAACCCTCCCATCCCGAAATTGAACAACTCCTGTCACGGGTTGTTCCCATTAGAGGCCTAAGAGTCGATGTTTAATGCTTCTAACTTTCAAGAGTGATCTTGAGAAATGGCAAAAGGATGTTGATGGTGGAAAAATGAAGAAGACTAAGACAATTCCTATAGTCATATGGAAGCAAGGAACCTAAACATTTAGAGGGGCCACATCACTCCCCTTGCCCAAAAAGACCCAAAAACTTTTCCCCAATTGTATGTCTCCTCCAATTTATTTCTTCATGCAAGCACTGTGTACGTTTAGGACAATGTATGGTTTAAGCGTCGAGTAGTGTTTTACTATTGTATTCATTGTGATGAGGCATGACATAGGACAATCTATGATTTTGTGGGTTGGAATTTCTAAGTCTAAGGGGGCACTAGTATGTTAGTGTATTTTTATTGACCTTAATTGTTAGTCTCGCTCTTGCTTTCAAAACCCTATTATTTCGCACCTTACCCTAATTGTGGAGACACTTGTGCTTAGCGCAGGCTGTAGCTAAATGACCATTAGTGCTCTTGGTAGTGTTCTTGGAGTTAGAAAAAAATATTGAAAAGTCAGATTCTTTTTGAATGCTCTACCATTGAATTGTATATTTTTGTGTTCAAAAGATGGAAGAAAGAGATATCGGCTTGGAAGTTTGAAAGCCGTTATTGAGTAATCGGATTTTGAGCATCACAAGTGTTTACTTGAGGACCTACTGGGAGAAAGGGCTACCTCTAGGATATATGAAGCTACTACCCACTTAGTTTAGATAGAAATAAGGTCATCATTACCTAGGTCAGTCCAACAGTACATGGGGCACATTTTCAAGGGTAATCACATACACACACGGGGAATACAAGGTGAGTATGAAACTTGTCATTTTTTATCTGCTGAACACACACTGACCACTGGCTTTTCTCTACACTTTTGAAATTTCTAATATATTGATATTAGAGGTCATGCACTCTTCTTTTTTCTTGTGTGTTAATGTGTTTTTCTTGAGGGCAAGCAAATGTTCATGTGTGGGGGTATTTGATGAGTGCAATTCATATAGATATTTTATACCTCTTTTCATGTATTTAGCTTATCTTTTAGCATTTATTTGTTGCAATTTGATGCTTCTTTGGGAATTTGCAGTTAAATGCGTGGGCGAACAGGTCTTGGGAACATTAAAAGAAGATTTGGAGCAAAAATCGGCAAAGAGGCATAAGCACGGCGTAAGCACAGGTGTGATTATTGGTCATGCTTATAGCAATTATTCAAGAGATCATCAAAAGAGAGAACAAAAAGCACTACATCCAGATTACTGTAGCAAAAATTTAGACGGATTACTATACCAAAATTACTGTAGCACACTTGAAAAAAAACACAGTTTCAAAGCACAACTCACTATCATACTTCTAGGAAGCACATCCCAAGCATGTTTGTGCTTAGGCCATGCTTTTTACTGCCTGGGAGAAAAATCTCATTCTTTTCAAATGCCAAAAATTTTGTGAAAAGCACGGCCTAAGCACTAACATGCTGAGGCCGTGTTGAGCACGAAAATCACCTTTTAAGCTAGATCCATGTCATTTTGAGGGGCTTCTTTTTACTCCTCTTGGGGGAACAATGGTTGGCGTTATTCCCCATCACTTTCCTGGAGTTGGAAATGGATCTAGGGTGCTAGGGAATGAGTGGAGTGGAACTTCGCAGGTGGGAACTTCATCAATGCACCCTTGGAGTGATTTAGGAAACAAAAAAGGGGGTATTTCATCGATATTTTTCTCTTGTTTTCATTTGTCTTTTATGGCACTGAAAAACTATAAGGGGCTAACCATTCGAACTTGGAGTTTATGTTTATTTTGACTTACTCTTTTGCATGGGTATGGAGTCTTATTATTTGTTGCTATGTTAAACCTTGTGTTTCATAACCTGACATATATGATTTACGTAGTTGTGATTGCAAAACTTGACGTGTGTTGATTTCCCTAGTTGTAGTTGCCATTGTGTGGTTGCAAAACTTGACGTGTGTTGATTTCCCTAGTTGTAGTTGCCATTGCGTGATTGCAAAACTTATTTGAGTGTCGTTGATGGACATTGCTTCTAGAGCACACATAGGAGCCGTAGGATGTACCAGATAGGTCATTGTAGAAGAGTTAATACATGTTTCTCTGCTGGATTAGTCTGGGGTGTTGCTCTATCTCTGTGATTCTCACCCAGTTCATTTCCAGTCCTTGTCTTCCATCCTTCAGCTTGTTAGGTTCCTAGTTATCTTCTTTACTCAAATCTTTGATTAGGTTAGATATTAGATGAGAAATAAGTACTGAGAGTTCCAGTCCCTATGGTTCGGCAACGCTACCACTCACAGTGTACCACTTTTTTACTTGCTATGATCCATGTACTTTTGGAGACTACCTTAGTGCTGTGCCAGGGACTAGATATATTAGGAACACCCCTATTTGTATTGTGATGTTTACTTGATAATTATTATTGATTATGTTTTGTTTGTTTCAGGGTTGTTTTGGGTAATGGTGGCCGATATAATTTCTATTTTGACTACCAGTTTAGAAGCATTGCACCAGAAAGTTGATACCTCTAAGAGCAAAGCAGAATATTTGTGGATGAACATATGCAATTTACACACGATGCATCAAACTAAACAAACTTTGTTAATATATTTTGATCAAGAGGTTTGAGAAGACTTCATGGTTGGAATGATTCGAACAAATCTAGAGCGGTTAGTGACTAATTTTGCTAGAAATGTGCATGGAAGATTCAGATATCAAGGGGATTAGTCCATCCTATTGTGCACATAAGATCTTGATGGGAGAAAATTTGTAAGCCAGTGATTTAAACTCAAAGGCGGCTAAATCCAAATATGAAGAAAGTTGTCAAGAAGTAAGTCATTAAGCTTTTGGATGGCGGTGTCATATATCTATTTCGGATAGTGCTTGGATTAGCCCAGTTCAAGTAATGCCTAAGAAATGCGGCATGACCATAGTGGAGAACGACAAGAATAAGTTAATTCCTACCATGAATATTATCATATGGAGAGTTTGTATTGATTATTGGAGACTTAATGACTCTACAAGAAAAGATCATTTCCCTTGACCTGTCGTTGATTAGATGTTGAAACAGCTTTCTGGGAACACTTATTATTGTTTTCTTGACGGACTAGTAGTGTATTTTCAAATTCCTATAGCAACGAAAGACAAAGAAAAAACAACATTCACATGCCTGCATGGTACATTTGCCTATTGAAGGATGCCATTTATTTTATGGAATGCACCAACGACTTTCCAACGTTGCATGATGGCAATTTTTGATGAGTTGATAGAAGATATCATGGAGATCTTTATGGATGATTTCTCATTGTTCGAGGACTCATTTGAACTTTGTTTTAAAAATTTGGAGAGGATTTTGATAAGATGTGAAGATTACTTGGTATTGAATTGGTATTGAATTGCGAGAAATGTCATTTTATGGTCCAATAAGGGATAGTTTTGGGTCATTAGATATCTCGCCATGGTATTGAGGTGGATAAGGCCTAAGTGGAAGCTATTGAAAAACTCCCTCCGCCTACCTCAGTGAAGGCTATTAGAAGTTTCCTTGGGCACGCAGGTTTTTACAAAAGATTTATCAAGGAATTCTCCAAGATAGCTTGACCTTTGACTCAATTGCTTGAGAAAGATGCTCCATTCAATTTTAGTGCCGAATGTTTGGATGCCTTCAATACTTTGAAGGTAAAGCTTACCCAATAATGATTTTCATCTGATTATAACCTAGCTTTTGAGCTAATGTGTGATGCGAATGACTATGCAGTAGGGGCCGTTCTTGGGCAAAAGAGAAACAAACATTTTCAACAAATTTACTATACTAGTAGGCACTTACTGATGCTCAGGAGAATTACACAACAACGGAGAAAGAGTTGCTTGTTGTGGTGTACGCTTTTGATAAATTCAGGTGGAACTTGATTCTTTCAAAGGTGATTGTTTACAAGGACCATTCAGCTCTACGATATTTGTTGAGTGAGACCAATGACAAGACACATTTGATACATTAGGTGCTTTTGCTACAAGAATTTGAATGATACATTTCCTAAATAATATCTTTATAGAATGGAACAGTTGAGTGACTTTGAAACACCTTGGTTTGCAAATTTGGCAAATTACTTATCTGGCAATATCCTTCCAAGAGGGTTAACATATCAATTGAAAAAGAAGTTCTTTCATGACTTGAAGGATTATTTTTGGGAGGATCCCTATTTACTTCAAGTGTGTGTGGATCAAATCATTAGGTGGTGCGTATCACATTCTGAATGTTGGCAAATCATTGTACATTACCATGCATGGCAAGTTGAGGGCCATTATAGTGCGAATAGGATAGCTGAAAAGGTGTAGGAGTTAGGTTTTTATTAGCCGACTTTATTTCAAAATTGCTAAGAATTTGTGAGGAATTATGATAGTTGTCAATGAGCTAGGAATTTATCACTAAGAGATGAGATGCCATAGAATTCTAAACAGTTTTGTGAACTGTTCCACATATGTGCATCGACTTTATGGGACCTTTTTCTGAGTTCTAATGGAAATAAATACATTTTAGTCACTGTGGATTACGTGTCCAAGTGCGTGGAGGTTCAAGCTTTATATACAAATGGCTCAAGAACTGCAGTGAAATTTCTCAAGTGGTTATTTTCATGATTTTTGTAGCCCACGGGCAATTATAAGTGATAGGGGAACCCATTTCTATAACTTTCAGTTCGACAAAATCTTGAAGAGATACTGGGTGACACATTGATTGGCAATAGCATACCTCCCCCAAGCAAGTAGTCAAGTCGAAGTTACTAATTGGGAATTGAAAAGGATATTAACAAAATCTATGGGAACTAATTGGAAGGACTGGTTTGAAAGATTGGACCACACCCTTTGGGCATACCGAACGACTTATAAAACACCACTAGGTAGTACTCCGTTCAGACTTGTATATAAGCATGCCATTTTTAGGTGGAGTTCGAGCACACGGCGTATTGGGTGATCAAGGCTATGAACTTTGATTTGGAACAAGCGGGGCAACATCGAAGACTTCAATTGAATGAATTAGATGAATGGAGAATGGAAGCTTATAAAAAGAGGAAAACAGTTTGAAAATGGAAATCAAGTGTTGTTATTCACCTTAATGTTAAGACTTTTTTCAAGGAAATTAATAAAAAGATGGGCAAACCCTTTCATAGTTACACAAGTATTTCCATATGGGACTATGGAGATAACTGATCAGGATAGGGGCACATTCAAGGTCAATGGACATTGATTATAGAGGTACTTGGGTTGACAAACAGGTCATGAGTGCAAGAAAGTGCTCTATCTTTCATGAGCCTCCTTGATTTTTGCAGGTACGTCAATCTAGAGCTGGGTAAATTTTTTTTGTAGGGTACCCAACTATGGTGAATTATCAACTTTGGGGTTCCAAACTATGCTTTGTATCAAAATGGTGCCTCAGCTTTAATTCCATTTCACCGGTTAGTCACCAGAAAATTTCCGGCTTATTTCATCAGATGTGGACACCGGAAAGTCGATCGTAGTGCTTATTTTCCACGCCATGTACGTAGCTGGTGATGCCAAGTCATTTTAAGCGTGCCACGTGTGTAACCCTATCCCCATGTTAGCACACCAACATTGCCACCAAAGCCCCCATCCTCTTCCTTTTACTCTTAGCCAAGTTCCATAGAATTCTGCTGGGCTTCCGTGACTTCTGTAGGTCTCCATCGAGTTCTACCAGGCTCTAGTGACTTCTACTAGTCTCTATTGACTTCTGCCAGGACTCGGTGAGATTTGCCGGTCTCCATTGACTTCTACTTGATTCATTCGTGAGAAAGAAAGGTACAACAGAGGCAGTAAGGGGTGATGGAACGCTTGTGACAGTAGGTTGAGGTAGTTGTTGTTGGCGAGCCTACCATAAATTGTGTTGTTTTGGATGATGCTATTAATCATTTGTTGTAGATTTATAAATTAATGGCCATGGTTAGATGAAATCATCAGTAAAATTTTTTTTTTGTGAATGTATGCAAACAAGAAATTTACCATCAAGCATGTAAATTTTGTACATTTCCTGAAAGGAAGTTTTGTTCCTCAAAAAAATTGAGACATTTAAATCTGTATTTAAGATTTTTTTTTTGTTTAATTAATCACCAAATGAAAACCTGCAGTGAATCAGTATTTAAGTAATTTTTGTTTAATTGATCACCAAATGGAAACCAAGTAATGGATCTACATTTAAGTTATTTTGTTTAATTGATGACCAAATGAAAACCTGATAGTAAATCTGCATTTAAATTATTTTGTTTAATTGATGACCAAATGAAAACCTGACAGTGAATCTGCATTTAAATTGTATGTGTACAGTTTGTTTAAATCTGCATATCTAAGTCTAACCTGCAAAAATATTAATGGTTAGAAGATTTACCAAATGCTCTTCCATTGATCACCAACTGTAACTATTTTCATTCTTACAAAATGATTACATTACAAACCTAGATGTTGTTATGAACTAACACAACATAGATGAGAAGATTTACAAAATTGGCCAACAGAACAAAGTACATCAAAAACTTCACAAAATTTGCTCTATAAATTTGGGGAAAGCAAAAATATGTTGGTTAATTTACCTGTGTACCAGCAAATGGTTACACAACACAGTACTAACACATGGTTACAAAACATAAAAAAATATCACAAGCAAACTGAATTTCCTTCATGGGTTGGTTGAGCTAGCAGAGGAGCCAATTCCTGGTGGTAGCCATGCCCTCTTTCTCTTGACAACAACACCTATTGCCTCTACACTACTCCCTTCTTTGACATCTTTCTGTTTTCCCTGGGACCTTAGCTTAGGGACAATTACAGCAGAAATAGGATTTTTAAATGGCGGATTGGCATCAGATGAAGGTCTTTCATTTATCCTTGCTTTTTTAGACCTAATGGTTATCTTTGGTCTTCTCATTGGGGTTTCTCCAACAGGTAATTCCACATGGACTTCTTCCTTAGGTATTATTGGCACTTGCCAATGTGATGGGGAAAAAATGTGTAAGACCACATTTTCAAATTTTATCAGATTGTAAGGCATACCTGTGTGACAGGATGCCCTACCTCATGTTGTTATTGTTGTTATCTAAGAATATTCTACTGAGGGTGTTGTTTTATGAATTTCTTGAACAAGAATTGTAATGAACTGCAATGGTAAGCAAGAAAATTGATTACCTTACCTAGTAAATAGTTGTGATATTCTCCCACGGCTTCATAGATTAATTAGCTGATAAATAACCCATCAACAAGAACATCAAAATAAATATTTCCAAGTTTATCACCTGTGACACCTGATCATCCAATGTTGGTGGTGTTCTCCCCCAGCTTCTATTCTCCCCCAGCTTCTGTATTTGCTTCACCTCTCTCATTTTCATCAATTAGTCTCAAAGCATCATTCTAAAAATTTCTATAAGACCACAGTTAGATAAATAAAAAATACCACAAAACTTGCTTACAACATTTGCTCTCTGACATATCATTGCAGTTTGATGGATTCACTTTGGCTTGCCTCTCCATGTGTTTACCCACCTGAAGCATCTCTATTTCCCTACATTGTGATCATAGATATGTCATTAAATTTGCAAGGCATGAAAATAAATATTTCCCTGCAATGTTTCTAACTTTAGAACACATAATTAACCACTATCTTTTAGTCCATGATATCTCTTGTTGTGTCCTATTGCACCACACACACTACATCTCATTTTAACACCTCTCTTGCTAACCTTCCCATTGGTGAAGCCTTGGTTTTCTTCAGCTTCCTTTCTCCTAAGAAGTGTCTTCTTGCCTCTTCTTTGGTTCACTAGTTCAGGTGGAATGATAGGACCTTGGTCACTCTTAGGCCATGAGTCTTTGTCATGAGTAGAATTTAGTATATTCTTATAGGTGTCCATGAAATTGGTAACCTTGTAACAATTGTACAGATAATTTTTGGGTGTCTCTTTATTTTAGTATAACACAAATATTGCTTGCCCACACAGAATTCCACTCAACTACCAAATTCTACAAGAGCATGTGCACTGCCTCTTGTCCACCACAAACTGGCCATTAGGCCCTATGACCTGGTATTTGTCCCCTCCTGACCAAGTTGTATTATAAAACCAACTTCACTGTTTAAAATTTTCAAGCATCTCAATATTCTTGGCAATGTGATGTTGTCACCTTCTTCATTGCATCCCTTCTTTTTTGAATCCTTTTCATTAATTGTGTTCTTATCGTCTCGGTTATGGTGATCACTCCCTTTAACCTAGCCTCTAGGATATGACTATTAAAACACTCGCATAAGTTATTTAATAGGATTTCACACTTAAATTTACTTTGAAAGTATGCCCCACTCCATTGCTTAGGTTCTATCTTTTTCATGTAATCATGTTCCCCCACTGACATCCCCTTCATAATTTCCATTTCTTTTTTCAAAAACATGAAGGTTAGTGGCTTTAGCACAAGTCCATAGTTGGTCTTTTAGTGCTTTGCCCCTAAAGGTTTTTCGAAAGTTTGTGTGAATGTGTCTCACACAATACCGCTGCTCACTAAGTGGAAAATGCTATGCAATTGCAGGCATTAATCCCTAGATATTTTTAAAATTGCCACATCACCATCCAGAACCAGTAAAGCAAAGTAAATGGCAGGAGAGAACACAAAGGCAATTATAAATTTGTACAAGTGAAGTTTCCATTGAATAATTTACCAAATTCAGGATAGGAGATAAACACAAAGATAAAAATTCAGACTTGCTCACCTTCTGTCTGTCAGACATAAAGGCCCAATATCTGCTATCAATTATCCTCAAATCTTGTCCCAAGATCTATATGAGAAATAGTACACAACAAAATAGATATTAAAACACAACATTAACAGATATGCTGGCCAATTAAAACAAATGGAGATCAGGCCATTTACCTCCAGGAACCACTTCCAATTATCTTTGTTCTCTTTACTAACCATAGCCCAACATATGGGATAGATACAAATATTGCATCTATCCCAACAACACATAATAATTGCCCTCCATACACCCCTTTCAAGAAGCATCCATCTAGAGAACAAAATGCCTACAACATGCCATAATTTGGAAAAACATAAAAGGAAGACAATTACAGATGAGGACAAGTAAAACAAAATACAAACTATTAAAATTTCTCAAAGCTACCAAAAATCGTTCTCTCAATGGAGCCAGGCATACATAGAATGCTGGGAAGACACCCTTCTTAGTGCAGTTGATAATGATTGTTGAACCAGGATGTGTCTTTAGAAGCTCCAGTCTTTAGTCATACAACCTTGACATTTGAGACTTCTAATCACCATTTATAATTCTTTTGTAAACAAACAAAAATTTGTACATGTGACTTTAGAAAAAATTCAGAACACCAGCATAGAATATAAATACACACATATCATAAGTGGAAATGCAAAAAATTACCTAAGTGCAATGCTCTTGGCCATATAAGCTTTCAGTCTACTAATAACCACCTCTTCATTGATTTTGACTGTTTGAATTATTCCTGCAATCCTCCAAGTAGGATCTGCCCTAAATTGCTCTAAATAATTCCTTGCCACCAAATATGCATTAACATGCTTGTTTACATGATATCTTATACTTTTAAGCTCTAAAACCCCAGTCTTGATTTGAACTGTGTTCTTATCAATCACCATGGGAGAAGCCCTAAGATAGAAGTGACACCGTTTTCTACAGAATACTTCACACTTCTTTTTATTAATGGGCTTGAAGTTCATTGACACACCCTTTTTGTGTGTGTACCGCAAGTGCACAGGTTTGTGGAAGTAATAATACCCCAGTGAGTGGGTAGTCTAATCCACAGAGAATAGTGATTAGAAACACAAATATTGTTATTTAACTATAACGAAAAATGAATTAATAGTGATGTGAATAAGAATTAATGAAAATATAAATAAGAAAAGAAGAAGGAGGCGCAAATAAAAGATAGGAGAGGCAATTGATTATAAATGGGGCACCTGGACATTGCTCACCCTAGAACTATTGTTTCAAGTGCAAGATCAATCATTATGTTTCTTAACTAATGTATAATAGGTCGTGGAGATCCTTAAAACACACGGTCCCAAAACTTAAGGTCAACCATGACTAACCCTACACTATGCCCCGATGGAGAAATCTTTTAGTCTCGACACCTCACATTGTGCTAGGTTGCTTTAGGCTCTAGGGATTCCAAGTGATAAACCCTATTCCCTAAAATAGATCTAACCCTTTGGTCTAGGTGAAAGACCTCTAGTCACAATTAAGCCCCAGATAGTAAGGATAACTTCAACGCTTCACTCTATTGCTTGCGCAACTAAGCCCCAGCGGAGTTTGCCTCTTAGCACTTCACTCTATTGTGACCACGAAGAACTCTTGGAATGTGGAAGTAGGATAAATCACACTGGAGGGGAAAGGGGATGTTCCGCTACCTCTCGACTCACCCTCCCAACCCTATCCAATCTAGCATTGTCTAAACTTCATGGTGTGTCACTCATCCATACGGATTACCAAAATGGATTCTCAACTCTAGTGTCACTCTAACGGAAAATCAACTCAACAAGCATTCAAGATTGGAACTAAATTAAAACATCAATTTATAAAAGCATAATAAGAGGTCAAAGGAACAATATCATCCTAAGGTTTACAAGGCCAAGTACCCACTAGAGGTTTAGCTCTCCATGGAGCAAAATATAATCAATAATGAAATCAAAAGTAAAAATATGCAATCCATGAATAAAACCTGGTGTTCGTGTCAATGGTCTTGTGGAGTGGCTGCATCTTCTCCAAAGGTCCCCTCGTCAAGCCTAGGGCACACCTTGCCGGATCGGTGGCGACGAAAGCTCCCCCAATAACTCTCTTCCAAAGGAAACGCGATGTTGAAGGTCGTAAACCTCTCCAAAAGCCTAGCCAAAGCCTTTCCAAACCCTAGCCGTGGGCGCCTCCAAAGTTGAGAAAAGATAGGCCAAAGGATGGAAAGAAGGATTCCAACATCTTGCTAAAATCGCGACTTAAATACGGCTAGAATTGGGCATCCACACAGGTGTATGGAATTTCCACATGCCCATTTAAATCTGTAGAAATTCGTTTCTTAGCGGCCTGTGAATAGTAGCTGATACAGTGATTTGCTACACTACATGCTACAGTACTCTGCTAAAATACTCCCGAATCCACACTTTTCATCAAGGCAACATAAACTGGCACACATCCATGCTGTAGATCGTGTTGCATCTTCAAATAAAAACATATTTAACGATAATCTTGCTAGCATTGTACGAGTCAGAACACATGAGTGTGACTGCCTTTGCACCCCTCCAATTTGCATATTCACTTAGCATAACGGAGGTTGGCGCACACTCACATGTCTTTGAGCACAACTTGTGTCTTCACGTTTGTTCACTCCAAGATTCCATCAATAAAGTGCAAACACAATCTACTTTGGCTTCTTTCTTCCATACTTGTCTCCACAACCCTACATGCACAAAAAAACACAAATACACATGTATTAGCAATAAAATCTTAGAAAATTAATGCTAATCGTAATGAAAGAATACTTCATATTACTAATACACAAGCATTTATCATTCATCACATAGCAATTCTTGATACCATAATTCTTTAGAGCTTCCTTAAACTGTTTAAAACTTCTGAACTTCATACCTATCTTATACTGTGCATTTTTTATATCAACTTCTTCATTGAATTCTTCATACTAGGTCTATTCGGCACCAGTGACTCCTCGTCTGTTGGATAATGAGATGCAGCTCATCAGACCTTGCAAATTCAGATTCTACATCCCATCACTTCCCACTCTAGTAGCCTCTCCATCTATTTCTACCTCTGTTCTAATACTTGTGGATTCGTCATCACCATCTTCACCATCTGTCTCCCCATTAAAATTGTAATCTGAATCATATAATTCATTTTCCTCATCCACTGCCTTGTCCTTAATTTTTTTTCCCAAACAAGATACCTTGTAAGTCACCATCTTGTCCAACATCTGCATCCTCCTCTTCCTCTTTTACTTCTACATCATTGTATCCTTGATCAACACCTACTTGATCATTATCTCCTTACCATCTTCTCGTTCATCATGGTGGGTAGTTTCATCCAGGGCACAGTCAGACCTTGCATATTTAATTTACACATTAACCTTCTTGATAGCCCCTACAGAAAGTGCCATACTTAGAGCATCTAAATCTGTTTTTATTTCTTTCAAATCCTTTGCCTCACCAAATACAACCAACCACCAAATTATACATCTATCAACATCCAACCCAAACTCCTTAGCCATACTGCAGTAATCCACATGTCTGACAAAACTTTCTACTGCACCCACTACATAATGCATCCTTATCATGAATAATTCTGCAATGGGTACCGTAAATAAAGTGTGTAAAGTAAGTTAAATTATATCTAACTACCCATAAAAACCAAAGAACATATAATAAATCAAGGCATGTAACTAACTTATATCACATTTAACTTGACATGTAAAATCAATGGAATCTGATTTAAGTTAGAACATTAGGACCCAAATTTCACATCTTAACTTGACATGTGAAAATCATATTATAAAACAAAACTTTTAATTTTTTAGTGTTTTTATTTCATTTGTCTTCTCATTTTTTGGTAAGACAAGAGAGATTGAGCATGCACAAGCTGAGCCCTCATCAGAGGTCAAAGCAGTTGAAACATCCCCATTAGGCTATGTTCTCACTTTTTATGACCGTTATTGGTTGCCGGTAAACAGACTAATTCCAATTATGGTGCCCATGTATGTGTTGATGTTTGATTGTCCTGCAGCAGCATTTATTATGTGTTGATGTTTGAGATTAATGTATTTTTAGATTGCATGAAAAATATATTGGCTTGCCATAATTATAAATGAATTTACTGTTACTTTGCATTTTAGAAGAATTGATTTCACTGTCTGTTTAGAGATGCCAAAGTGTTTGTGCTGATTGTCTACTGCAATTTTCTGTCTCATGTATACCCCTGAGGTTTCATGAACTTGCAAATAGTAAATGATTCTTGCTTACATATAGTTAATATTCATTGCCTTGCCAGTTTTAACAAGTTAATGTCATATATACCACTATTATTTTGATTTCTATTCTTTTAAAATTACCTAATGAATTGAGAATAGATGCTTTTTATGTCAATGCACATGTACAAATTCTTAAGGAAGTACTTTCCTTTTCATGTGAGAAAAACTACATGAGATGAACTACATAAGCATAATAGAGGTGGGCACTGGCCGGTTAACCGGGCCCACCGGGCCCTACCCATCAGGTCCGGTTCACCGGAAGCCGGACCTGGAACCGGCTAGTGCTACAGGGGAGACCTGCCGGATCAGGTTGACCCGGCCCGGCTTATCATAAAACCCACCAGATCCGGGCCAGGAAGGTTTGACCCGACGAGAATTTACAATTTTTATTACTACTTTATTATTAAATTTAAATATTTTATTTACAAGTTAATTTGTTAAACTTTCAAAAAGTTGGTGTCATGGATGTGGTTTGAACCGAGGACGACCCACTTGGGATAGTCACATTAACCAATTGGCCTACAAATCTTTCTTGTTTTAGTATAAAACATAAATAAATATAAAGAAGTTGCAAAATATTTTTTTAAATTTAATCCCAAACATTAAAAAATTTAAAATAATTCATAATAACTTAAAAAATTTTAATACATATAAAAAAAAATTTAAAAAGGATAAAAAAGTTACATTTTAATTTGTTTCTCTATCAAATTAAATTATTAGCACACCTTTTTAAGTGCAACAAAAATTACATATCAAGTAGTATTCTTATTTTAAATTGAAGTTATCATCAACTTATTTATTTATTATAATTAGGGTTGGCTCTAGATTTCACTTTGGTCTCTAACTATAGGGTTAATATTGTGCTCATCATGTTGTTATTGGAAAAAAATTACTAATTAAAATAATATGGTGTTAACCATTATTCAAAGATATTCCTTTTTTACCAATATATTGTTTTTTAGAAATTGATATACACAATTTAAAAACAATTTTTTGTAATTTTATTTTTTATTTTATAAACTGAAACAAAATAATCTAATATATATGTGACAAATAAGAGTACGCTTATTCAAGAGAATTTAAATTGACTAAAGAGATAGAGATAAAGGCCATGTATATACTTTCATATAATTATTGTTAAATAATTAAATAAACCAAATTTTAATAATTTATTTCACATGGAATTTAAAACAGTATTCATCTTGATTAGAATATATGTTCATGATTAAAAATGATGAATTATTATATATACATAATATGATGCATCAATGACCAAATAGTAATATATTAGATATACATAATAGGCAAAAATTAGTGAAAGAAAACCAAGAAAGTAATATATATGTGTATATATATATATAATTTGTTAGGCTGTCATATGCCAATAATTCTATTATTTTGGAAGAACTTATAATTATTGCAATATATAACCATTATGACAAAGTAATAAATATTAAATCGTTAAATACAACACTTCTGGTTGTCCTTTTGTGTCCATTTGAGTTTCATGTTACAACACTTCTGTTTATATTGTTTCTATTCAAGAGACAGGAAGACATTGGCAATATGTTCACTGAACAAATAAAATAAATAATTTGCATAGAAACCTTTTCTGAATCATCACTTTCTCAACACATATGCATGCAGACAGCTTTTTTGCAACTCTTGTGCTTGTTTTTTTTAAATATCTATCTAGTTTCCATGTCACCATATATTTCTTAATTAACTCTGCAGAATCATCATGTTTCTTGGCAGTTTAATTAAATGCAAGCATCTTCACATTCATAGAACATAATATCATCAATATGAGTAAAACTTAAAGAACAATCAAAACATTAAGAATATGCTTCACATATAAAGGAATAGTTATTACTGCAAAGATTTAGATCTGCTGAACACTTGAAGTAATTTACAATTAAACACTTAATTTTAAGTACCAAATTTTTTTCATGGATAAGCAAACATCAAACACAGGCCATTTATTCCATTAGAAATCAAGATTCTGGATTAAAACAAATCAAGAGAAAGATTAAAGCTCATATCTTCTAGCTTTTGGAAAATTCAAATCACACACACACATATTCCTGCAAAGACTCACCACCAACTCTTTTTCATCTTTCTTTTCATTTCTTATAAACACTCACATCCAGTAATCCATTTGAGTATATATATATATATATAGAATCAAAACAAACATAATAAAAAATTATTCCAAAATTTATCATATGAAAGAACAAAACTAGGCAAGAATCTAATCAAAACCAAACATCATTAGAGTCATCTTCAAATCAAGAGGTTAAACAAAAACCAACATATTCCTGAAACAATAGTAAAGTAAATCTTGGTAGAGAAGAACAAACCTGAAGTAAGAGGTATCAATAAGAAGAATTGAAGTCCAAGGTCCCTCAAAACCAGACCAATCTTGATGACACCTTCCCTGCAAGATTATAAAAATTCTATAATGAACAACATCCAAGGAAATGAAGGAGATAATAGTGAATGATGAGGCAGAAGAGGCCGTTGACCTTTCTGTTCTCCTCCTCCTATTGAAGCTGTGCCATTTTCTGAGAGTGGAGAAGTTCGGCGATGCTTGGAAGTTTGTAGAAGTTCAGGAGTTGGTAAAATTAAAATCAATTAAAACATAGGGGCATATAAGTCTTTTCCTTATCCAGGAGTGGGCAATCCGTTCAAATGCATGGTGATTGAGACTCACTCACATGGTTGAGTCTCACTCCCTCCACAAGCCCCCCTCACTCCCATTGATGGACACCCAAACAAGGTATTGCATGTACTCCCCCCTCACTCCCACTCCACTCTTGGCATCCAAACACCCCCTTAGATATTTAGGTTGTTGGGCAATTTCAACTATTTTTGGTATTATCCAAAATCTAAAATTTTGTTGCGGCTTAATTAGTTGCAATATTATAATTAATTCATTATTTGATTCAAATTCATTATTTAATTCATTATGATTAATAATTTATTTAATTCATTATTTTTGGTATTATCCATTAAAATTTTGCTGGTATTTTAAAAGTTGCAATATTATAATTAATTCATTATTTTATTCAAATTCTCATAACATTTGAATTAACTTATGATTTTTTATATGTTGTTCACAATTTTATTATAACATGTTTTATTTTGATTTTAAAATTTTTAATTATTTACCTTCAATGTAAACAATTTTTGATTTCCCCTCTATCGAGTGACGTGGTGACAGTTTGGATTATATGCCTGTTCATGCATGATGCTTGGTTTTTTTTTTATAAAACTTAGTTAGTTAATTAGTTAAATAACCATTATGTTTAATAAATTTTTTTGTTTCATAATCGGCAGCATCATAATATGACGAGGATTAAACGACTTCGGGTATACTGCGCGATGATTCTATGCTACTTCTATGTAAATGTCATTCTCACTACATGCTCAACAAATCAACGAAATAATAGACGAAGAATGATTGAACATGAGATTTCAGCATCATCTACTAAACGCCACAAACAACATGAGTACATCCACCGTTTAATTTTTGAAAGTGATATTAAATGCATCGACATGTTACGCATGGATCAACATTGTTTTCAAAATTTGTGCCAATTGTTAACTACAACCGGTGGGCTACGAGGCACTTTAAATGTTAGTGTCCAAGAGATGATTGCTATGTTTTTGAACATTATAGCACATCATGTCAAGAATAGAGTGATTAAATTTGACTTCCTCCAATCGGGTGAGACCGTTAGTCGACATTTCCATGCTGTGTTGAAATCAATTATTCTTTGTCACTCTATTCTTTTAAAAAAACCAGAACCTGTACCTGAAAAGTCAAACGACTTTAGATGGAAGTGGTTTAAGGTAATAATCTAGGTTCTTATGTTCTATTAGTCATTGATGTTTATCTGATTAATTTTTTTATTTTTTTATTTAATGTAGAATTGCCTTGGAGCACTAGATGGGACACATATACGTGTGAATGTAACCAAAATTGATCGAGCACGATATAGATCAAGAAAATCTGAAATTACTACAAATGTCCTCGCTGTTTGTAGTCAAGACATGCAATTTATATATGTGTTGTCCGGATGGGAGGGTTCGGCACATGATGGGAGGGTTCTTAGGGATGCAGTGACAAAACCTAATGGATTCAGGGTTCCTGACGGTAAAAAAAAAATAATAATTGAACAATCTCGTGACTTAGTAATAAATGGCTTGTGAACCATTAGCTAATAAGATAATTTTTTCTATCTTCTAGGTTTCTACTATTTGGTAGATGCTGGTTATGCAAATTGCCCTGGTTTCCTTGTGCCTTTTCGAGGACAACGCTACCGTTTAAGTTCTTGGGCCGACGGCCATCAACCACTTACACCTCAAGAATTTTTCAATATGAAACATGCTAGCGCAAGAAATGTAATTGAAAGGACATTGGGCCTTCTAAAAAGTCGTTGGAAAATCTTATCTAGCCCAAGTTTTTATAATATAGGCACTCAACGGTGTATCATTAATGCTTGTTGTTTGCTTCATAACTTCATCAGACAAGAAATGGTAGAAGATCCTGCAGAAGATGATGTTGGTGATACAACCCTGGAAGAAAACACACTAGATGATATGGATAACATTATGACTGTTGAGCCAACAGATGAATGGACACAATTTTGGCTTAACATGGCCTTGGATATGTTTAATGCTTCGCACTCAACTTGAGCATAATAAAATTGTTAATTATTTTGTTGTAGTGTTTTGTAGGACATGAAGGACCAACAATTTGTAATGTTATTATATTCTATGATTTTGATTTTTGTCTATGATTTGTAATGCATTAACCACTTACAGAATTTTGTCTTCTTTTTCTATTTTTTTCCCTTTGTTGTTTAGTATGGATGGAGATTCACAATCCAGGGGTAGGAGTCAGAGCAAACACTATTGGACCGTAGAGGAAGATAAATCCCTGATTGATGCTTTAGTTGAGCTATCTACAAATCCATTGTGGCGGGCGGAAAATGGGTTCAGAAATGGGTACCTTGCTCAATTAGAAAGAATGGTAAAGGAAAAGATTCCAACGAGCACATTAAAAGGTTGTGCCTAACATAGAGTCTCGAATTAAATTATTTAGAAGCAAAACCACTGCAATAGCCAATCTATTGCAAATAAGTGGATTTGTTTGGAACTTCGAGATGTGCACTATTGAATGTGAAAAAAGTGCATATGATGAGTATGTGAAGGTATGAATAATTTTATTTGGTTGGAACATCTTACGCTATATGGTATTTGTATTATTAACTTTATTTGCTCATACTATGTAGAATCATAAGGAGGTAGCTGGTCTTTATGGAAAAACTTTTCCTTTCTTCAATGATCTTATTGCTTTCTTTGCAAGAGATAGAGCTCAAGGAAGTGCGAGAGGCGATTTGGTGATGATGCCGAGCAGTACTTACATGAGAATGTCACATTGGATGATGACACGGGCTTCTTTCAGTTTAGAAGTGATGATGTTTGTATGGATACACAGGAACCCATTCCGACTCCATCACCCATAAGATCAGAATCAAGTACCTCAAGAGCACATTGGAAGAGGAAAAGTGTTGTGGACCAATCATCTGAGAAAATTTCAGAAAATTTGCACCATTTGGTTGAAGTTATTGGTCTAGGATTTAAGACACTAGCCGATGTTGTGGACCAATCATCTTTTTCTATTTTTTCCCCTTTGTTGTTTAGTATGGATGGAGATTCACAATCCAGGGGTAGGAGTCAGAGCAAACACTATTGGACCGTAGAGGAAGATAAAGCCCTGATTGATGCTTTAGTTGAGCTATCTACAAATCCATTGTGGCGGGCGGAAAATGGGTTTAGAAATGGGTACCTTGCTCAATTAGAAAGAATGGTAAAGGAAAAGATTCCAACGAGCACATTAAAAGGTTGTGCCTAACATAGAGTCTCAAATTAAATTATTTAGAAGCAAAACCACTGCAATAGCCAATCTATTGCAAATAAGTGGATTTGTTTGGAACTTCGAGATGTGCACTATTGAATGTGAAAAAAGTGCATATGATGAGTATGTGAAGGTATGAATAATTTTATTTGGTTGGAACATCTTACGCTATATGGTATTTGTATTATTAACTTTATTTGCTCATACTATGTAGAATCATAAGGAGGTAGCTGGTCTTTATGGAAAAGCTTTTCCTTTCTTCAATGATCTTGTTGCTGTCTTTGCAAGAGATAGAGCTCAAGGAAGTGCGAGAGGCGCTTTGGTGATGATGCCGAGCAGTACTTACATGAGAATGTCACATTGGATGATGACACGGGCTTCTTTCAGTTTGGAAGTGATGATGTTTGTATGGATACACAGGAACCCATTCCGACTCCATCACCCATAAGATCAGAATCAAGTACCTCAAGAGCACATTGGAAGAGGGAAAGTGTTGTGGACCAATCATCTGAGAAAATTTCAGAAAATTTGCACCATTTGGTTGAAGTTATTGGTCCAAGATTTAAGACACTAGCCGATGCTGCTGCACGTGAAGTAGCTCGTGATGAGGCCCATGAGACCCGTGAGAAAGCAGGTGAAGATGAAATTATGAAAATGAAAAACATGTTGCCACAAGTACTTTTTGAGATTGGTGGTCTTTCTGAGGATGAGGAGCTGTTTATCTTACAGGTTCTTTGAAATAACAATTTAATTTTTATTCCATGATTTGTCTTAAAAGATTTTGTAATTAAAGATTTAATATTCATTTTTGTAGGTTTTGCCCAAAGATGACGACCAAATGAAAATTTTCTTCGGGTTACCAGACCACAGGAAGCTTCGTTTTTGTCATATATTGTTGTCAAGATTGTCATTTACAGCACCTAATATGTGACCTCATGCAATGGCTTTGGTTGGGTGATGTTTCTTCTATTAAGGAGTTTTTATGGATTGTATTGCAAGGACAATGTGTTTGTTTTGAAGTTTGTTGATAATTGAATGTAGTAGCAATGAGAAAACAAAGTTTATGTTGTTAGGTATATATGGCAAGAAATCAAACCTTATGTTGTCAAATACAATGTGTTTGTTTTGAAGTTTGTTTTTATGAATTGTATTGCAAGAACAATGTGTTTGTTTTAAAGTTTGTTGATAATTGAATGTAGTAGCAATGAGAAAACAAAGTTTATGTTGTTAGGTATATATGGCAAGAAATCAAACCTTATGTTGTCAAATATATATGGTAAGAAATCAAAGCTTATGTTGATAGAAAACATGGTTATATTGTGTGTGTTTATGTATATTGTTGACAGTAACATGGTTTTTCCATTGCCATATATGACAAGAGAAAAGAAAGAGATGACAAGAAAAAGTTATCTTATTATTATTTTCAATGTTATTACAAATATTTATTTTGATAATTAATTACTTAAATTGTTTTTAATGTGTTACACAAATATAATTAAAAATATCTCGTTATAGCTAATACCATTAATTACTAGCTAATTAATAATATTAATATTTAAATATAATACTTATAACAAATTTATAATATTATAAAATTAAATAGTTATTTTTTATAATTAATTTCCACCATTTTTTGAATGTGTTACACAAATATAATTAAAAATATCTCATTATAGTTAATACCATTAACAACTAGCTAATTAATAATATTAATATTTAAATATAATACTTATAACAAAATTATAGTATTATCACTGTAAATAGTTATTTTTTATAATTAATTAGTTAGATTTTTTCAATGTTTTAAAAATTATAATTAAAAATAATTCAGTATAATTAGTTAGTTAGATTTTTTCAATGTTAATTAATATCTAATTAATGATATTAACATCTCATCCCAAAAATTAGATTTAAATTATAGTATACTAAAATTAAATATTTATTTTTCATAATTTAAAAATATATATAATTAAAAATAAGTCATTATTATATATACAATATCATTTATATGGATGAGGGTCATAATTGTCATTTTATCATATTCACTTTCTTTACTTTTCCCATTCCCAATAAATTACACTCTCCAAACCTTACCATCCAAACACATACTTCATTCTCACTCCTCCTCCATTACCCCTCATGTCACTCCCAATCCACTCCTCCCCCAATCCACTCTTGGCATCAAAACATCCCCTAAGAGTGTGCATGTGTAGGGACTTAGTGCTTATGAGCCAAAAGGCGATTAACAAAATAATTATTTTTTTAAAAAAATATTTATGAAAGTTTATTGTTTGATACTTTGATATTTTACAGATTGATTTATATAGTTTTTTAATTTATTATATGGTCTCTTAATTTTTTATAAATTAAATATAATTGTAAAATATTTTGATCCATATCCTACATCAATCTATATATAATTTTTTCCAACAATTGTTGAAAATAAATTGTAGCTCAAGTGGTTGGGTTTTGCTACAGGCAGGTTACGGGCAATGAACTAGCCTGCCGGGCCGGTTTTCGGGACGGCCTGCACCCATCTCTACATAAGCATGTGTGTGTTTTTTGCTTTGAAAATATAATGGTTTGAATGGCTACCATTAACCTGACAGATAAGGACATAAACTAAAGAAAGATTAAAGAAATAAAAATTAGGGCATCAAGAAAAAAATCAGGGCATGAAGGAATATTGTCAAGGCATCAAGAAAACTCCAATTGTGGACCTGAATTTCATTTTCAAAAACTAATAATGTTGCCAAAAGTAATAGGGTTTAAGAATATGAGCACTTACAATATTTAGGGGCTTCCTCCCCTTCATGTCTTCTCTCCTAATTTACTGCCATCTCTTCTTCTAGCTTGCCGGTCACCGTGGTTTCGTTCCCTGACGGCAACCTCGAGCTCTTCCTTGCTAGGTTGAAGACAAATTGCCCTTTCTCTCCTCTTCTCTAAGGAACAAAGACAGAGGTTAGAGATATCAAAAGGGCTTTGGTGGCAATGTTTTACTGACATGGGGGTAGGGTTACACACGTGGCACACTTAAAATGACGTGGCATCACTAGTTGCGCAGATGATGTGTCAAATAAGCGCTGACATCGACTTTCCAGCATCCATGTCAGATGAAATAACCCGGAAATTTTTGAGTGACTAACGGGTGAAATGGAATTAAAGCTAAGGCACTATTTTGATACAAATCAAAGTTTGGACCCCAAAGTGATAATTCACCATAGTTGGGTACCCTACCAAAAAATTTACCCTAAAATTAGCGCTCCTGGGGAGGCAATCCAAGTTTCCTTCCTTAGTTTTCGTATTTTAGCTTGTCTTTATGGATTTTGAATAAATCTTGCTTTGAATAGATTCTTATTGAAATTGCATGCAATTAGGCCCTTACCAATCACACAAAGTTGTCTAAAATGCTTTATCTTACTTGTGCTTTGACATTTGACATTTGAGCAAATTTAGTTCAAATTAGGTTGTAAAAATAGGACATTTATGTTTTGGGACCAGTACACAGGTTGTACACAACCATGTTATTGGTCATGTATTTCTTTGTCTGCATTTTAAATGCACTAATTTGGCAAAGCAAAGAACTACATGGGGTGGGGAAGAGATACACGATTGTGTTCTTTGCCGTGTAGCTCATTGGATCGAGTTAGTGAACATTTTTCTCCCATGCAGTGAAGTACATGGGCAGCTAAATTGTTACACAGGCAAAATTGCATGGCCGTGTAGTTCTTGAACATGCTTGGCATGCTGTCTCTCACGTGAACTACACAGACAATGGAGGAGATATACTGGTAGTGTGACAACCGCAAGTGCATGTGGTCGTCAAGTAATATATCTCTCGCACAAGCATGAGAGGGTCGTATTCCAGGGCCAAAGGAGCTACCCTTACTTCCTCTTCACGTGTTGTCTAGGCTACAAGTTCGAGAGAGTGTTCTAAATTACTAAAAAAACAGAAAGAATTCTAGGACGGATGTCTACAGTCGAGGTAAAGTGGGGCTAAAAATCAAGGGATGAAGCTGGTCACAGATTTGGATTCTCCTAGGGTTACAAAAGTGAGAATGATGCTAGAACTACCAAGAACCTGGTTGTTTGGACCAAGAGATTCCTAAGATAGCATTAAAAGCGCAAAAATCTCTAATTAGGAGTATTGATACGGAATTTCTTCTGACCAAATCCTCCTACGATTGCATTAAAAGCGCAAAAATCTATAATTAGGGCCGATACTTAAACTAGGTCACCCTTTAATGTTGGAGGGGCACAAAATACCCAATGTTCACGGCCTATTTGCACATGGATCCCTTCCAAGCTAAATGTGTCTAGTACAAGGGCGTTAGTCACAGAACCAAGTACAACCTAGAAATCGACATACAGAGTTCTCATGTATACCAATACATCAAAGTACACCAAGCTTGAATCTAAAACACACCAATTGCAATAAAATAGATCAAAGCATCCAACTACACAAGTTCACTCCAAGGTTCACCGACATTAGGTGACCTTAGTGTTTAGTTGTTCATACTAACAAAATACATGATTAAATCCATAAAACCAACCAAATAAAGCAACGAAGAACTCCATCAAGTGATGAATGCAGAGGGACAAGCCGCATAGGGCTTCGAAGGATGCCACCAAAGCGGTGCCTTCCTTGCCCTCTACAAGCTTCTATAATCGGAGATTAGGGGAGATCTTATCGAATCTTGCTTCTTCCTTCGATTTCCACTCCTAAGGATGTCTTCTTGAGCCTTCTTTACCACAGATTTGGAGATGGAGAAGAATGGTAGGAGGTAGGAGAAGAAGATATGTCAAAAAGCCCTAAACACCCCCCTTTACAGACCTTCTCAGGCTGGCTTCACGGCCTCATTCACAGGCGTGAGGGACGCCATAAGAGCCTTAGGATTTCGCCAAAATATCCGTGAAGTGATACAGCAAAATGCTACAGTACTACTACATTAAACCTGTTATAGTAAACTGCTCATTTTTCAGCCGGTTCATGGGCGTCTTCACAGGCGTCAGAAAACCCGTCAATAAAACCCAATATTTTGCCATTCCTAACTCCTTCGTGCTACAGTAACTGCTACCGTGCTGCTATAGTAACTGCTACATCATTTTCGGTGTCGTTTTCCTTCTTATTTGCGTTGTCGATGTCGAGCTCACCTGGGCATCTTCGAGACCTGTAATACGAATAAGACTAATTAAACCACAAAAATAGCATCAAATCATCAATTTATACATGAATAGTACAACATAACTACATATAAAATACACACATTTAGGCCTAGAATGGAAGACAACAACTACATGGTAACTACACGGGCTTTGGTAGGGATACACTCCTGTCTACCTGGCTGTGTAGTTCACTGTCACCTTATTTTTTATGTTATTTTTTTTATTTTAATTCAACCATCTTGTGTAAAAAATGGTGAGATCAAAGAAGATTTCCCATAGAGCAATAAGGCAGAGGGGGGAACCTTTTAGGGACGGATCTTCACTTGGACAGCTGCCTCCACAACAACATAGGCAACTCCAACTCATGATTCCTGCATCAACTCCTCCAACCTCAATTGTTGCATCACCTCTTGCACTTGCCCCATTAGTTGCGCCACATGATGTTGATGAAGCTACTGTATCATTGCGCTGCTGCTATACTAGGCAGAGTGTGTAGGGGTGGAGCTTCTACCATTATCTCCAGCTCATGCCATTGTATCTACATCAGTATCTGGGGTAGAGGAGGAGTCAAAGGATAACTCTGAGGAGACCAACTCCGAGGAATCGAGGTAACTGTGAGCATTGTGAGTGATCAGCAACATGACTCTAGATGGTTCATGTCATGATATTTGTACTTTTTTATTATTTTATTTAGCAAGGGTTGCATTTTTGCTACTTTTGTATTCTTCCTTTCATTTGCACTTTCGTATTTCAGTTTTTCATATTTTTCTTTTTTTGTATTTTATTTTGTATTGTTATCTCTCCCATACTAAACCCTGTCTGATACAGAGGAGGATATGAGCCACCCTTTTTGAACTCCCCAACTTCTACTTCAAACCCAATTGTTGTCCATGGACATAGGAACAACACACTCTGTAGTATTGACAAGACTCATCCAATTTTTTTCCCAAGGAAGTACTAGTTCCCTCTTACACACACTTATTCTTGCTATTTTTTTCTTGTGTTAGCTACATTCTAGTTACATTGAGAACAATATATATCTTTGTGTGTGTGTGTGTGTGTGTGTGTTAGGGTGCCCGGAGGTGGGTGAATTTTGGGGTGAATTGTGGAGGAATTGTTGAGTGCTTGATCTATTGATAGTTTTAGCATTACTTGAACATTTTCTTCAGTAGGAACTTGACAAGTTATAGAATATTATACTTCTTCATCCTTAGTTGTTTATGTGCCCTATTAATGAGCTAGTACAACATAATTTGCACATAATTCTTCTTGATTGACCTCTTGAACACTTCGAGAGAGTAGTTTAGTTTACTACTACAAAGAGTAGTTTAGTTTGCTTATGGAAAAATTTGGAAAGAGCTACCATCTTTAGAGTGTGAAACTAATCTGGAAAAGTCGGATACTTGTATGTCCTAACTAGAGAAAGAGCTACCTCTTAAGGATTTATGAAAGCTACCATTTTGTCGTTTGCAAAGTTTAGTTTTGGTCAAAGTGGTAAAAACCACAAGTGTAGAAATTTGTATGCGTATATAAATAACTCATTCTAAGTTAGTAAGGGGGTTTATCAAGTTTTGTCATTCACACACACATGGAACACTTTGAATTGGCAGTATGTATAATTGTTTCAATTGATTACAAATATATTCAACTTGTTGTCATTTTCAATTCACTCTTCAGAATTTAAGTTTTTGAAAGCTTGAGATTGAGTACTTATCTTTCTTATCACCTTTTTTTTTAAGGATAAGCAAAATCTTAAGTGGGCGGTTATTTGATAAGTGTTATATTATACATGTAGTATCGATTGTTTTTGGTATTTAAGTCATCCTCAAGTATGTCTTTTTATGGATAACTAGTACTTAATTATTCCATTGTGTTTCACAGGATAAAAGAAGCACAACAAAAGCCAAAGGAAGGAAATCGGGAGCAAAATGGTGCCAAAAGCAATAAACAAAGAACTGCATGGGTAGAGTACACGCCCGTGCACTTGCTCATGTACACTTCAGCAGAAGAGTGACTAGATAAGCACCCAGACACAACATACATCCATTTACTCTCTGATCATCACCCTACCTAGAAGAACAAGGTCGTGTAGATTGAGAACATAACCGTTTACATTAGAAGAGCTACAAAGCATGTTCTAGACAAGAACACAGGCTGGCGAGAGATACATGGTCGTGCAACTCAAGAAGCTGAAGGTTCAATGTGCCTGAGAGTTAAACGGCCTTGTACACACAACTGTGTACCCCTGTGATGAGGGTTTTCAACCCATCCACTGAGTTACACAAGCAAGATACACACCCATGTACTTGCTTGTGTACGGGCATGGTTACTGTACTATAAATAGAATATGCGAAAAACATTTAGGAAATTTGAGCTTTGGCCAAATTTTTGGAAAAGAAACTGAAGACAGTTGGTAGGGTTTGAAAGAGCTTCCAAGAGATTAAGGAGGAGTTCGAAGGAGTCGCTAGAGTGACGATTCATTGGCGATGATAGTAGCACACGTCAACTCGAATATCACGACATTAAGAAGGGAGTTTTCTTCATATATCTAGGGCTTTGGATATTGCTTTACATTTGGTAGCGATAAACCTAGGCCCCATGGAAGGCTAACTTCCTTGGGCATCGGATTGATGTAGCTTGGGAATGCTTTCATATTTTTATTGCTTGTTAATTTAGATTACCTTCAGCTTTAGGATTCATCCTTGTCTATATTGTTGGTTTTGCGTATTGAGAGAGGCTTTACCATTACGTTTTCACATGTGTATCGAGAGATCTATGGGAGAAGATCACACATAGATGAATAGGTATCACTGTTGCTCGCTAGAGATAGTTAGGGCACCATGTATCTTTCGACTAGAATCTTGGTAGTTATCTCCAATTCTTGACATGGAATTCCTAGAGCTCATTGCAATCGTGTTATTGTAGAGGTAGGAGAGATTCACTTCCACTACTATAGCATAAGATTAGTCACTAGGGAGTCTTGAGAGAGCACTTGGTGTACTTTTGAATTCCTTCAATCCATTTATTGAATTGCAATACTTTCTTTATTAATTTCCCAAGTGAAGTCAATCCAGGTACCATTTCATCCATTGGTTCTAGTTCTCATTCCTCTTTGATTTGGATTTATCTTTATTGAATTGCAATACTTTCTTTTATTATTTTGTTTTAAAATTGGATTTGATCTTTCTTATTTACTTAACTAGCGAAGATAGAGATAGTACTAGTACTATCTAGTCTATGTAGATTCAACCTTGTTCTTTTGCATGTATTACTTCGATTGACACGTACACTTGCGTGTGTATCCACACACTCAATCAAATATAGAAGAGGTTTTCAGGCTATGGTTTTGAAAATGGTGTTACATTATAGTTTTGCAAAATAATGACTTCTCGAATCAAATTATTAAATTGTGAACTTGCTTTTATGGGTTTAAATACCCTTTTTTGAAAGATGTTTTCATTGATGAGATTTGAAGCAGATTTTTATTTTAACTTCAATTGATCAAATTGTTTCTTATGCTCATTATGGGACCAATATATATATATATATATATATATATTGATATTTACATTTGTTGAAATGTTTTGAAGTCAAATGTATACTTTCTTTAAAACTCATGTTATGCCAATTGATGATTTATGAATCTTGAACCCTCATTTGAGCAAAAATGGCTCTTTTTATGCTTCTTATGGATCCCATATACATTTATATGTTAATATAAATGTTCATATGTTTTAAGGCCAAATTTATAATTGCTAAAGCTAGTCTACTTGAATTTAAATGGTTCGATTTCATATTCCTTTATAATTGTGTTAATCCACTCACTGAATGACTTTAATTACTTACCATCTCCCTCCTTCCTAGGCTTTATTGTTTAGAGACATCATGGCGAGGCAAGGTGCTTAGAAACTGCATATCTCCTTCATCATCATGTCGTTTTTTGTGTATGGTTATTTTTTAGAATGGTTGCATTGTATAGGCAACATGGACTTTCACTATCACTAGTTTCATTAACTTTGTAGTTGTATTACTTGCAAGCTTTCACATTTTCTTGGAAACCATGGTTGTATTTGTGACTTGTATGTCATCTGGAACCCTGTTAACCTGCTTATTTGAAATTATTTATTTTGTGTGAAATTATTGTATTCCATGCCTTGAATATTTCTTATTTGTGATTCTTGTTCAGTTTTGTGTAATCTTAGTGGAATTTTTACCTTTGCAGTGACTCGAGGGTTGAGTAGTCCGTGTATCCCTCCTTGGGTTGTCATGGTAGTTGTCGTGTACCGGTCCTACGGGATGGGGCTTGATACACTAAGTAATTTGATTCTATAATCTAATGAAACAATTATATATACCCTATAAATCCAAGAAATGTTTAATGGTTTTAAATGGAATAATTTCTTAAATGTATTACCACATCCCCAAGGGTAGGACCGTAGGACGTTCCTCAAAAAATGGTTAAAAGGATAAGCTACATAATTAATAGATTAGTTTTCATCACAAATAAAGCCCTCATTATGGTATAATTGTTCTTTGCACTACAAGAAAGAGAACTTATAGCCGTGGAAAAATATGCCATTATAGATCCCACTTCAGCATCAATATGCCTTTAGCGGTGGATACCCAATTAACCACTAAATCCTTTGTTGCTGTATCTTTTTTGCAACAAATGTTTACTTTTTCCGTTATTTCATCTGTTAGGATTGGAGTTATGCAATGATTTACATCGGCAAAAAACTTTGCCGCTATAAATTTTATTAGTAGCGGAATATTTCTGCCACTATTAATCTTATAGATTTGTTTAGTATCCCTGTAGCGGCTGAAAATTTTGCCGCTGTAAATGTTATAGTGGCGGAACATATCTACGGTTATAAGTCATGTAGATTTGTTTAACAGAGGATAATCTGCCGCTATAGGCCTTGTAAAGCGAGTAGAAGTTTTAATAGGTAATTAAATATGTTTCTAATATAGGCTAGTAAAGATATATTCATACATACATATATATATATATATATTCCAGACAAAATTAATATTTTAATTTATTAATCTCACACCATAAAAGTTAAAAAAAGATAACTAAAGAATAACGTTTTTTTTTATCATTAGTATACATATTATAAATAAACACACACAAGCATACGTGCACAAACACATTATTAGTCTCTAATAACAACAAAAAGTAAACTAAAAATATTCAGATGTAATTTCCAATGAGAACTTGCCTTCATAAATATAACATAAGTACCTAAAAATAAACTACTATAAGAGGAGTATTCAAATGGAATTTGTAGATCGGTTAACAAATTCCATTGAACCTCTAACATCACATATTATATTTGAAATTCCATGAAGCGGGCAACCTCTCTTCTTGTGTAGTAGGATGTTTCGCATTGAGCAAAATGACTAGTTTGGAGGCCTTTATTACATCATGATACCTTTCAGGGGTGATTCCTGCTCTGGCAGTGGGCTCTTCAATTGTTTGTGATCTCTGGAGCTCTAATGTCAGCTCTAACTTGGCTTTCTCGATCTCATGTCTCACCTGCATTTTAGGTAGTTACAAAATGAGTGAGAAATAACTCTCACTAGAGCTGTAAAGCATAAATTCTGACAAAGATCACTAATTATAATAAAATAGTATGGTATTAGTTTCATAATTGTCCATTTAACTCTAGTTCTCAATCTTTACTTCTTCTGCCAGTAGGTTGTTGATCATATATATATATAGAGAGAGTCTTCCATCAGAACACCACTCAATAAGCAGCAATTAACAAGCATTGAGTTAGAAAATATCACATCATACCGATTCAATGCCAAAGGGAACATGAGTGGAGCTTGATTGTGTGAGCGACCGAAATATAGAATGTCGGATTCAAAATAGACCATATGTAGATAAGCGAAAAACCATGCTTTGGTTCAAAGTGGTCAACGCTTGTGACTATACCCTTCACACCTGCTTGGCAAAGGTCCTAGAACTTCGTCCTAGTAGGAAGTTCTTGATAATACTTGTTGATGACAAACAAAACTAGCCGTAGGCTGTGCCATGACCGAAATATAGAATGTCCGATTCAAAATAGACCATATGTAGATAAGCAAAAAACCATGCTTTGGTTCAAAGTGGTCAACGCTTGTGACTAGACCCTTCACACCTGCTGGGCAAAGGTCCTAGAACTTCGTCCTAGTAGGAAGTTCTTGATAATACTTGTTGATGACAAACAAAACTAGCCGTAGGTTGTGCCATGTTAATTCACACATTTGTTAATTCTACACCATAAATTTTTAAAGAAGGACGGCATTAAATGTACAGTAAAATAAAATTGAACCAACCCCTTGAAAAACTAATATTATAGGATTTATAGTACAGTAAAATATTTACAACTATGTTTATGTAGATGCCAAATATTTACATATTATGCATAATAGTTTAAATCAATGTATGCTATAAAATGCAACAATTGTATCGAATTTCAATTGAACAGTTTATCATTTAATCAAATAAAATATCTCTATAAAATTTAAAGAACCTAACACAGAAATAAGAGCTAGTTCTGCATCACCTCGCTGCTTGACCACATGTGACTTCATGGCATAATAATATATGGACAGATAGCACTCAAGTGTCACATCAAATGCTCTACTATATGGCTGTGTGGTTACTGCATATGTGGCTTGCTTAAGCTGTATTTGAAATACTAGTACCAACTATTGAATAGTGATTGAAGATAGAGTATTGAAAAGAAGAAGACAGAAAAGTTGGGTTCAGAGAATGATTAATGTGAATGTTATGTTATGTGTGTTTGTTTGAGTGTGTGTTTTGTGTTAGTTCAATGTCTGAGTGTTTATGTATATTTGAAAGTTAGTTGTAGTGGATGATAGTCAGGAGAAAAAGCAAGTGTGTGGATGAATGGCTCGGATTACTTTATTTGGATTAGAAGCTTAAGTTTGGGGCATCGGTGTTGGCTAGTTATCTTGTGCCATGATAGTATGTAACTCATCTAATTTGTGTTTCTTTGTTTTTCTTAGCTTTAGTGTGCTGATTTTACTTTTGAGGATGAATGAAAGCTCGTAAGTTTTTCCCCAATTTTCTCCTCTATTCTTAACATTGTCTTTGAGCTTATGGTTTTGTGTGAAACTTTTGATTGTGCTTAGATTCTAAATCAGTGATATCAGAGCCATGGTGAGTGTTTTTGTTTGAAATTAATTGAAGGTATGCCTCTGTAGTGAAGTTGAAGTATGGTGGTTTGAGTTGTGGTGAAGGGTGACTTAAGTTGGTTGTCAATAGCTTCTGTTGTGTGGTTAGGTTGTTGTGACAGTGAGGTGTGTTGGTGGAGTTGTTGAAGATTGTTATGCCGGTGGAGTAATTGTGTAGAGGGGTATTAGGTTGAGAGTGTTGTGAAGTGAAAGTTCAATAAAGATATGGCTTCAAGTTCTTCATCCACACTAGAGATATCTCATTCAAGTTTGCCAGTGTTCAAAGGTAAAAGTTATATGAACATTGGAGCCATCGAATGTAAACATTTTTTAGATCTTAGAATTTGTGGAGAATCATTTCAAAAGGGGTCAAGAAAGAAGACACAAAAGCAAAGAAAGAAGATACAGAAGCAAAGAGGTTAGAGAATGAGAAGAATGATACCAAAGCTTTGTTTCTACTGCAACAATCTGTTGATGAAAATATTCTACACAGAATTCTGAGATTTGAAATAGCTAAGGAAGCATGGGATCATATCAAGAATGAAATCCAAAGTACCTCAAAAATTCTTTCAGTGAGACAACAAACCTTGAGACAAAACTTTGATTTGTTGCAGATGAAGGAGCAAGAAACAATTCAGCAATATATCACTCGAGTATTGACAATTGTGAATCAAATTAGTGGCATGGTAATTGATTTAAAGAATGTGAAGTGGTGTCAAAGGTTATGAGAAGTCTTTCTTCAACATCTGTGCATGCCGTTATTTCAATTGAAGAAGTAAGAGATATTTCCAAATTATCTCTAGATGGACGAAGCTGGTCTTTGTAAGCACATGAAGCAAGATTCAATCAATTTTCATATCAACATGATGATGAAGCTTTTGTAACAAGAGGTAGTATAAGGGGTGGTAGAAAATATATGAGAGGAAGAGGAAGAAATTATAGAGGCGGAGAGAAAGGTAGTGAATGTTCAAGAGGTGGTGGTTATGGCAATCAAAGGTTGGTGATCAAAGACAATTTCAGAGACAATAGTCTACTAGTGATTAGAATTTATGGCAGCAAGGAAGAGGCAATCAGTGACCATTCTGATGAAGGCTCAAGTTCTTTAGGTAATCAACAGTCTAGTGAATATGGGAGTTTATTTATAGTGCATGATGGAGAAGAAAGTGAAAATTCATTCATGTGGATCTTGGACAGTGGATATTCTAGTCATATGATAGCTGACAATACTTTATTTTATCAATTAAATGAAATAGACATGCACAAAGTTCAAATAGGAGATGATAAAGAGGTTGAAGTTGTGGGAATTAGCTTAGTGATAGTGACTCTAGCTGATGCTAATGTAAAATTGATTCATGGAGTGAGGTGGAGAGTACATCATCATTGTGAAGATTGTGTGTATGGAAAAGCAACAAGAATATCTTTTCAGGCTGGCAGATCATGGAGAGCAAAAGAAAATTTTCATCTAGTGCATGCTAATGTGTGTGGTCCTATGCAGACTGATTCTAATGGTGGTTGCAGGTATTTTCTGTTGTTAATTGATGACTTTGCAAGAATGTGCTCAGTGTATATCTTGAAGTTTAAGCATGAAGTCTTCGAGTGTTTTCAAAAGTGTACAGCTTTTGTAGAAAGACAATCTGGGCATAAATTAAAAATCTTAAGGACAGATAGAGGGGCTGAATTTCTGCCTAGAGATTTTATTTTATTTTGTGATCAAATGGGGATCAAACATGAGTTAACAGCTTCATATTCTCCTCAGCAAAATGGAGTTGCTAAGAAGAAGAATAGAACCTTAATTGACAAAGCTAGAAGAAATATGTTGCACGCTAATAAATTGTGAAACAAGTTTTGGGCTGATCTAATCTTGAACAATGCATATGTATCTAATTTATCCCCAACTTATGTTACCTGTAACAAGACCCCACATGAGGCTTGGTTTCCTGTGAAACCAAGAGTTTCACATTAAAAACTGTTTGGTTGTTTGGCATTCTCTTATATTCCTTTCCTACTCAGAATTTACAGAAATGGGATGATAGAACAATGAAAGGTGTTTTTGTTGGCTATTGCACAGATGCTAAAGCCTTCAGAATTATATACCAAGTTTTAGAAAATTTGTAGGGATGTGAGGCTTGTTGAGAATGAATTCTGGTAGTGGATAGAAATGCAAGATGGTACAAAGAGAGTTGTGATACAAGAGATGAAAGTAGATAGTATACACTCAGTAGAAAATTCTGGTAGTGTTAATTCTAATGTTACACATAGTGAAGGTGAAGACAAGCAGTAATTCACCTAGAAGACAATGTGAACAAGCAACTAGCGAGTCCAGTATTGATGCATCATCAATACTGAAAGTCAGGACCTTAACAGAATTATATGAATCATGCTCTTTTGCATTGGCTGTAACAGATCCTATATTATTTGAAGTTTTAGAAAAAAATGCAGTGTGAAGACAGGCTATGCAAGAAGAAATAAAATCAATTGAAAAGAATGAAACATGGGCATTGTGTGAGTTGCCAGCTGAGAAGAAACAAATTGGTGTCAAGTGAGTGTTTAAAACAAAATATAAGCCCAATGGAGAAATTCAAAAACATAAGGCAAGATTGGTGGCAAAGGGTTATACACAAGAGTATGGTGTGGATTATGAAGAGATCTTCTCTCCTATTGCTAGAATGGAGGTTATCGATTATTGTTGTCTGTGGCTGCACAGAAAAACAGGGTTATTTTCAGCTTGATGTGAAATCAGCTTTTTTGAATGGAGAACTGAGGTGTATGTGGAGCAACCCAAAGGATTTGAAATTGTAGGTAAAGAGCATTTGGTTTATAAATTACACAAGGCCGTATATGGTTTAAAACAAGCTCCCAGAGCTTGGTACAATAAGATTGATTCTTACTTTAGATGCATGGTTTTCAGAGGAATTCTACAGAACATACTCTATATAAAAAAATTGGAAAATAAGGTGATGTTTATCTAGTATGCATGTATGTAGATGATCTGATATACATGGGGCCTTCTTTATCAATGTTAGAGTAATTTAAATCAAATATGTAGAGAACATTTGATATGACAGGTTTGGGTCTTCTATCTTATTTTTTTGGGTCTTGAGGTGAAGCAAGATGAATTGGGTATACATGTCTCAGAAAAAATACATTGAAGATTTGTTGAAGAGTTTCAATTTGAATTAGTGCAAAACCTCTCCAATACCATTGGATCCAAGTCTCAAATTGCAAACTGTTGATGATACAGAATTAGTAGATGCAATCAATTTCAGGAAATTAATTGGTAAACTCATCTATGTGACACAATCCAGGCCAAACATTCTTTTCCTGTAAGTTTCTTGTCTCGATTTATGTAGAAGCCCACAAGAGTTCAGTTTGGAGCACCAAAACATATTATTAGATATTTGGTGCGATCAATGGAGTTTGGCATATTCTATCATAGGAACAAATCATGTAAATTGGAAAGATATTCAGATAATGACTGGGGAGGCAATATGAAAGATAGAAAAAGCACTACAGGTATTGCATTTCATATTGGTTCTAGAGTAGTATCTTTGATTTCAAAAAAATAAGATATTGTTGCTTTGTCATCAACAGAAGCTGAGTATATCTCCTTTTGTGCTTCTTGTTGTCGAGGAGTGTGGCTAAAGAAACTCTTAGAAGAACGCGAACTGAAAATTGATGGTCCAATCAAGATTTGGTGTGATAATAAATCTTGTATTGCAATTGATAAAAATCTAGTCTTACATGAGAGAACTAAGAATATTGAAGTGAAGTTTCATTTTATCAGAAATTTGGTTGAAGACAAAGTTGTAAAGCAGGAATATTGTACCTCAAATGAGCAAATTAGCAGATGTGTTCACTGAGTTTTTGGATGTGCAAAAATTTCAAAAATTTTGAAGTTATTTAGGAGTTTGTGATCTTCAATCAAGGGGGAGCATGTTGAATAGTCATTGAAGATAGAGTATTGAAGAGAAGAAGAAGACTGAAGAGTTGGATTCAGAGAATGATTAATGTGAATGTTATGTAATGTGTGTTTGTTTGAGTGTGTGTTTTGTGTTAGTTCAGTGTCTAAGTATTTATGTATATTTGAAAGTTAGTTGAAGTGGATGATAGTCAAGAGAAAAAGCAGGTGTGTGGATCAAAGTTAAAATGGATATCTAGGATTGCTTTATCTAGATTAGTTATCTTGTGCCACGATAGTATGAAACTCATCCAATTTCTGTTTCTTTGTTTTTCTTTGTTTTCAGTGTTCTGATTTTCTTTTTGAGGATGAATGAAAGCTTGTGAGTTTTTCCCCAATTTTCTCCTCTGTTCTTAACTTGTGTTTTTGATCTTATGGTTTTTGTGTGAAACTTCTGATTGTGCTTAGATTCTCAACACCAACATCAACAATAGTTGAAACAATTGCATTGAAATAAAGAAGTTCAAAAGTAGTCTTCATCTAGTGTAACTGTGTAAGCAACATAGACTTGGTTCTCGAATTCAAAAGCTACATGGAAGATTATTAGCAAGGTTGATTTAAGGCATTAAGTCCGACTATTTTTGTAAGGATAGGGTTCTTCCTTTGGATGTGGAAAGCAGTACAAAATGGCACGAATTATTATAAGCAGGACTAGGATGTCAATGCAAAATTAGAGGAAATTTGATTGCATACCCCTGTCAGCTAGATAATTGTTAATATACCCTCATGAAAATTACATTTTTTTTATATTCTCTTATGATTGAAAATTAACTTAAGATTTTTCATTTTACAAAATTAATCAAGAGGAAAGATTAAAAACTAATTTCTTCTTTGTAAGATTATTTATTGAATGTTGGTCCAAAGAGCATATCAAATGTAATAATGACTTGTAGGGTATATAAAAAAATGTAATTTTTACAAGGATATATAAGCAAATTTCCATTTTTAAAAGGCATGGATGTGTAAAACATCCTCCAAGGTTGCAATGATGTCACACAGTATAGATTTCTGTGCCATAATCCAATAATGCCTTTTATGGTATTTAAACATATATATCATTGGGTAGAGGGATCGCCTTTTGCGCCACATGTGCATTGTAAGAAAAGAGTTCTTCAATTATCAATTTCAAAGTGTTAGGCACCCTCTAATGAATCTGTAACTTCATTCTAACTCATTACACTACCAAAGTATTTTTAAGTGATCTTGTATATTTTCCCATTAAACCGAAACAAAACACATTTAGCACTTTTGTTCATATCAAGGTTGTTCAACCCTAATGAGTAACAAAAATATGTAAGCCTTTTAGTTCTTGAAATATAGTGATAAATTCATTTTGATCACCAAAAATAAAATTTGTCTAATTTGATCCAACAAACAAAATAAAACTGAGTAGGAACCACACATATAACAACCCCTTATTTCTTACCTAAATCTTTTACTAACTCCTCACCATCTATCTTACTGGACTATTGATAATCTCCTACTTGGTGAAGAAGAAGGAGGTCTAGATGATGGCCCGATCTTCACGACGTAGGATCTAGATTGAGGGATAACCAGCTGCAAAGAGCTGGGGATAGATGTGACCTATATGTTGGGGAGAGACAATCCGAAGCTTCAAGAACGCCTACCCACTGTCCAAACAATTTCCTTCTTGGGCGTGCACGTGAGTGTGAGGCCCACATGTGGCGTAGCTCCAAATGTTTCTCTCTTGCTATCCTCTTGTTTGACTAAGTCTAGAATTATGTCCTCACTTCCAGTACATCTAAGTACAATTAAGGTAGAAGAAGTTGGGAACACCACCATTTCAATATAATTTAAGAATAAGCTTAAGTTAGCGTTCACCTAGTTTTGGATTTGTTTAGCACGGTTTCGTGTAAATGGTCCTTTATATGCTTCCTCTTATATACCAGTTAAAGTATTACCATCTGTAAGTGTAGTTGACATGGGAGTGATGTCCTCATCATCCTCCCTCTCTTGAAAAGGAGTCGTTCTCGACTCGATTGAACCAAAGAAAGGTGAAAGGTCTGCAACGTTGAAAGTAGCACTAACACCATAATCGCATGGAAGCTCAATCTCGTACACATTGTCATTGATCTTCTCAAGCACACGGAATGGTCCATCACCTCGTGGTTGCAACTTGCACTTGTGCTGCGCCTTATAAAGCTCTTTACGTAAATGTATCCACACTAGGTCGCTCGGCTCAAACAACATCTTCTTTCTTCCTTTGTTTGCTCGCTTCTCATCCTGTTGAGTGATCTTCTCGATGTTATCCTTCCCCTTTTCATGTATTTTCTTCACAAATTCAATACGCTTACTTGCATCCATATTAGCTTGTTCCTGCAAGTGCAAAGGTAAAAGATCTATAGGGGCAGTAGGTTTAAAACCATATACAATTTCGAATGGACAAAATTTAGTGGTGGAATGTATCGCCCTATTATATGCGAATTTGACATGCGGTAGACACTCCTCCCGCATCTTTAAATTCTTCTTTGAAATTGTTCTTAATATCATTGATAGTGTGTGGTTCACAACTTCTATTTGCCCATCTGTTTGGCGGTGACACGTAGTTTAGAATAATAGCTTGGTTCCTAGTTTCCCCCCACAAGTTTTTCCAAAAATAGCTCAAGAACTTGGTATCACGATATGAGACAGTGGTTTGTGGCACACCATGTTGTCGCACCACTTCCCTGAAAAATAGATCAGCAACATGTAAAGCATCATTGCTCTTATGACAAGGAATAAAACAAGCCATCTTGCTAAACCTATCAACAACAACAAATATAGAATCCCTTCCCATCTTAGTACGTGGTAATCAAAGAACAAAATTCATAGAAAAATTTTCCCACGGTACATTAGGAATAGGTAACGGAGTGTACAATCCATGAGGGTTTAAATGAGACTTAGCTTTGTGGCACGTCTCGCATCGCTGCACATAGCGCTCAACGTCACGCCTCATGTATGGCCAAAAAAAGTGGTTGGGCAGCACATATTCTGTCTTCTTGGCACCAAAGTGGCCCATCGGACCACCTCCATGAGCTTTGTACAAGAGTAATAAGCGAACAGAGCAATTTGGTATACACAATTTGTTAGCTCAAAACAAGAAACCATCATGCAAATGAAAGTTTTCCCAATCTTTTCCTGTACTAACTCTTTAATGCTTTATAAACCCAGAATTTTAGCAGCTAGTTGGGACATCAAAGCTGGGCGCCTGCATCAGCTACAAGGTTATCCTTCCTTCCCTTCCTTGTACTTTACAATGTAAGGAAAAGACGTGATGAACTCACTCCATTTTGTATGTCTACGATTTAGTTTTAATTGACCCTTAAGATGCTTCAATGATTCATGGTCAGAATGTATTCCAAATTCTTTAGGCCATAAGTAATGTTGCCAAGTCTCCAAAGCCCTCACAAGCGCATATCATCAAGTCTAGGTCTGGGATGTCTATACCTCACAGTTATGTTGTTAATGGCTCTACAATCTACACACATTCTCCAAGAACCATCTTTCTTAGAACTAAAATAACTGTGACTGCACAAGGTGAGAGACTTTCCATTATGTAACGTTTGTCGATGAGTTCTTGAACTTGACGCTGGATTTCTGTTGTCTCCTTCGGATTGGCGCGGTAAGGTGACCGATTAGGCAAATGGTGCTCCTGGTATCAAATCAACTTGATGCTCAACTTCTCTCTTCTGCGGTAGCCCAGGTGGGACCTCATCAAGGAACACGTCCTCATATGCCTGCAAAAGATCAAAAATAGAACTAGGCAAAGTAGAGGGTAAATCATTAGTAGTTAGCAAGCTTTATTAAGGAGAACAGAGAACATAGAATTGGATTCTCTCAAAGCCCTCATGTCCCCCTTCCTAGCCATCATCACTAAACCCTCTTTTTCCCTGGGCTTGGTTAATTTAAGTTGTGGGCTTTTATTTGGCTTTCGATCCACTCGCTCACTATGACAGTGGCTCTCACTCAAGTGTTTTATACTCTCTCTCTCTCTCTCTCTGTCTTTTAGATCACCCATTAATATTTCCTCAGGAGTCATGGGAAGCAAAGAAATGCATTCCCCTTTGTACATCAAAGTGAGTTGGTTAGCATGCTTGCATTGGGACAACATCACACTCCACCTGATCATTATACTTCCCAATGGAGAACAGAACCATTACAATGTTGCTAACACGCAATGATCCACAATCATTGAACCACTGCATCTTGTATGGACTAGGGTGACGCCGCTGCTTCAACCCCACTCTCCCACCAACTCTGAACTAGCAATATTATTACAGCTACAATTATCAACAATAATCCTGCATACCTTGTTCTCAATGGTGCCGAGAGTGTGAAAGATGTTATTCCATTGTCCTTTCTCCTCTTCAACAACGTTGATGGTAAAAAAGGGCGAGAAATAAAGCAATCACCCACATCAGCTTGAATGCCACAATCAACTACATCTGTTGGCTCATCATGTGCATCACCATTACCTTCAGGGTCGCTCTCAGACTTCCACTCGCCCTGTTCATTAACGAGCAAGGCCCTCCTACTAGGGCACTCGGAAGGAATGTGCCCTCTCCCTTTGCACTTGAAGCACTCTATATCGCTTGTTGCGAGAAGACACCACGGTGGATGTAGAAGAAGATGCAGCTGTCGAAGAAGTGCGGCGATGATCACTGTGTCTAGAGCCTAGTGAAGATGATGACGTGGTCAAAGGGTGCCCGAGAAATGGCCGTCGTTGGCCTAAGAGTAGCGCCACCTCCTGTGGTGCTCTGAGGGCTATGCCAAGTGGGGGCAGCGGGATGATTGGGTATGTTGAGTCCCCGACTGCCACACTGTATTCGTCGCTTGATGTAAGAGCTCCTGTAGAGTGTTGTAGGGGAACATTGCCACTTGATCAGCAATCTCACGGTTGAGACCGCTCAAGAACCTTGACATGTTCGCCTCAGCACTTTCTCGCATGTTGGTATGGATCATCAGGGCCTCCATCTCCTTGAACAAACTATTGTAGCCTATAATATAGATCTCTCTAGAAGTATGGTGGAACAAAGAGGTGTCGCATAGTGTGTGAATATGGCCATTACCCGGAAATTCAAGAGATGCTAGGTTTACACTTTTTCATCGGAAAAACCATGGATCCTGAAAATTTGATTACCCTTCGCCTCCCACTCCAAGTAAACTTCGGGATCTGCTTTGCCGCTGAATGGTGGTATACTCATCTTGATCTTCGCCATACTACTATAATCTTCTCTATCTCGGCGACCGAGGGAAAGGCCTTCATCATTATCACGGCGTAGAAATTACCGATGTCCATAACCAACATGATCAAGGTCATGATGGTCGTCAAGTCCATCTCGGGTTGGAACACGCTCGGCGAGGGCCCAGTTAATAGTCTCATGCATGGTATCTTGCATGAGAAATAAATTAGGTAATATGAGAAATAATGCGGAGACTAGGTAGTAATTCATCAAAATCAACATGAGAAATAAATTAGGTAATATTTTTTTTTAAGAAACAAAAAATTAGTGCAAGAATTTTATAAAGAGAAATAGAAAGCAACACCCACCGATGAGGAGATGTTAGTTTCTAATCATGGCGAAATCTGTGTAACTAATTGTTCTTTATCTAGATCCCACAACAGTATAGATGGCATTTCACCAATAGTATATTGTTGATAAAGGAGAGAATGTTGTGAGAACCTCATTTGGTATCACTGGTGGAATGTGAGAGGTATATTAGGGTATTTTTAGACAAACGAGGAGCTCTACCAAATAACCAGACTATTGCTGCCAGTCCACATTGTTTGAAACGTGAACACCATGTATGCTACAATGTAGTGCAGAAAATGTCACATAAAACCAATAACAAAAACCAACTACATCAAACTAGAATTAAACTTAACCAAAACCTTGATGACAAAACAATCATTTCCAACTGGTTGAAGATAAAAACATTTGTTCATATAGAAAGAAAGCACTTTTAGAACTTCACTACTACAACACCACGGATCAAGATGTGTCACTGCTCTACGAGTTTGGAGGCTTCGGAGAATTAATTTTTGTCGGATTCTTTCCTTTCCTTTTCTAATGCCTTCAGTGATAAGTGCTTGAGTGAATATATTTTCTCATATGTTTTACATGCATTGGCCATCATTTTCATTAGGTTTTATGGCTCATAAATTGTATTTTGCATCCTTTTATGCCAATATGGATGTGAAGGAGTGTAGAGAGAAAAAGAAGCAAATATAGGTCTTGGAGGCACATTTTGGGAGTCTTTTGCGCAACGCAAAGATCAAGTAACAAGCTGTGCTCATACACATGTGTGTGTGTGCTAACTTCTAACAGAGTTCAAGTTGATTAATGAGTTGAAAGGGCACAAAGGCAGTCACAACTTCAAGTCCCGGCTCATGTGAAGATTTCAAGAGCTTCCCAATGGTGTTTAGTCGACAAGAAGCCATGTGATCTATCATATGGGCATGTACCCGGCCATGCAGCCTTAGAAAGAAGATTTTGGGAGCACTGTTCATAAGAGTACTGTAGCAGTAACCATTCACAACAGTGTGGAGAATTTGCCAGCCCACACGGGCATGTGAGAGCCCGTGTGGAGCCCCAATTTCTGATTATAAAAGGCCGCTTTCCCCGATTTTAGGTTTACTTTTTCAGAGTTTTGAAGAGGCAAGGCGAATGGGGTTTGAAGGAGAGGTCTTTGCGACTTTAGAAATGTTTCTTCACCAACATTTATCAATTTTCTCCTCCGGCATAGCATCAAGGAAGCCACCGGTGACCCAGGCTTCAAAGAGGAATCCACCGGTTTATTTCCATATCTTTTGTAGAGTTTTATTCAATTAAATCTTGTTTTGTAACTAGCTCCATGCAGAGCTAAACCCTAGAGGGTACTTGGGCACGTGAACCCTAGGATTCTATTCTTTGTATTGATTTACATTGTGTTTTCCTTATAATCCAAGTTTAGTTGAGTTTTAATTTTGTTTTCTTAATGCTTGCTTGATTTATTGATCTATTGATTGATTTCTTACATTGATTCATTCACATTGGTGAGAGAGAGGTCTCCATTAGGGTTAGAACATTAAGGTTGAAGAGAGTTGTTGAGGTTTTGAGTCATGAAATAGTGGAGCGCCCCCTTTCCCTCCAAATAGTGTGTTGTATCTCCGTATTTTTTAACCTCTAAGCAACCATATATGGTATGAGATGTTGAGATTGAGAGTTTAATCTGTCGGGACCTCATAGGGGTTAGGGACCTTTCACCTAGAAGTAAGGCTAGGTCTATTCTTAGGAATCGGATACATCCTTCAAAATCCCTAGAGTGTTATGCATTCATATGTGGTGTGAGGTGGAGATTGAGAGATTCCTCCACCGAGACCTCATAGGGTACTAGGATCGGTAATCTGTAGGCAGGGACCGATTATCTTTGGATTTTCATGAATTAACTAACTCAGTTTAGGAACACTTTGTGATTTGCGCTTAAGGGGCGTTTGGTGCCTTACTTAGGGAATGTTTTGATGGAATTTGATTAATAGGAAAGTAATTCCTTGGAAAATAACATTATCTTGTTTAGTATGCATTGGAAAATTTGATTAAATTGATGCGAAAGCAATATTTTTGTGTTTGGTATTGAAAGATATCCATGGGAGCTGTTGGCATAATGACAGAAATGCTCTTGTGTTATTTTACTTATCCACAATTTGTTAATCAAATTTTAATTATTAAAATAATAATATGTTTTCAAATATATAAAATTATTTTAAAAAGCAGTTAAAAAATAAATTTAATAAAAACATTTTATTAACTTAATCAATTGTTTAGTTTACATATTTTTTTAACAAAATATTAAATATTTTTATAAGATTAAATGTTTAAATATTTTTTATTTAAATATTTATTTGAGTGGAAAAGTAATTTTGAAAATGTTTGACGGTATTTTGGTAAAAAAAATAATTTCACTTTCCTTTCCCATGGGAATATGACTTTCCCACCATATATTGAGGGAATCACTTTCGGTTAATTTGATGGAATTACTCTCCCAAGGCAATGTTACTTTCTAAGGAAAAAATCTCTACCAAACATGGTAAAGTGATTCCCTTATATTACTTTCCACCAACTTTCCCATCTACCAAACACACCCTTAGGGGGCGTTTGGATTGCCGTAATGGGAATAGGGGGGATGGAGTAATGAAGAGGGGGATAGGAATGAATAGGGAATGAGAATAAAAAAGGTGTTTGGTTGGAAGGATAACTCATTGGAAATGGGAAAAGGAAAAAAAGAAGATTTAAGAAGATTACCTTTATACCCTTATTGTATAAATTGATATTTATATATGATAATTATAAATATATAATCTTTTATTCATAAAATATTACAAATATAATTATTTACTTTTGAAATATTATGATTAAAAATTAAATTAATTAATTTATTTATTTTTAAATTTTGTAAATTGCATAAAGTATGTTTCTTTTTTATAATTAATTATATAATTAATTAAATTTGTGACAAGATTATGAATAACAATTAAATTTTAAAAGTTAAAATTTTAAATTAATTATATTTATCTTAATTTATGATTATTCATTAGATGAAGTAGATTCTTTCGCTACTATATATTTCATCTTTCATTCACCAATTAATTTTTAAAGTAAAAAGAAAAAAAAATCTCATTCAAACACAACATTGGCAAACCTATAAACGAAAGAAGTGATAAAAATAATTAAAAACGATAAAATTATAAAATATCATCTAATCACCAAAATTCAACAATTCATCAAACCAACAAAATGAGCATCACAATTCATAGCCTGTATAGGTCCAATACATGAAATTATAAAAAGATAAGATTTACTATATGTAGTTCAATAATTCACCAAATCATCAAAATTAAAATCACAACTCTCCACATCAATAGGTCTAGTTCATGCAATCATGCATGTTCACATAGTTTTACTTTAATTAATAAGTCGTGCAACTACCAAGATAAGGAAAAACAAACAATTCCTCTCATAGTCATTTGAAAACATTGCTGATCTCCTCAACCATAACATTTTTTTGTAGCCCGTAGTCTATCAGTGGTGGTCAACAATTGACACAAGTTATGAAAGCAACACCGATCCATGCGCAACTTATCGATGCATTTTATGTCACTTTCGTAAATCACCCGCTTCAAGTATTCATGTTGTTTTCGGCGTCTACTCGATGTTGACTCAATCTCATATTGAATAAATCTACTTTTGTTGTAACGTTGTTTCCATGCACAGGTTGCAATCATGAGATTTAGAGCATAAAAGTAGCACATATACATTAGGAAATACAATTTGACTTCGTCAACATCATCCATATATGAAATAACAGGTATATGTCAACTTTATGAAAACCTAGATATATAAACAATAAATGCACACATAGATATACATATATGCACACATTTCTTTCTACCACACTACCTTAATGCCTCTCATTGTATCCCTAACCATATCATTTGACAATTAAGCATATCTTTATTTCTCAAATTATCAACAACAATCGTTTTCACTCTAATGAAAACTTTAGCAATGTAAAATTTTTAAAAAAAAACCAAAAAAAGAAAAAAATTGCAATCCACCATTTCAACATCACCAAAACCCAAAAATTAAAAAAAAAATCAAATAAACAAACAAATTCATCACAACCCAAAAAATTCAAATAAACAAACAAATTCATCACAACCCAACAAAAAAAATCCAAATTTCTTGATAAAACCATGCAACAATAAAATAAAAAATATTTCCAAATTAAAAGTTAATCAACAAATATAACGATTTACTCTCCTCCCAAGTAAAGAAACTAGATCAATTTCTCCAAACTCAAAAAAAAAGAAATAAAATAAAAAATTATAAAAATAAAATCATGTCTGCCAACCACCAAGAATGCAAACTTCAACTTCTATGATTACTAATTTAAGTAAATCAACGTTGGGTTGTTTTTTAAAAAAAGGAAAAAGAATTCCAAAAAGAGGGGAAACAGATAGAGAGAAAAACAGATGCTAGTTGTGATTTCTTTTTGGCTTTGATTTTAATTTTTGGTTAATGCTTTCTTTTTTTTGGAAAAGAATCCAAGCACCTCCTTGAATAGGCATGAAAGATAAACAGAAGCAAAAGAAGGCAATCAAGTAACCTAGTAAAAAAAGAAGTGGTCTGGATCGACAACTTTGAAATCTCCAGCAAGGTTGACAACGTCGGCAGCGGAAGAAGAAGTTCCGGTGATGATAACAGCGACAGGTCGTGAAGATGGCTTGGATCGGTCAAGCGACTGCTAGGGTTCAAGTGATGTGGATGGATTATATATATCTGTGTCTTTTTTTGTTTTGTAAGGGTAAAATAGTAATTTTAATACCAAGTAATGGGTATTCCCCCCACCATGGGAGGAATGAAGTTCAACCTTGCTGAGGGTTATGGTTACCTTGTGGGGGTAATCATTACTTCACTTAAAACACATCCAAACATGGTGTTGGGAATATGTAATCAATGATTCCCTCCTGTAGGTGAACGATTACGGTAATCCAAATGGGTTGTTAATGTTTGAGTCCTAGGGGGGAAGTATTGCCCAAATATCTCACTTTCATTCATTGAGACTTCCCTTCATTTTACCGTTTCTTACTTGCCCGTGACATTCATTTACTCATACATTAGTTCATTACATCAAATTTTTTATCATTCAATTAGATAACTTATAAGTAGATATTACTAATAATCCTATTCCCTGTGGATTCGACTGCCCGACCTATTGGGTGCAGTGTATTACTTGAGCGACTAGTGCACTTGTGGATAAACACATGGGGTATGTCATTCAGCCGTCAATAACCTTGATCAATGCCGAATAGCCTGCAAATTATTGATACAATCATAGCATTTAAGTTTACTAGTTAGAAGCTGTAAATTAATGACTGAATCTACAGGATCAAATCCAAGTGGATAAATATGTACTAATTCTAGGATGCTATTTTAAGATTTTATCTTCATTTTGAAGCAATGCAAATGTTATGGATTAGTAGGATCAAAGGAATCGAATGAGAACACCCCAACAAATGAGAGAAATGTTGGGTTTTCAAACGAACATGACTATGATACCAGAATCATGTTCTGAGAATAAATTATGGTCACAAGAAAGTCAGTTCTTAGTGGTCCAAAATGTTGATGGAAACCTCCACTTTGGAAAGATATTTGTGAGTATATTTCAGAAGTTAAGCAAATCAAGAAATAAAATACTCATGAATAGACATGTATTGGTCCAAAGCAACTAATCAAGAAATTAGATAATGGAAAGTAGTTGAAGGGCACAAAAATCGTAACCCTAAATCACAATCCCAAAACCCTATTCTAGAGGTGTCAAACGGTCCGTGCCGGCCCGGGCCCGGCACAATTTTGGTCGTGCCCGATCCGTGCACGATGCTACGATGATCGTGTCCGGGTCGGGCACGCCTGACTCGCCGGGCCGGGCCGAGGGTTCTCGTGGCGCGTGGGCCGGCCCCAGACGCTAGCCCAGTGGGTCTGGCGGTTGGGCCGTGCCGGCCCGAGCACGCAGGGCCCGACCCATACGGTCCACTTCTTATTTTTTTTTATTTTTTTATTTTGTGTTAAAACTTTGAATTTATTTTTTTCTTTTTGCTTTGATAGAAAGACATTTTTACCCATCCCAACAACTATCTAATGGTTAGTTTTATGGGTATTTCAGTCTTTTTGGTGTAAATGACAATTTTGCCCTTTACAACAACTATAAACGGCTAGTTTATGAGGGCATTTTTGGAATAAAAATATTAAAAAAATTATAAATACCCCTAAATTCAAACTAAAATTTCCACACCAAACTCTCTCATCTCTCAATCTAATTCTCTCTTTGGCTTCTAAGTGCAACTTCCAAGCTTCAAGTTTGCAAATCCAAGTTTCAAGTTCATCATCAAGTATCTCAATTGCACTCAAAAGAAATCGACACCAAAAATCGACTTCGTAAATTATTTGTTAAAAGCAATTGAGGGTAATCCGTTGTTCTTAATTTTTAATTTTCATAATGGCCGGTTCTTCTCCCAACTTTCCCTCCGATAATTCTCCGTTTGGTTTTTATGAAAATGCCCCGTTAAATTCTCCGGATGATGATGATGTTGTTATTGAGACCCCAAATATTGGGCCATCAAGTGACAACCCTCGAAGCTCTAGAAAACGAACTTCCGGGGTTTGGCAATTTTATGACATTGTTGATTTTCCGAACAAAGGCACTCGGGCGGTTTGTAAAAAATGTAAAAAAGATTTTTCTTGCCAAACTTCGGGGGGGACGGGGCATTTAAAAAGACATGCCGATAAGCATGCCGCGAAGCCACACGATCCCACACAAACGCAAATTAGTTTTACCGATTCGAGTATGGAAAATTTTATTTTTAATAATGAAAATGCAAGAAAAAGAAGTTGCGAAATTTATTGTTCAAAAATGAGCAACCTTTTTATCTTGCCGAAAAATCCCGCTTTTATAAAAAAATGCTTATTCGAGGTTTTAATCCAAATTTTTAAATCGGTTTCAAGAAATACTATGAGAAAAATATTGTCTTATTATTTATGATGATTATAAACAAAAAAATTAATTTCCGAATTATCTTCTTGTTCTTTTTAAAAATTTCTCTTACTTCGGATATTTGGTCTTCTCAATTTCAAACGAATTATCTTTTGTGTTACCGGGTCACTATATTGATAATAATTGGGTTTTGCAAAAGCGTATTTTTAGTTTTTTTGAATTAGAACACCGCCATACCACAAGTGTTATTGCAAGTTATATAACTCGGGCTATTAATGAGTATAATATTTCGAGTTCTATATTTTCAATTAGTTTGGATAATGCTTCGGCAAATAACAATGCGGTCGATCTTTTAAAAAAATGAATTTAATGCCTTTATTTTTCCGGGGCTTTTTTTCATGTGCGTTGTGCTTGTCATGTTTTGAATTTTATGTGTTAAAGATGGTTTAAAAAAATAATTGAGCCCCATATTAAAAAAAGTTCGAAAATTCTATTTTATATGTTCGAAAATGGTTCAACCCAAGACATGATTTTCAAGCTTATTGTTCGGAAAGGGGGAGAAAAATGTAAAAGATATATCATTGATGTTGAGCATAGGTGGAATTCAACTTATGAAATGTTGGAGTGTGCTTATAATGATAGAGATATTATTTCTATGTTTGTTAATGAGAGATTTCCCAATGATCATGTCACTAATTATGATTGGGAAGTTTGCCATTTAATTAAGGAATTTTTTTGGAAATTTTTTTATGCTTCAACTAATATTTTTGTCCGGTGTTTATTATTCCACTTCATCTATTATTGTCAACCAAATATTTTTTATTAGTGAGGTTTTTGCAAAATATAGAGAAGACCCTAATTTTGCTCCTATTATTGCTCCCATGGAGGAAAAATTTTAAAAATATTTTGGAAAAATCGAACCACTTCCTATTTTAGCTATGTTTCTTGACCCCCGTTTTAAAATTGATGGCACTTTTTGCATAATTGATTCTTATGATAATAATATGGATCTTGATCATTCTCTTTTGAAAGAAAATTATCGTTTTTTATTTTATGACATGTATAATGAATATCATAGAAAAATATGGTGATAGAAGGACTTTCAATATGCCTCAATCTAGTGAAAAGTTCCTCTTCAAGCACCAAAAAAATAGATCCGCCACTTATGTTGTAAATATAATTAAAAAAATGTTTTTTTCCATGGGTGCTTCTTCTTCTTTTTTTCTTCTTCTAATACTAGTACTTCTTCTACTTCTCATGAAATAAATCATTATTTAAATAATAATATTAATAATTTCCTTACATCGGAAGAAATGGATAAGTTTGATATTTTTGACATGGTGGAAACAACAGAGCATAGTTATCCTGTACTTGCCGCCATGGCTCGTGATCTGTTAACTCCACCGATGTCTACAGTGAGCATCGAGTCTTGTTTTAGTGCAGGGAAAAAAAGAGTACTGGATGATAGGAGGAGCGGAATGAATAATCAAACAAGTGCAAATGTGCATATGTCTCGAAGGATTGGCTGAGATCGTCGAAGATAGATTGCAAAGGGCTAATAGAACAATTCCCCCCTGATGACGGCGGAGAAGACATATACATCGATCATCGACGTAGAAGAAATAAATTGATGAGCCTCAACTCTCAAGCTTGGAACATGCCAAGATTAATCCTTTATTCCTTTTTATTGTTTCAAATGTTCAAAAGATAAGTATTTTTGAGTTTATTTCAAAAATTCAAATGATATTAATAATTAATTGTTATTTTTTTGCAATTTTTTTAAAGATTTTTTTATTTAAATATAAAAATATATATTTAACTAATCTTTCTATGTTTCTCATTAGGGTTAGCTTGGTGACTTGGTCCTTGAAGCGGCGTGCAAGGCACCGCCCTGACCCTCCCCTGCACGACGGTCGCGACTTGGCTCGCCGCTTCAACGGTTCAACCGCTGCCGTTTCTCCCGACGCCCGCCCTCCCGCACGCCCAGCCCTCCGTCTTCTCCTTATTGAATCCCTCCATAGATGGCGTTGAAGCCGGCAGCCGCCCAGCCCTCCCCGCACGCACGGCCGCACTTGGCTTCAACGGTTCAACTGCAGCGCCATTTCTCCCGCACGCCCAGCCCTCCCCGCACTTGGCTTCAACGGTTCACCCGCAGCCACCCAGGCCTCCCCGCATGCCCAGCCCTCCGTCTTCTCCTTATCTGAATCCCTCCATAGATGGCGTTTTCCCTGCTTCTTCTTCTTCTTCTTCTTCTTTTTCTTCTTCTTCTTCTTATCCTCCGGTGAGGTCTTCGGACAGGGATGATGCCATGGTCGTGCCGGATCAGCCGCAGCAGGTGGATTTAGGGTTTTGTTTTCTGTTCTTTTGGGGTGGGCGTGGTTGGGATTATGCTGAGGAGAATTCGCGTTGGACCGTTGGCGTTGAGGCGGGCTTTGGATTATCTCTTTGGGTATTCCGTATTCTCATGGTTTTGGCGAGCGGAGGATTGGGGTTGATAGCTATAGTCTATAGATTATCTCTTTGGGAATTCTCATTGTTGCTGCTGTTTTTTCTTCTTGTTGTTGTTGGCATGGCTTTTCTTTGATTTATTTAGAGTTCATCTCCATGGCTTTTTCTTCTTCTTATTGTTGCCTCTGAATGACTGAAGAATGTTTATGTATGAATTTTGTTTAATTCATCGCGTTGGACCGTTGATATTGATTTTACTCAATTTTGTGTTCTTAAATTTGTATTAATAAATCTCATGCTCTCTTGTTTGAGTTGATTCTGTAAACTCTTCATCTTTATGAGACCAAGTTCTTTTTTTTTTTAATGTGATTTTCTTCTTTTTTTAATTTTCTTTTGCTTGTATAGTTCCTCACTTCCTCTTTACTGAAATTTGAGAATGGTTCTTGCTTTTTTGGGTTATTTGAATATTTATGTTGAATCGTTGATTGATGATTAGAAGTCATTGAACTAAGGATTTAGATTAGGCAATGGATTAAAACTCAAAAAAGCCTGAAGGATTTGATTTCAAAGATAAATAGATAATGATAATATAGTTTTTCAATTATAGTAAAATTTAATTTATATTTATATTATTTAATTATTAGATAATGTTTCTTATATTTTAATTTTTTTTAAAATTTTTCTGATTTTTTTATATATTTTTATTTTTAATATTTTATATTAAAAAATATTAACGGGCCGGCACCACACGAGCCCGGCCAAAGTGGGCCGTGTCTCGTGCTGGGCCGACCCTCCACCATTTGCGGGCCGTGCCGACCCGGCACGACAAAGCCATGGGCCGGGCCGGCCCGGACACGCACAGTTCCCGGGCTGCCATGGGCCCAGGCCGTGCCGGCCCACTTGACACCTTTGCCCTATTCCCTACAAGACTGGGATGGGTAACCATAGGGTGGCCGTTGTATGGCAGAGGTGGATACGCCAACATGGGGTAGGTTGTCACTGACTGCACATGCTTAGCAGTTAGTGCGGTTGGATTAAGGTTAGGATTGGAGATGGGATCTGAGAGCTTGTAGGAGAGATGGAGGATGCCCTTAGGGTGGTGAAAGGAAGGGTAGCGCACTTCATAGCTTAGTTAGCTGGATGAATCACCTGAAGGGAAAAAGGGGAGCTCAAAAAGAAGGATGTGGACCTCGCCGACATCATGTTCTCCGAGAGAATTGCGGATGTGGAGGGTGGTGTTCTAGTTAGGGTTGTGGCGGCCTACACTGTCGTGGGCGGTGCGAGGATTGCAAGCGGCGATCACCCTGATCCAATCTTTAGGCCTTTTTTTAACTTTATTATTTTCTCATGATAAAATAATGATTAAATTTTTCCAAAATTCGTCTGTATCCACTCATCTAATTTGGTGAGGCATTAGTAGTGCTTGTTTGGAGGAATTTGGAGTTACATGTAACTTGAGTTACTTGGTTTTTAGAAATCTAGTGTTTATTTCACAGGATTTTAAAAACCAATGTAACTGAAATTACATCCAATGAGAGATTTGGTTTTACGCCCAAATTGGGCCTAAGTCGAAATCCAGGGAGTTGAAAATCTTTAGGTGATGTATATATATATATTAATGTATATGCATATCTAAATATATATATATATATATATATACATATATACATACGCATACATATACAGAAATATATACATATACTTATTATACACATATATACATATACATACATATATATTTAATACAAACATACATAGGTATGTTTACATATACATACATACATATACATATATACATTTTTACATATATACATATATACATATGCATATATACATATACATATTATGTTTACATATACATATACTCACATACACACACGTATATATATATATATGCATATATTCATATGTACACACATATACATATACTTATATAGTTATATGTATATATAACACATATACATATACTAATACACATGTGTTTTCTAATTTCAAATTTACAAATCCTTCCAAACAAAAAAAAATCTTATAATACAGTAATCCCAGTTACACCCAACCAAACACAAGATTTGACTACACTGTATTTTGAAAACCAAGTATTTCCAATTACATTGTAACTGAAAATCCACAGCATTTAGAATTACATCCAACCAAATGCCACCTTAACTTAAGGGTAAGAAAATAACTAATGCTAAATAACTTCAAACATGGTTATTAAGCTAATTAATTACATCCAACCAAACACCACAGCATTTTGAAAACCAAGTATTTTCAATTACATTGTAATGCTAAATAACTTCAAACATGGTTATTTAGCTAATTAATTAATTAATTTAAGGGTAAAAAAAATTACACATATGCCCCCAACAAAATATTTAGTGTGTCTATGTGTCGATAAATGTATAGGGTAAAATTTTGTATATTGTACTTAAAATTTTCATAATAAATTTATGTATATAGAATTAGTTGAGATGATAAAATACTTAACACCAAAGAAGCAGATACTTAAAATGTTAAATAAATTCAAGAAGAGTGTTTTATTTCATTTTCTGAAATTTCAATTAGAAATTTAATTAAAATTTAATGAGAGATGTGTTTGCCTCAAGATCACACACTAGAGGACGTCTCTAGAATGATGCATGGGAACGATCTTAGAGATCGATGGTTTTATACCATTAATGATAATCTCCAACTTGGTGAAGAAGAAGGAGGTCTAGATGATGGCCCGATCTTCACGGCGTAGGATCTAGGTTGAGGGATAACTAGCTGCAAACAGCTGGAGATGGATGCTACCCGTACGTTGGGGAGAGACGATCCAAAGCTTCAAGAACTCCGACCCACTATTTGAACAATCTCGGGACCACAAACCAGAAACTAATCCACACAAAACACCGGAAGCGTAGAGCACGAATTAGGAGAAAGCCGAAACTTTCCTTTCACGAATGCAGGTGAACCCACAAGAACAATGGTAGTAAGACAACTTTTATTTCATGAATAGTAATCAAAGTTCTATCCTTCAAAAGAGAAGATACAAGGCTATTTATAGCCAACTTAAACTTAGGATACAAGAAAACTATCTTATTAAAATTGGCTAGGGAATTAATCGAAAAATAGAAAATGAAAATTTGCTAGGAAAACAATCTAAAAATAGGAAAATAAAATTGGCTAAAAAATCAATATAAATATGGGAAAAGTATCCAGTGGTACTGTAGCACGTGAAGGTGGCAGGAGAATCTCTCCACTCTTAATCTTGGAATATTTGATTTCCTGGTTGATTGGGATTTGATTTTGTTTCCTTCCAGAAATTGGGTTGGTTTAAGAAAAAGATATTTTGGGCTCATTTGTCATAAAAGGAAACCACATATCCCTTTGTTTGCGTGGAACCAGCGAAAATATGCACAATTTCCTTTTTGGACGTGTACGCTAGTGTGAGGCCCACATGTGGCATAGCTCCAAACGCTTCTCTCTTGCTATCCTCTTGTTTAACTAAATCTGGAATTATGTCCTCACTTCCGGTACACCTAAGTACAATTAAGGTAGAAAAATTTGCAAACAACACCATTTTAATATAATTTAAGAATAAGCTTAAGCTAGCGTTTACCTGGTTTTGAATTTGTTTAGCACGGTTTCGTGTAAATGGTCCTTGCTATGCTTCCTCTTCTGTACCAACTGAAGTATTATCATCCGTAGGTAGTGTAGTTCGCATGGGAGCGATGTCCTCATCACTCAACTTCCAAATCATTGGTTGGGGTTTGCCTCGAGATATATGTTAACTTTTCATCTATGCACACCCTGACGTAATTTGTCTTTTTTATCAAATATATATATACATAATTTCATTCTATTTTATATACTTGTTTTTAAGTTAAATTAGAAAAGATCAATTAAAAATGAAAATAATATAATAATTATAACATAAATATATCACTTATTATTCAATGAAAAACATATGTTGAAATTCAGCTTTTATATAAAATTGTATATTTACTTATAGCAATTAACATGGATCTTTTTAAATAATTAATTTTAATAATTTAATTTTTTTGGTCATGTTTTGGCTTAGTTTGGACCTATAATCAATCATCACATTTCGTGCACATCCAATATATTTTTTACTAATAAAAAGAGAATTGATCCAACATCGACAAAATTCTAGAAAAGTTCCCTAAAAGACCACTTTCATCAGCTAGCCCTCGTTGGTTACTGGAGTCCACATTTGCACTCCTTTCATCCTCTAACTAACAAGTGGTGATGCTCACATCCATGCAAAACATGTTCATGCCACGTGGCTACTCAATTAAGAACTTTAGATTAAGCTAATTGGCTTCAATACAAATTGATAGACAACACTATTATGTTGTTATGATTTATTTATGATAAATAAAATAAAAATAATATAAATATATTTAGTGATCTTTTTAAAGCATAATGGCCATACTCGGCCCGCATTTCAAAGTTTCAGAAATAAAAAATTATCCGTAAAATTCAGAATAATAGAATATCTTAAAATAAATAAATAAATAAATAAATAAGAAAAAATTATCCACGGAATAATAGATTTTATTTGTTAATAATTTTTATTTAAATAAATGATAAAAAAATAAGGGGATCATTCTCAACCGTTAAATTATAATTTTTTTAAATTTAATCTATGGCACCTTATAGATGGATTTGCCACTATAAAAACTATTGTTAAAAAAATAATAAGTAAACTTGTGTCTACAGTAGCTAATTTTTAAATTTGAGGCTAAAAACATATTTATAGTGGATAGTATAAAAATCTGCTATTAGAAATATTAATCTATAGTGATGGATTTGAAAATCCGCCGCTATAGAAATTTAATGCAACAAATTTATAAATTTGCAGCTAAATTTAACAGTTATAGCCCAACTTTCTTATGGTGTTGTAAAGTCAAAGAAAAGTTGTATATGAGCGAGATATCCAACAACAAGAAGGAAAATGATTGAATGAAGGAACTATAGAGCATTTGCATAGATATGAAATCATCTTTTCTCTATCAATTTTTATTTTTTTTAATAGATTAAGCAAAATCATTTTTATATACAAAAATTCATTCTCATATGTCAATGTACACAATACTTGGATTTTAATAAGATCCTATGTAAGGGATTTCGTAGGTTCATTAACCAAGGCTTGATGAAAGAACTACAAAAGTTTTTGTAAGAGTTGTAGGGTACATAACAAATGTTACAAGAGTGCTATATTGGACTATTTATTAATATGCCATTAAAAAGGACCAAAACAAAGTGGTAGGGATAAGGCCTAAAGATGTCCTTCGTAGTTTTATAGAATATGTAAGATGCATTCGTTAGACACTAATGTATAAATATAAATTCATATTAACCACTTTATGTTTGAATGGCAGTCTTTAGGATATCATGTTCCCAGACTTTAATCTAGTGGTAGACAGAAAGATGACAATTTTAGTATAGTATATGTTTGGCAATTTATCTAGTATTTCTCATATAAACAATATTTAGTATTGATCCTCTATCATGCTATCTATAATCCACAAGAAATCACATGTTTTTGTCCTTCTATCACATTGGAAAGACTAGGCTAAAAATGGGTTGGAGAAGGGCCTAATAATTCTTACATGCAACAATTCAATAATTTACTATCATGTTTCATGTTTTTTATTATGGTCATGCCTGTATAACTGAAAAGAACTTAAGTTGGTGCCTAATGTTAGCTAAATGCAATAGTTTGATGTGTGGGAAAGAGGTAGGCAAATTATTTACGAAAAACTATCTCAAATATAATAAAAAAAATATAAGAGCTTACTTAAGGATGGCAGCGGGTACGGTATGGGTAGGGTATGTCAAAACCCTTACCCATACCAGTTACCCCTACCCTATACCCATACCCTCACCTGTACCCTCCAGGGTAAAAAAAATCATACCCTTATTTTTCTACAGGATACGGGTATACCAGTAGGGTACTTACTTACCCATTGTTCAAATTATTGAATTAAATATAAATATAAATATAAATATAATTAATAATAATAATAATAATAATAATAATAATAATAATAATAATAAATTAGTAATCCATTACAATACAATGTTTAAACACATGTTCATCAATTTAAAATTACTTGTTAATACATATTTGTTTATTTTAAATTATGTAATCACATAAAAATTATATGTAATAAATTGATTTATATAAAATAACAAGTTGATGGATTATCATTGGCATCTATGTAGGACTCAATAGTAACTCTACCTTTTTATGTTTATGTTTAACTATCTTGGGTTTTGTTTTAAATTTTTTCATATATCTGCTATTTTTTTTTATATAGTTTCAAATTTTATAAATGTCTAGTGAGATTTTGAATTGAAGTTCAATTATAAATTCACTAATTCTCATAAGTTTGTAAATTAATTGATTAATTTATATATCTAATTGATTTTTTATTAGCATCTTACTTTTCATGATGTTCTTATAATTTGTAGAATAAATTATTATGACCTTATGTTTTTATTTGTTTTATAATGTTAATTTTTTTTAATTATTTATAATTCTTAATATATATCCAAAATTCAATTGTGATTGTATTATTCTCTATCGGATATAAATGTAAAAATTAAATAAAATTCAAAATAATATATTAAGAGAAAATTTAAAGTATTATATTCAAATTAATCACCATGAAAATGGATCTTGGGTAAATTGTAAGTAAAAGTTTAGCTTAATAAAATATATATATATATATATATATATATATGAGGGTAAGGGTAAAACCCGTACCCTCTTCAACGAATAAGAGTACGGGTAGAGTAAGGGCATACGCTTACACGACACATACCAAGTCAAAGAGGATGATACCCTCTTTGACCAAGTATGGGTACGGGTGTAGCTATCGGGTAGGGTACAGATTGTTATCTCTAAGATCACTTTGTCATAAGGTCTACTAAGTCAACTTATAGTATCATCCTTACCAAAGCTTAAACCTTCTTATCTACTAGTTTGAAAACAAGACTAGAGGCCTACTGGAGAGCAGCAAAGCAATCAGTCTACTAGTAATATGATATGATTTCTGTTCATCCCAAAACAAAATATCAGATTCTTCAATTTGGCTTTAACATCTCCTAATTAAGCTAGCCATGTTACTTGTAAAAGTATTCAAACAAGTGGTAATCTATAGTAATAGTCATGACCCAATCTACACCTTTGAACTAAGGTATAATACAAAAGAAGAAAATATTACATGAACACTACAACAAAAAATGCTATTTCGACACATTATTCTGACACAAAAAATCCAAAATGTGTCGCAAAATGAAATTTGAAATATAATCTGCTACACAATAAAATGTGTCACATTTTAGATGTCACAAATTTCAGCAGCGCTTTTGAAAAATGTGTCACAAAAATTTGCGACGAAAAAAATAAATGTTGCAAAATTCATCACAATTCATGAGTCTTTTGTGACAATATTTGCAATTCAATCTGCAACAATATGCAATATTTTTTGGGACACATTTTGTGTGTCACAAAATTGTGTTGCAATTGTGTGGAACTTTTTGCAACAAATCTTGGTACACATTTCGATTGTCACAAATTATGTTGCAATTTTGTGAGACATTTTGCAACACATTTTTATTGTCACAAATTATGTCACAAATTAATTATTCATAACAAACAAAACTGTGACAGTGTTTGTGATTATTTGCAATAATTTTTGAATTTTTTCTTACAAACTTGTTCTAAAGCCTAATTTACAATCCTCAACAATAACTTTTATAATATTTTGCAAAATAAACATTTCAATCTATAAGTATCCAGAACAAAAATCAAAATGTTTATTTTACAAAATATTATAAAAGTTTATTTTGCAAAGTATTATAAGAGTGTCGATGAAATTGCAAAATAAACATTTCATCGACACTCTTGTCTTGTTGTTGGGCTGAAGGTTGAGGCTATACAACATCCTTGGATGTATGATGGTCATGGGAAGTAGACTTCCCAATCCTGGTTGCAGCATGGGGTACTAGTATGGCTATTACGAGCACTGGCCATTGAACACTCTCTGTAGTGTGTTAAGGTTGCATCAGTAACACGAACACAAGAATTGATTGTTTGAACTACCCATCAATTAAATATAAGTTGTGATTTTACTTTATTCTACATGAGATATTTAAAGGCTTTTCAGCTCTAATATGAAGCTAATCAGAAAACTATATGAAGGCAACAGATGAGTGCGTTTCATATCATATGTACTTATCCTCAATTCATTATTTTTCTCATCCTTTAGCATAATTTTGTGTATATTCGGTGTTATCCTGCGTATAGTTGTCCCATGTGCAGAATTTTGGGGTTCAAAGCAATTTGGATTGAATTCGGTAATGAAATGAGCAAAGAACGAAGATATTTGCTAAGTGCTAAAGCTGAACACAGGCAGAGCATGATCGTTCTCTATCTCACTGATTATCTCTGCCTGGAGAAATGCCCACCGAAAACTCAAGCAGGATGATGCTCTCAGGCCGAACACGGTCAGGGCACGAACGTGTTCCTCCTCCTACTAAATATTTCTAGTTTGAGGCATTTTCTACTTAATAGGGGAAGCACACTTCGCTTGCTCCTAGCACGATTGCGCTCAAGTGAAACATGGTCCTTGCACGATCGTACTCCCTCCTACTAGAAAATCCAGGCAAGCGCTCAGCCAATTCACTCAAAAGCCCTACTAGGGAAATACAGTCTAAGCACGACCGTGCTTAGCCTATGTCTAGCCCAAAACTGCCCTTTTTACTCTAGATTTTAGGGTTTCACTCTATCTTTGTTCGGGGATTCTTCTCTCCATCGGGAGAACTTTGAAAAGAGCGAAGATCATGCTTCACCACACCTTCTATGGGGATTAAGGACGAGTCGGAGGCACAAGGGAAGTAGGGTTAGCATATCAGAGCTCGACTAGGAAGACTATCTTGTAATAAAGGGAGTCATGTCTACTTCCTTTAGTTTTTTCTCTTTATCTTCCTCATTGTACCCGTCCATGAGGGGTTAACCATCCACTGTGCCCTGGGACGTGAACTATGATGCTTTGTATGATTTGATTACTTGCTTTTAATGTTTACAGAGTTCTTTTGATTCTTGCGTTAAATCTTGTGTTGCATAACTTGACGAGTTTGATGTGCATAGTTGCTTTGGTAAAACTTGGTGTATGGATTACCATAGTTGTAGTTACCTTGTGTGATTGCAAAACTCGATGTGTTTGAAATGCTAAGTTATCTTGGAAAAACTTGGTGCATGTGAGAACCATAGATGCAATATTGCTTTTGAGCACACACTTGAATCTTAGAATGTACCTAGAAAGCCTTAGAAGCAAGTCAACATGCTCTCTTGTTGTTAAAACCTTGATCCTAATCACCCGATATCTCCATCTGTTCCTTCCTTTTTTGCTTGTTTCTATTCTTTAAAACAACCCAATTCTTGCTTAACTCGACATCGAAAGAAGAGTTAGTACTTTAAGTCCAGTCCCTGAGGTGCGACATCCCTACCCCTCATGGGGTACAATATTACTACTTGTATGCGACCTGTATACTTGCAGAGAGTGCATCAGCAACTTGAAGTTGCAAATTAGATCCCATTGACCTCTAATGTTTGCAAAAAAACTTTAGGATTTCTAGCGTAGAACAGACCTACATATATTTTTTAAGTTTATAACTACATGTTCATGGTAATCCTCATCATAAAATTTGTGTCACAACTTTAAATGAATCCTAGAGTCAAAATAGGACTTCACCTAGCAATCTGTGAAACACCTACTTTGATAAACTCCTCATCCAATTTGGAACCATGTTAAATATACTCAATCATCCAACACTGCAACATTATGAAGCTACATTAACCTAACAAACTACATGTTCATGGTAATCCTCATCATAATTTGAAAATGAATCTAGAGACTAGTCCATATTTCTCAGGAACAAATTTCTTTCTCAAGAACCCTAAGATACTTTTCTTAACTTGCTAAATCATCCTAAGTAAAAAACTCAGATGCAAAACAACCTGGACAAGGATAAATAGAAAACTCTCATGCAAATATCTCCCTGGCATGTCTAGTTTTTAGAATAAATCAACATAAAATAAATAATTAAATAATTACCTTTTTTTTGTCTCCGGATCTTTGAGAACCTCCATTGGATTAGTGCTCTACTGCTACTTCAATTTGAGTAACCTACATAATCGTTGATTTCTAAAACCATTTGCAAATAGAATGAGCAAAACATGTTGGTAAAACACTACATGATGCTTGCCTAGTCCTTTTGATGTCCACCACTAAGCTCTATTCAACCACAAGACCACTCTTAAAAGTCATTAACAATAAAAGCAATACTCCAAGAACACATGGTAAATGAGCTTGGGATTCCTTACAAAAGTAAATGCTCTTAAGTAAAAAGTTTCAAACATGGTTTTTATCAAATAACAATAATGATGATGGAATACTATTTGAACACAAGCATATAGAAAAATAAATGAAATACCAACCACTGAAATGTTCAACTAATTCCAACCATCCAACAATGAATGGTTATAACAAGTGTGTAAAAAAAAAAAAGATCAATGAACAGCTACATAGTACTTCAAAAAATCCAGTGGCCATTGAATTCTAGAGAGCTAGTTTTGAACATTCAATACCTAGTGCACTTTGTAATTCTTCATTTTATATCAAAAGTCCAAATAATGAAAAGGCTCAAGAATGACAAAAAAAATGAAGGTATAAGTCTACTTCAAAAAACACAAACAAGAGAAGATCACATCAGTTGAGCCTGAACGGAGAGCAAAATGTTTAATAATTAAGGACCATCTTGGCCAAGTCCATGAATATGAAAGATCAATTCTTGTTTTTCACATGGACATCAAGATGGAAAAAATCATCAAAATAACAAACAAAACATATAATTGCTTGTATATCAAGTTATTAACAAGAAAAAAAAACCATCACAAGAATGCAACAAAGATTGCCATACTAATACCAGAAAAACTAGATCAAAAAAGATTGATCTATTGTAATACAGATGACTACAAAACTAGAAAAGAGGGCTATGCTTGTTATCAAGAAAAAGGACTGAGATGAGGATCTGTGATCAAGAAAAAATTACCCTAGATTGGCACATATCTGTTGAAGACCTGCTTGACAGCCACTGTAGCTCCAACCATCAGGCTTCTGATTGCCCCAGCCACAGCCCAGACGTAGCCCTGAAGAGCACCCCAATGCTAAGCCCCGTAGCAACACTGTTCATCCAATCATTCTTGTCATGAAAGAGCAACCAACCCACTCTCCATCCCGGCATATAGAAGTCCAACCACGCCGAGTTTGTTGCCTATCCGACAGCCAGTCTAGCTAGAGGAGTTCAGCACACAGTTGATCCGAAGTTTTAAGCTGTTTCCCTACTCCACAGCACGAAGGCCATTGTGAATTCCGATTTATCCACTGGCGATAGCACCAGCAAGGTAACCCACGCCAATGCAGTAGGTGAGATTCTCACCCCCATGATCGGTGTTGGTGGTGGAAAAGGATCTCCGGCGAAGTCGGCAAGTCATACATGATTTGACGCGGGACCTGGAGGTCCTGTAGGGATTGTAGTGCCTCCAGTCAGGTTCATGAGCTTGATCAGCGTCCCTTCCACTGAAGATCCTTGAATCCGCCATTGATGCCGAGCTCAAGCCGCAGAGATTTCTAGGGTTTTGATGTGGTGGCAGTGACGAAATGGGTTTATAAGGTTGTTGTTTAGAGCACGCGCTTAGTTACACTGACTTTATATAAAATTTTGTATATATATATATATATCAAACATTATCTGTCACTTTGCTCCATTTGAGAATAACATGTAATATTTTAATTGGGATTTTTTTTTTACTTTCTATTTAACACATTGAAAAACTTTTAAAATCTTTGTATGAAACTGATTATTTATTTATTTATTATTTTTAAAATTTGATAATATGTATAGTAGAAGAGATTAATTATAAATGTAAGAGCTAACAGGATTGTCTTAAGCCACTTAAAAACTTAGAAATATCGGCATATGTTGTTCTACTAAATGTTTAATTTGTCAAAACATCATCAAAACTTGTGGAGATGAAGTGAAGAAGGGTGAAGGTAGAGGGCTGAAAATAAGGTGTTTGTAGAGTTGTCTTGCAATTACTCAGAAACCAAAACCAAACCTTTTTGGCTAGGAGAAATATAATTTTTTTTTATTGTTGAACTTTGCAACACATTTTGCAACACCTATAGATCATTGCAAATAATGTGTCACAATTTGTGCCTCCAACCAATCACTTGTTGGGCCCCAAATTTTGAGACACAGTTTATGACACCAATAAATCGTTGCAAATAATGTGCCGTAATCTGTGTCGAAAACCAACTACATGCTGGGTCCTAAATTTTGTGACACATTTTGCAATGTTATTGGATTATCATTTTCTTTTTGCAACACAATTTGGTTCTTTTTGCAACGTTTTTAGTTTTTTGTCACACATTGTTGCAAATTTATGACACAAATTTGCAACGTTTTTACTCGTCACAAATTTATGTGTCTCAAATAGCATTTTTTTCTTGTAGTGGAAGTTAGCCTCATCTAACACTTCGTAAGTCTCCTATTCAGTTACTAACACTTGCCATTCATTAAATACACAAAAAAGCATGTAACATAAGAGTTCATAGAGAGGGGAATCTTTATAACAAACTCTTTAGCTATTTGCTCCATCCTCTGCAACAACTTCTTAGCTTTATTAACGTCCATCTTTGAGTGCTTCTTTAGATACCCAATGATGGTCCCATGATCCACCACCATCTTCTTACACTTTTTGCTTGCAGAAATTCTCAACAAACACAAAACTAATTTTTTCTTCACATTGTGTGGCTGGCTTAGATCCAACAATTGCATCAAGTTCAGCACTCGATTATAATTTCCTTCTTCAACACCCTACCACCACAATTGCACCAAGCAATCCTGCCAACTCTTGTGTAGTAGCCTCTCAAACTCCATTGCTTCTAAATTTCTAATCCCCAACATCCTATCTAGATGTACAATGCAATTGTTGCCATAAGCCAGCTTTTTCATTTTCCGTGAAATTAATTGTGTTTTGTTCATAGCTATTGCCACGGCTTGTTGCTCTCCAGTTGGGGCATCTTTCATGGCATGGAAAACATAGGGAATGAATGAGAGAGAGAGATGAGAGTCCCCTACGGGATTGAAGTGATGATGTTTCACAATATTGTTATGCTAGAAAGCTAACAAGAGCTTTGTTAGAAATATCGGAGTGTCAAAGGTTATCTTTGTTACAGTAAGATTCAGCAATCATTCAATGGCATATTCTTTGGATCTAGGATAATGCCGAAGTCTAGATGTAACTTATTACTCTAATAATTCCCTCATTAGCCAGATTTTGATTTCCTCCTCTATTAACTTCTATGTTACAAGACTTTTTGTGCATTATTGAATGCTAGGTGCCAATGAGTAAATGACAAACTCACACAGCATTGGATGAGTCGGCTTCACCTAGTATTTTTCTCTTCCTAAAGACATCACGTGATATATATCCAATAACTTGACTGAAAACCCAAAGTTAGAGTAAAAACTAATGACAAATACCTAATTTAAGCATTAGGCAAAGAAATTATAGCTTGCTTAAAAAAAGTGGTGGATACAGCTATACTTCTTACTATAAAAAAAGGTAACAAGTTCCTTAGTGCTACTTGGGAATTCTACTTATGTGATCAGTAATGTTCATGTGATAAGTGGGTTAGAGGACCATTCCCTTGAGAAAGATCTACATGTATAAGTTTTGTGCAACATGAAAAATTATTTGAACTATAAAGGGTCTTATCTGAAGCTATATTGGTCACATTAGCCTCTAGATCTTCAAAATAAACTGCCTCTGTAAAATCACAGGCTCACAACAATAAGAAGAAGAAGAGAGCTCCTTTCGACAACTCCTCCCCAATCCACTATTTATCCTCTTCCGTTCTCTAACTTCCTCTTTCCCCCCTTGCCATGATGATGCTTTTTCCGGGACTAGTATGAAGTTTAACAAGACATCTTTAGAGTTTATCAGGCTTGATGATGATGCTTTTTTCGGGACTAATATGAAGTTTCATAACTCCCTCTACTGAATGTTCTTCTGCAATCCTCCCCCATTTGAACAGGTGAAGCAAATCTTGATGGTTAAGTCGGTTGAAATTGGTGAGATTCAAATGTCTGATCTTCTAAATGGATTCCTTTTACTTTGTTGCAGGTCTCATGAGGTTATGCAGCAGCTCCTTCAAGATGGGCCTTGGTCCATCAACAGGATCATACTACAGTTGTCCCTGTGTAAACCGTTCTTTGAGCCGGCATTGCTAAGCTTAATACGGCTGCCATTTGGGTGCAACTCCACAACCTCCCTGTGGACTTATGGGATGGAGAAACCTTAGAATCAATAACTTCACATATTATTCAGCATCTTAAGGTGGATTATCTTACCATTTCTCTAGCTCACTCTAAATTTGCGATAGTTTGCATAGAGATTTATCTCTCCAAACCCTTGTATCGAGGATTCTAGATTGATGATGATATCCATTGTTCTTTATGAAAGGTTGCCTACTTTTTGTTACTCATGTGGGATGGTTGGACATGGTACCAATTCTTGTCCTGGAGTGTCAGCGATCAGACGTAATAGAGCTCCTCCTCCCCCCACCCCTCCCATGTCCCGCAGAGGCCGGCGGTAGGCTCTAGTTCAAGTACGAAAAATGTTGCTCGGATGACAGATTCAATCATTGCTTGTCTTGATCTTTCAAACTTTGATATTCTGATGACCTCTCAAGACTCTCCTTCGGAGATAAATTTCGGACCTTGGATGCTAGTTGCTTGGTGGCGTAGTCACACCCAAGGTTGCAGTTAAACCCACATGCTAGTCACGTGACTACAAACATGGCAGCTGATAGGTAAACTAATGGTCCAAATTCAAGAAGCATTGTTGGCAGTGGCATACATGGCGGGCTGAGAGCAAGAGGTCATGGTAGCTTCCTTGCTTCTCACACCCAACTCTCGGATTCTTTTTAAAGGTGATATGACTCAACCTTCTAACATAACTCTGTAGCCAAATATCTTGGTAGAAAGTTGCACGCTAGAAATTTCTCCAGACCCTAATACTTCCGTTCCTTCGGATTTTTCTTTTGCCGTGACTCCCGCTCAACAATTTGGATCTCTTTCCCTAGGTTTTTCCTTCTTTCCAGTACGTTGACTGAGGCAAGCAGCCTGCTCATGATCGTTCAATTTCTCTGCCTCTTCTGTCATTCGTGTCTCCTTCCCATTGAACTTTGGTCAAGCCTTTGTTGACCCCAATTCATCTCACTCAATCATCGTGGATAAAAACATTGTAATTTTACAAGGATTTCCTACTGACCATGTGAGTGAAGATGAAGAAGGATCCTATGAAGAAAGTGCTAATGAGATGTCTGATGATGAGGAACTGGATGACATGATGACTCTTATTCAATACCAATCGGAAGATAGTAGAGAAGCTTTGATCCGTAAAGAGGCTCATGATGCTATAAATTCCCATTAGAAGGGAAGAGTTGATATTGAGGAAAGTGGGGGTCTGAGTTTAGATTCTCTTCGTTCTATTTCTTTGGTCTTTTTTCTCTAAATGTTTTAGTCCTTATTTCCTTTATGTCTCCTTTTAGTTTCTCCATGAATTCCGTTAAAATTGTTTGTTGGAATTGTAGGGGCATCTCTGCGAGTGATACCTCTAATCAAGATTTAAGACTCATTTAGAAATTTAAACCGATGACGGTGTGCTTAGTTGAGACAAGGACTAATGATGATTGGGTTAATTGTTCCTGTGCTAAGCTTCCCAATTCTTGGGATTGGGCTGTGATCTTGGCAGAAGGGTATTCTGGAGGTATTTTGGTCACTTGGAATGAACTTCATGGACAGGTTACTTCTGCTAATCTACCCTGGCTCAATGTTGGAGATTTTAACTCCATAACATCTCGTATAAAACATAAAGGAGGTACATTCTCTTATTATTCCCGTAATGCCCATTATTTTCTAAAATTTATTGAAGATAATAATCTCTTAGATTTACATTTTTCTGGTCCAAGGTTCACTTGGTGTAATAATCAAGCGGGCTCTACTTGGCATTGGGCCCGCCTTGATCGTTGTTTGGTGAATATGGACTGGCCTTCTAAGTGTAATTCTTCTACTCTCAAACACTTAAAGAGAATTTTTTTTTCCGATCATGCTCCCCTTCTCCTCTTCATTTCTTTAAAAAATTTACGTAGTAGTACTGTTTTTCGCTTTGAAAACTATTGGTTAGACTATATTGGTTGTCATCTTGCTGTCCATAAAGCCTGGGAGTTTTCCCCTCATGGTAATCATATGCATGCATTTTCACATCTTATTACTCGATCTCTGATCAAAATCAAGGACTGGCGTAATTCAGGTTTGAATTATTTAGACTCTGCTCTTAATAATACTAAAAATGATATAATTTCTTTAGAATTGTCTGATGCCCTCAATGCAGATTCCCAACCTCTTCTTGAGGAATTGTCTGCTGAGTACACTACTCTTCAAATATAAAACACTAACAAATGGGCCCGACGTGCTTGTATGCAATAGGTCTGTGATGGGGATCAAAATTCCAAATTCTTCCACAATTCCACCCATATCCGTAAGCACTTCAATTCTATTTCTCAAGTTTATGATATGAATAATAATTTATTTATGGATCGTGTTGGTATTGAGCATGCCTTTATTAATTTTTATTCTCATCTTTGGTCGAATTCTTCCAACGATTCCTTTTCCGATATTTTGAATGCCCTTCCCAATGATCTCGCACAACTCTCATCTTTGAATTGTGATTTCATTACTAGGAATGTTACTCGTGAGGAAGTTCATCTTACTATTGAACTCCCTTCGAGTGAAAGCCTAGGGCCGATGGCTTCAATACTAAGTTTTATTTTTTTATTTTTTGCCTGAAATTGGAGACCATCTTTTTTCTGCTATTCAGTTTTTCTTGCTAATTCTGTGATGCATGCTTCTTGGGGCAAGACCTTCATTGCTCTTTTCTCTAAAATAGATGATCCTTGTTTAATTTTTTTATTTCAGGCCCATTTCCTTGTGTAATGTTTGTTTCAAAATTATTTTTAAAATCTTATCTAATTATCTCAAACTTCTTCTCCCAAATCTCATTTGGCGTGAGCAAGTTGGTTAATATTATCCTTATCTCAAACTTGTTCTCCTTTTGATAATATTATTGCTTTGCAAGAAGATGTGCATACTTTGGAGAATGATTGTAAAGCCCACCCCAGGATGTTAGTTAAGATTGATGTTGAGAAAGATTATGACATTCTTAGCTGGAGTGCAATTCTTTCCACTCTTACCAAAATGAATTTCCCTTCTATTTGGATTTCTTGGATTAAAACCTACATTAGCTCTACTTCCTTCTCTTTTCTTATCAATGGCCAGCTTGTTGCACTTGGTTATTTAGAGGTATGTGTCGTTCTGCTTTTAAATTGTAGCCATATTTGTGGATTAATTCTGTGAACCTGAATGAAACTTCTCTTATGTATCACCCTTGGTGCTTTGATATTCCTCTTGTGCTAAGTCCTACTTATCTTAATATAAGTTTGGATTTAGAGTCTCAAACTCCATTGCTTCTACTAATCCCCAGCATCCTTACTAGATATACAATGAAATAGTTGTCACAAACCAGCTTTTTCATTTCCGATGAAATTAATGGTGTTTTGTTCATAGCTATTGCCGCGGCTTGTTGCTCTCCTGTTGAGGCATCTTTCATGACATGGAAAACATAGGGAAGGATGAAGAGAGATATGAAAGTCCCCTACGGGATGGAGGTTATGTTTCACAATATTGATATGCTAGATTCTTATGGCAATAGGCCATCAAGATAGGCTAGAAAGGAAAGCCAGGGAGTGCTTTGTCAAAAATAACGAACCGTTAAAGGTTATCTTTGTTACAGTAAGGTTCAGCAGTCATTCAATGGCATATTCTTTGGATCCTAGGATAACGCCGAAGTCTGGAGGTAACTTATTATTCTAATAATTCCCTCATTAGTTTATCTGATTTCCAACACAGCATAAAGGTTTTTCAAGGCACCGATGGCAGCTTGGGTGGAGAAGTTGTTCTTTAAAAGTTCACCCTATGTTAAAGCTTATTCTTTAAAATTCCTCCTCTATTAACTTCACTGTTACAAGACTTTTTGTGCATTTATTGAATGCTAGGTGCCAATGAGTAAATGACAAACTCACATAGCATTGGATTGGTTGGATTCACCCAGTGTTTTTCTCTTCCTAAAGACATCACGTAATATATATCCAATAGCTTGACTAAAAGGCCAAATTTAGAGTAACAACTAATGACAAATACTTAATTTAAGCCTTAGGACAAGAAATTATAGCTTGCTCTACTATATTAGTCATAAAAATTATATTGTACCAATTACTTCTGCCATGTGATTTCATGGTGTGGGTCCAGCTCTACTTCTTACAAAAAAAAAGTTAACAAGTTCATTAGTGCTACTTGGGAATTCTACTTAAGTGATCAGTGATGTTCATGTGATAAGTTGGTTGGAGGATCATTCCCTTCTTGCGAAAGATCTACATGTATAAGTTTTGTGCAATATGACAAATTATTTAAATTGTCAAGGGTCTCATCCGAATCTATATTGGTCACATTAGCTTCTAGACCTTCAAAATCAACTGCCTCTGTAAAATCTTCATCTTCATTAATCAATTCCCACAATTCCCACAATTCTTATAGTAGGAAGACTTACACCAATCATTGTTCTTAAGGTCTTGGTACTCATAATCATATGGTCAATCTATCACCAATTTCTAGTGAGCTTTTGTGCATTGGTCAAGATAGTAGGTGGTGGAGGCCTATGTTGGTGGTCAGTAAGATAATGGTTCTGATGAAACTGTAACTAGGTACTTCTACCACTATATATACTCTAGTTGAGGATGAGTAGCACTGGGTTATTGTAATTCACTTAGTCTATAAGCCATAAAGCTATGCAGAATCTATACAGTGTTCTCAAATTAGAGCTTGTTTTTTTATGCATCTTGCTAATTCCATCGCAGTGTTAAGATCATTGGGTGATAAGTGCTTGTGTATTAGTAATACGAAGTATTTTTTTCTAACTATGAGCATTACTTTTATCAGGTTTTAGCGCTAATGCATGTGTATTTGTGAACTTTTGTGCATGAAAGGTTGTGAAGCCAAATATGAAAGAAAGAAGCCAAAGTGGATTGCGATTGTACTTTGTTGATGAAGTCTTGGAGTGAACAAATGTGAAGACACAAGTTGTGATTGAAGATACGTGAATGTGTACCAACATCCATGCGCTCAAGCAATTACAATGGTTTAGAGGGGCACAAAGGAAATTGGCGTATCCCGACTTGTGCAATGATAGCAAAATCTTCACTAATGAGACCTTTTATTGAAGAAGTGACACGATCTACGCGATAGACGTGTGCCCGATTATGTTGCCTTGATGAAAAGTGTGGATTCGGGAGTACTTTGGTGGAGTACTGTAGCAGATTACTATAGCAAATCACTGTATCGATTTAATGTGGCAGTTATTGTTCACAGCCCGCAGAAAATAAAATTTCCAGAAATCCACACAGGCATGTGGAAATTCCACACGCCCGTGTGGATTCTCGATTCCAGCCTATATAAATTCGTGAACAACCTCGATTTCAGGATCCATCGTTCATCTTTATTTCCATCTTTTCTCCATCTTTTGAGAGGCTTGCAGCTAGGGTTTAGAGTGGCTTTGGTAAGACTTTTGGAGTGGTTCTACGGCTTTGACACCGCGTTTCTCTTGGAAGATAGTTATTAGGGAAGTTTTCGTTGGCACCGATCCGGTGAGATGTGCCTTAGGCTTAACAATGGGACCTTTGGAGAGAACGAGGCTACTCCACAAGACCATCGACACGAATACCGAGGGATTTTTCCTATGGATTGCATGTTTTTACTTTCGATTTCATTATTGATTGTATCTTACTCCATGGAGAGTTAAAAACATAGTGGGTACTTGGATTTGTGAACCCTAGGATGTATTTGTTTCATTAACCTTTTATTATGCTTTCCTTAATTGATGTCTTTAATTGAGTTCCAATCTTGAATGCTTGTTTAATGATTTCTCCCTTAGAGTGACACTAGGGTTTAGAGTCTACATTGGTAATCCTTGTGAGTGAGTGACACACCATGAGGGTTAGACAAAGCAAGATTGGAGAGGGTCGAGAGGGTGAGTCGAGCGGTATCGGAGCGCCCCCTTTCCCTTAAGGTGTGATTTATCTTACCTCCACATTCCAATAGTTCTTTGCTGTCACAATAGAGTGAAGGGTTAAGGGATGAACTCCGCTGGGGCTTAGTTACGCGAGCAACAGAGTGAAGCGTTGAAGTGACTTTAACACCTGGGCTTAATTGTTCTTTCGCCTGGACCAAAGTGTTAGATCTACATATAGGAATAGGGTTTATCACTTGGAATCCCTAGAGTTTCTTGCAACTTTACACAGTGTGAGGTGTTGAGACTGGTTGATTTCTCCGCCGGGTATAGTGTAGAGTTAGTCACGGTTGACCTTAGGTTTGGGACCATGTATTTTAAGGATGCCCACGACTTATTGAGCATTGGTAGGAAGCATAATGGTTGGTTTTGCACTTGAAGCAATAATACTAGGAGGAACAATATCCGAGTACCCCACTTTTATCGATTGTCTTTCCTTTCATTTTATTGCGCCTCTCTTTCTTATTTTCTTTAGTTTATTTGCATCGATCTTTATCCACACCATCATTGTTTCATTTCCACTTAGTTAAATAGCAATCTTGATGGTTCTATTCCTTATTCCCTGTGGATACGATACCCCACTCACGTAGGATTTATTACTTCGACAAACCCGTGCACTTGTGGGTCACACGCAAAGGGTATGTCATTGGGTTTATTGTAATTCGATAAGTGCACAACCTATGATGAATAGCCTTTTGCAATCCATTCGTGAAGAACCTTAGGGAGCATGAAGCATCCAATACTAATACAAAAGTGAAGAATTCAACATAATTGCGAACATAGTTCTTCACCGAAGCAAATTATGAAAGGGTATAAAGGCTTTCAAAGAGATTTCCTATCTATAATCTATTAACCACGGAACTATCTTAGCGGTTAATATGCGCCAAGTCAAATTGGATAGCATTATCTCAAAAATCAGAAATAGTAGAGAGTTTCTACCTCTATTATCATAATTTCTTCGAGCACCTTCTGTTCATTCTTGGTACTATTGATGTCAAAAATTGCTTTGTATGAGTGATTGATCGAATTTGGTTATATCCCATCAAAACCTAGAATGCCCTTTTTAGGGCAAAAAAAGAACACCATGTCTAGGCTTTTGGTGGTCAAGGCCACTAGATGTTATGTCAATAATGTAATGGGTTCCATCAAGTCCATGGACACAACCTTCCATTAGAGAGAAACCATCAAGTCAACCAAAAGGGACTTGAGTCATATCTATCTTCATTTCTTTAAATTGGTGGTCATTTTATTTGGTTTTATCATATTGGGGTTGAGTATGTTAAGTCTCTAATGTGGTTTTTAGGGCAACAACACTTCTCTCAAACCATTAAACTCTGGGCTCCATCTGAGCTCTTAGAGATGGCAAGTCAGATTAAGCTTTTGGAGGATGGATATACCTCTTTTATTATTAATAATAGCTAACCCTAATGGTTTATTTAGAGGAGACAAGGAAAGGAAATATAAAAGCATAAACCCCCTAACCATTATCTCAAACCTATAAGAAATTTACTATTTAAATGAGCATGTCTTAAGGTCATTCCTTTCCCTGATTCTAATATTTTATTTATAGTTTTGAACAAATATTGTAAATGCAATTAGAGAATAACATTCCTCCATAATCAAATCTCCTTAAACAAGGGTGTGGACCTTCTATATATGTCATTGCTATTATTCTTTTATATCACTTTAGATTTGATCTTCCTCCTATGGCAACCCAAAAAAAAAGTCTTTGGTTACCAAAATCTTCCTCTTTTATCACCTCTAAATATATTTATGTAACGTAAAGTAACAAAAACAAAGAGGGCAAAAGAAAAAACGAAATTATATACAATTGCAATCAAAAGCCATAATAAAACCTTCACATCCACAACATAGGAGGATAGTGAAAGCATGAGGCAAGCCAAGTTATCATCCATTAACATAACTTGCATTCCCTTCAGTAAGTTGTTGCCACATGATTGAGGAAATTTTTTAAGATGTCAACCAACTTCTATTTTCAAATCAATCATCAAACTTTAATTTGAATCAATTTTGTCACCTATCTTTGAATTAATTGCACTGGCTGGTCACCCAATAAAATCTCATGCCAATTTGCTTAGTTGGTGGTCCGAAAGATGAGTCACCTTAAATCTATCACATTGCCAAGGTTGGTTGGAGTGTCCATGTCATGTATCCACAAACACATCACGGGTGAATGGGCACGGCATATTAAACACAGCAATGTCATCTTTGTCTTCTTCCCCCTTCATTGGGAGAGCTTCCAATAGGCATGGAACTGGGGGTGAGGAAGCATCTCCGGGTAGTTGGGCATTAAATCCACCTTTTGAAAGCTTCAAAGCATTGTGAATCCTCAGCTAACAACCCGCTTCGGTTATTTTTTCATAAAACATCATGGATGAGTAGCCAAAATATGCCCTAATTTGTCAAGCTTGATGAAAATGGTCTGCAAATGTGTATTTGGTTTTTTAAATGCCTACTTGTGCAGAAGGTATTATACGTGTTACACGTGTTTTAATTTAAAAGAGAGAGACATTTCTTTGAATAAAAGAGATTTTCTCTATTCTTTCAATTAAAGAAATTTTTTTAAATGCCCTAGCTATGTTGAAGATATTCTTCGAATTACATGTGTTTCAATTAAAAAAGAAAGAGGGAGGTAGCCATTTAACCTAATGCACTAGATTTTCTCTCTTCTTTGTTTGCATGAAGGAAAGGGATGCTTTTTTATCTGTATAGTTGAATAAGAGATTCAATTTAACCTTCATTTTTTGAATTTTTCAAACCTATTCACCACATAATTAAGTCAGTTTCAAATTAAGCAAGTGTATACATAATTACCATCAAATTGTTAATAAATCTAAACACTAATTCATCACATAAGTTGTGTTTTAACACACTAACACAGATCTGCAGCAAAGAATAATTAACATAATTTAACATTTGAAACAATTTTACAGCATTAAACCAATGATTGAATTTAAAATTTGAGACAACAATGCAATAGGAGATTAATGATATGATTGACTATATAACATGTGATATTGAAAGGAGAACAAAATAACCAAGAGAGGGAAAAGAAATAAAAGAAGGGAAAAAAATAGATTGTGGACAAAGGATATGCAATTCAATAAGAACTGGGAAATTTGATTGTTTACAATTCCATGGATGACAGTAGGTATAAGAAACATCACTCCAACAGTTAAATAACAACTATCAATGGCATTACAATGTTTGACAATGAGGTCAAAAATTTTGCACAAAACTTTTTTGTAGTCACCATTCTGTAGGCACAATTCAGCATAAGTTCAAGAAGTTCTGCCACCTGTGGGAATCCATATCCTCCATTTTATTCAACCATCACCTTCTTTATCTCTCCCTTAAGGCTTGAAAATAGTAGGGTTTGCACTGGAATGAGCAGTTTTTTGGGCATGATGTTGTGGCCTTGAAATTAAGTTGCTTTTGCCTCCTATAGCACCTTCAATTTTTGTCAACTCATCATGGCCTCACATGCATGTTATGCCTCCATAGGGTGGGTGGTTATACTCAAATTTATAGGCTTTGGAGTCAAACATGGCACAAGAATGAAATAAAATTGTGACAGCCTAAATACCAATCATAAATGTGATTTTGAAAATATTTTTGGAAAAATGCAACATAATGCAAAATGATGTAACAAGTTAAAATTAACTAACTTGTGACTTTACTACTTCAAATGCTTCAACCTGAATGATGGAGGCCTCTGGTTTTGTGTTTGTGCTCAACAACACAGGTTTAACATTAACACATGTTGTAGGTTGCTTTTAATTTTTTGATGAAAATAAACGAATGAGGTATTTGTGGTAGGTGCACAGAGACATGTACAAGTGATTTTCCATTATCCTGCTGGTCTATCCTGCTCAGAGCATCAACCTTGGCAATTTTTTGCAGGACATAGGTAAGATAGATCAACTGACTAAAAAAATCACACAATGTAAACAAAATTAATATAAATCAAACTCATAAAGATATACCATACTGAAATGTTCTTCCAATACTTGGGGGTCAGTTTGGTCCATAGAACCGTATTGACTTGATTGACCTGTTTGTGATTATTACTTACTCATTCTCTGCCAAGTAAAAAAAAAAACAAGAACTCATAATGAATCATATGTTATATAAATTTTTTTATTTCCATAAATATAGTTATTGTATAAATATTTTTACTTGAAAGCCACCATAGTATCTTTTATTGTGCAAGAACACCATATATACTACGTCTCATGGATACACCTCTCTGCTCGGGCCTCCCATGGTGAAGCCCC
>NC_052473.1:8011820-8094755 GCF_009730915.1 Dioscorea cayenensis subsp. rotundata
GTAATATTTAGTATCTCAATGACATATATTGTGGGTCACTCCTCGAACTCCGTGGATAACTCGTTAGAAAATATATTCGTGGCATTACAGCTATCATGCGAAGGTTTTCTACTGATCAATCTTGTTGAGAAACCCCAAGTGAAAAGAATAAGGACTTTAAATGTGAAAAGTTTATAACAGATTTTGGGGTTAAAGAGTAATTAAAAAGGATTGATATAAAAATGTTTCTGAAAACCAAGGACTGAAAGGTAAGATGAAGGATCTTTTTGAAATGTTGTTTTATAATCCAGGGATCATTGAATAATTTGAAAGGACCTTTTGAGAATACTATTTCATAATTCAGGGATCATTGAGTGAGTCTTTTTCAGGGACTGTTTTCTGTAAGAAATTATATTTTTCGAGGGACTAAATGTGAATTTCGGCTGAAAACTTAAGTTGAGAAAACTCTAGATTTTGATGGTTCATCTTCTTTCCTCTCATCTCGCTACAAGAACCCCGAGAAGAAATGAAGAAATGGGAAGAAATTGAGGTTTTAAGCAGAGTGACTTTCGAGATCGGGCTCTGTAGTGAGCTCACCGAGATATGGTTTTTAACTCGTAGCGCTTTTCTCGAGATTTTTGACGAATGAGTGTACTGTATGCATGTATATATGTGTATTTGATGGATTTGACTGAAAATAATTATGGATTTGAGTAGGAAAAACATGTTTAATGATTATGATTTGATCGTCGCTTTCCAATTTCGTGTTGAAAAATCATCAGATCGATGTATTTAATCTACTTCGAATTTGGGAGGACGAGATTTTCGGTTTTATCAGAGCAAATTACCGTGAAGGCACTCGAGATTAGGGTTTGGTTTGATTAATTAAGTTGATGATGATGATGATTAAAGGTGTTAATGATGATGGTTAGATTGAATTGGGTCGGTTTAACCAAATTGAAATTCGGGTCGAGTCTGAATCTGGGTTTGTGAGTCAGCTCTGATCAAACTGCTCGAGACTGGTCGTGGGTTCAATTGATTTCGGGTTATGATTTTCGGGACCGAACCAAGTTGGTTCAAATGGATTTTCGAATAAGAATTGAGTTTTGGCTCAAATGTAATCTGAGTTTGGTTCAATGGAATCGAGTACTGGGTTCGTATCGGTTCATAACGATTCACACCCTCAAATCGAGTCGGGCTTAATTGTAATCTGGAGACCAATCTGATATACAACGCTGCGCTTCAACCGATTGGAGTGAGTAGGCCAATTGAGAGTCGGCTATTGATTGTGATTTTCTATCGATAAATTATGTTTTTAGTCTGTCAGATTTATTTATTTTTATTACGTTATCCCCTACTAGTGCTGTCGACTAGGGCTCGGAGGAGTTCCGTTCATAGCAAGGAACCCAAGGACACCTGTGTGAGTTGGTAGTGTTTATTATTATTTTAAATAATTGATTAATTATTATTATTTTTGAAATAATTGTTTAATGGCTAGTATTTTTGGAAATAAACGCTGTAAGTATTTTCATTTTTACATGCTGATTCCATATATAGTCGAAACATACGTGATATTTGTTTCGCATTGATGTTCGATGATAACCCAGTATTGACACATCTCGCTTTGGTATAATTATACGTGATTTTCGTGAATAGTAAAAATACATGTATATGTGATTTAATTATTCGTTCATGTATTTATGCTTTGACTTTTGGAGTGATTTTATGAAAATCATGTGAGCATATTAAAGATGTTTTACTCGGGATTGTTAGTAGAATTGGTTTTCATTCCCGGTATAGGAATGGTATCGATCCGGGCTTTACCGGCATTACGCATTGTTATACTTTTGGTATCGCTTTGTGGAAAATAATGGTTATTTCCGTGATGCGAATACTCTGTCCCTGGAAAAGGATCCCGTAGTTATGATTTATACGTATGGTATTATTGTTGCACTTTTACTTGACGGTTTTTGATGCGGCTGACGTGGCTAAGGCCCGACCATCGCAGAGCGTGGTCCCCACGGCCACCTTTTAGAGGTGGCGCGAGGACTCGGGTGTTGATTACGCACGAGGCCGCCTGTGGGAGCGTAGAGCCCGACCGATATTCATCGGGTACATGGGGTCACCGACCGCGAACCGACTGGGTCAACGTTATGACATGAGTTCTCGACGGCCTCGAACCTCAGCAGGCCACTGCAAGGTTTTAGAGAGTTTTCTAGACCATGTTATGCTCAGGGTGAGTGTCGGGTATCAGCATTTTTCAATTTGAGATTTATGTTATTTTGAATCGTGACGAGGGCAGCCTCACGAAATTTGTGTTTTCTCGAGGAAAAATCAAATCTGAGGTCGATCTATGCTGAATTTATGTTTCGAGAGTTCTTTAAAAATGTATTTTGCTAGAATTCCCGATTGTGAAAAATTGGAAAAATTATTTGAGCAATGGGTATTTATATATTTTATATATAACCGATTTAAGTATTTAAAATTATTAGTCACCACCGACCAACCGAATGCGTGTCAGAAGTGCAGGAGCGGACCCTCGATCGCCTCGATCGAGTATACGCTAGTCGGTTGAGTCCAAGATTGCAGCGGTCCCATATCTTCTTTCTATTTATTGGTGTCGGATTCTCAGAAGGTCAGAATTCGCAAATCTGAAAGTATCAGATTCATGGTATTTGGCGATTTGAACCCGAGTTGAGTGTGAAGTCAGAAATCAGTGATTTGTAGATCCGATTTGTATTTAAAGCAGGCCGCCTTCAAGCTAAGAGAATTTTAACCGACTGGTGCCACATCTACCCCGTGAGAAGATGCGAGCATCTTTGCATCGAAATTGGGAGGGTTGAGATATCCCGTTTGGTAGAGATCACGGGTCGTGATCCGAGCTAAGTTTAGAAGCCATGCCTAGACTTGGAGAGTTAGTAGTGATTAGAAATGAAAGTTAAGGGCCCAATAGAAGTATTTAGAGTCTCCAATCGAGGTTAAAACCTAAGTTGCATATCGATTGAGATAATCGATAGTCGATTTTGACATTTGAGACAAAAGAGCCGAGTAGTGATCGCGATCGTAATCATGGCCGAGATTTTACTCGAATTGATTTTTATCCAAAATGAGTTAACTTAAAGATGCCAAAGAAAAGGTGTTTGGATGCTCTTTATCGATCGATACATAGTGAATCATAGCGGTGATTATTTTTACTATTGAAAGCGATTTGTAGCAAGAGAAACAGTGATCTTGGAACAAATAAGCTTTGAAATTCGAGTGATATCGATGGATAATGCTAAGAAATTTCGAGGACGAAATTTTTCTTATGGGAAGGATTAGTAATACCCTCGAACTCGTGGATAACTCATAGAAAATATATTCGTGGTATTACTACAGCTAGAGAAGGTTTTCACAGATTAATCTTGTTGGAGAAACCCCAAGTGAAAAGAGAATAAGGACTTAAATGTGAAAGTTTATAACAGATTTTGGGTTAAAGAGTAATTAAAAAAGGATTGATATAAAATGTTTCTGAAAACCAAGGACTGAAAGGTAAGATGAAGGGATCTTTTTGAAAATGTTGTTTTATAATCCAGGGATCATTGAATAATTTGAAAGGACCTTTTGAGAATACTATTTCATAATTCAGGATCATTGGTAGAGTTTTTCAGGGACTGTTTTGTAAGAAATTATATTTTGAGGGACTAAATGTGAATTTCGACTGAAAACTTAAGTTGGAGAAAACTCTGGATTTTGATGGTTCATCTTCTTCCCTCTCATACGCTACATGAACCCGAGAAGATGAAGAAATGCGAAGATCGGAGCGTTTTAAGGAGAGGACTTGAGATCATCGGGTATGAGATCGATGAGAGATGGTTTTTAATTTATGAGAGATTTTCTCATGTATTGTGATGAATTAAATGACGTATGCATGTATATATGTGTATTTGATGGATTTGATGAAAAATAATTATGGATTCGAGTAGGAAAAACATGTTTAATGATTATAGATGATCTGTCAGCTCAATTCAGGTCGATCATCGTATTTATGATGAATCTAGCTCGAATTTGAGTGACTGAGATTTTTCGCTTTTCATCGTAGCACTTCTGTAGTAACATCTAGATTAGGGTTTGGTTTGGATTAATTAAGTTGATGATGATGATGATTAAGCGTGTTAAATGTATGATGGTTAGATTGAATTGGTCGGGTTTAACCAAATTGAAACGGGTTGAGTTGAATTGCTGGTTGAGTTGGGTTTGATCAAATCAAGTTGATCGATGGTATTGAGTTTATGGGCTTGGCTCTGAATTGATTTGGGTTAGAGGATTTTTGGACTGAACCAAGTTGGTTCAATGGATTTTGAATAAGTAAATTGAGTTTGGTTCAGTGAATTTGAGTTTGGTTCACCAAATTGGACAGTTGAGTCTGCGTTCAGGTTCGATCAACGGTTTCGCTGGGCCCAAAATCGAGTTTGGCTTAATTGTAATTGGAGACCAATTTGCTATACAAACGTCGGTGCTCTGAACCGACTGGAGTGAGGGCCAATTAGAGAGTCGATTATTGATTTCATGTATTTTCTATTGGGATAAATTATGTTTTTAGTTGTCGATTTATTTATTTTTATTATGTTATCCTACTAGGTGCTCGATTAGGCTTGGGAGGAGTTCCGAGTCTAGCAAGGAACCCAAGGACACAGGGTGAGTTGGTAGTGGCTATTATTTTAAATAATTGATTAATTATTATTATTTTTGAAATAATTGTTTAATGGCTAGTATTTTGAAATAAATGTTTAAGTATTTCATTTTATCATGTTTGATTCCATATATAGTTGAAATATACTGATATTTGTTCTGCCATTGATGTTCATGATAACCGTATTGATACATTCGTCTTTTGTATAATTATAATGTATTTTTGTGAATAGTAAAAATACATGTATATGTGATTTAATTATTCGGTTCATGTATTTATGCTTTGATTTGGAGTGATTTGCGAAATCATGTGAGCATATTAAAGATGTTTTATCGGCATTGTTAGTAGAATTGGTTTTCATTCCTGGTATAGGAATGGTATCGTGAATCCGGGCTTTACTTGGCATTATGCATTGTTATACTTTTAGCATCGCTTTGTGGAAAATAATGGTTATTTCGTGATGTGAATACTTGTCCCGGAAAAGGATCCTCGTGTTATGATTTATCTGAGATGGTATTATTGTTGTATTTACTGATGGTTTTGATGGGCGATGGGCCAAGGCCCGACTCATCTGCAGATGGTGGGTCCCCACGGGCCAGCCTTTAGAGGTGGCGTGGTGGACCCAGGTGTTGATTACTGACGGGGGCCGGCTCGGTGGGAGGCGTAGAGCCCTCGACCGGATATTCATCGGGTAGCCGGGGTCACCGACCGGTGAACCGATGGGTCGACGCTCAGGACATGAGTTCCTTGACGTGCCTCGAACTCTAGCGGCCATGGCGAAGGTTTAGAGAGTTTTCTAGACCATGTTATCTTTGGGTGAGTGTTGGGTATTCTTGTATTTTTGAATTTGAGATTTATGTTATTTTTGAATTGTGATGAGGCGATCTCTCACGAAATTTGTGTTTTCGAGAAAAATCAAATTGATGTTGATCTATGTTGAATTTATGTTTCGAGAGTTCTTTAAAAAATGTATTTTTGCTAGAATTCGGTATTTTTGGAAAAATTGGAAAAATTATTTGAGCGAGTTGGTATTTATATATTTTATATATACTGTATTTAAGTATTTAAAATTATTAAGCCACTACCGACCAACCGAATGTGTCAGTAGTCTGCGGAGGCGAGGACCCTTGATTGCTCGATTGAGTATAGCGCTAGTCGGGGGTTGAGTCCAAGATTGCGATGGGTCCCATATCTTTCTTTCTATTTATTGGTGTCGTGATCTTGTAGCGGTTGTACCTGCAAATTTGAGTTATTGTATTCATGGTATTTATGTATTTGAACACCGTAGTTGGTGTGAAGTTGTAAATTGTGATTTGTAGATCCGATTTTTGTTTAAAAGCGGGGTGTCGGGCTTTCGAGTTAAAAGAGAATTTTAACTGATGGGTGCCACATTTACCTCAGTAGAAGGGGTGGGTGTGACATATATAATACGAGTTTCAAAATCCACAAAACATAATACTCATCGCTAAATCAAATTTGTGAGAGATTGCCCTCCTAAGAGTGACAGCTGGGCTTCGCCCTCTCATCACGAATCTAAAATAGCAATGCAAATAATACTCGTCATCAAATCAATTTTCCAAGGAATCAAGTTTTTTGAGAGACTGTCATCTCAAGAGCGATAGCTGGCCTTCCCCCTCATGAGAGACTATCCTCTCAAGACAGATAGCTGGGCTTGACCCCCTCATCACAACCAAAATAACAAGGATCTTTTACAACAAAAATCAAATTTACATCCTAATCAATTGGTTAATTATCTTGAAAACCCTCTAGACTCTAGCCATGGTAGCGGGTAGGTTCAAAGACGTCAAGTTACTCATACCATTGGCGTTGACCCATCGGTTCACCATATGGCAACTCCGGCTTCCCGATGAATATCCAATCAGGGCTATACACTCTCACCTAAACTGGACCAATAAGTCTGCCGGTCTTCCACGCCACCTCAATAGGCTCACCGTAGAAACTGCCTACTGTAGTAGGATGTCACCAACCAAATAGATAAATATCCAATCAAGGCTATACACTCTCACCTGAATTGTACTAATAATTCAGCCGGAATTCCACACCACCTCAACAGGCTTGCCATGATACCTGCATACTTCAGCAGGGTGTCACCATCAAAACAATGGGATACATGTATATATACCTCATCACAGAGTCCATAACTAGGACAACAATCAATAACCAGAATAACTACCATTTCCACACATCGAAATGCTACAAGAATATGCATATCAAGAGCTTCATAAAACAATTCAACTCACAACTCATAACATCAGCATCATCATGAATACCTTCTCTCGAACATCAATAATTATCAAGTATGAAACATTAATAAAGAAGTATACACCTTGATGATCAAAGCATCGATTCAAAGTATTTAAAACCAAGGAAAGCTTCAACTCAAATAATATTATAAATGGGTATCATTCTAATAGAATTATTCATAATAAAACCCACTCACAACTTTGATGATTAAATTTCCCTAGATACTCTAATCCTCCACCAGCTCCTTACCTTGAAGTGAGCCCTCATCTCCTAGCCAAAACACACACAAGCAAGAACAAGAAATTAAACCAAGCACACCAATTCAAAGAAAAAGAATTCCTAGGTTACACTAACGTGCAACCTTCAAACGACTCTAGGGTTAACTCAAAACTTGCTTCTCAGGTTACTAATAAATTCCTAAGGTCTTAGGCTTCAATATAAACCAAAGAAGCTAAAGAAACAAAAAAAGAGTTCACTAGTGTGATGAGTATTGTCTGTAGATCTAAGAAGCCCTCTACATGATAAAATCGGCCCTAAAACAAAGGCTTTCTCCCAATTTTTACATCATCCAACAAATAATTCTTTACAATCATCCACAAAAATGAATAACAAGAACAATGTTTTCAATTTAAACCTATAATCATCCACAATCATCTCTAAACCTAGGTTTTCAAAGAGTTCAAAAATGGTAAAATACAAATAAAATAAGAAATGAAAGCTTGGATCAAAGATCTTAGGGTACTCACAAGCAAGAGAGGAAAAGATTTCAAACTTCAAATCCCCAGAAAAGGTTGCCGAATGAAATCTAAGGGAGAAGATAGTTTCGGCCAAATGAGAAGAAAACAAATGAAGAAGAAAAAAGAGAGGAAATTTAATTCTTGAGTTGCTACAATACTTTATGATATAGTACGCAACCAAATCTACATTGATGGGCTTGAAAAAAAATGGGATGCTATAGCTAACGTGTTGGCTTGTTATAACACTGTGTGGGCTCTATAAGCTGCATGGAACAAGCTAAAGGTGTGGGGTGCTTGTGCGCTCTCATGAGAGGCCATGCGCATGGTCACGCTTACTAGATTCTAGTTTTTTTTAACACTCTATGTTGTCTCCTGTGCACCCACACAAGACCCCACACTTTTCAGACTATATATAGAACCTTTGATGGTTTTTGAAGGGAGCCTTGGAAGTCATAGCTGTTGGCACCTCTTAGAGTGAGTTTCTCATTGTTTACACGAGATTTGGGTGTGATTATGATGAGGAACGATTGGATCTTGAAGATCTAACACCAGAGAGTAAGCATCTTTGAAGATAGCTGCATTTTGGGTGGAATAAGGATGGTATCCTTAGGTGCCTTCACCCTCATTACCATCATCTTCTTCAAGGGGGGAGTTTAGATATGTTTTCCTTATTCTTAATCATGCTTTATCTTGTGGATTTGGAGCTTATGTTGAACTAAAACTGTAATACCCTGAACCTTTGGATACCTGTTGGAAAATATATTCAGGGTATTACTACAGTTACAGTAAAAATTTTTCTACAGAGTAATCTTGTTGAGAAACCCCAAGTGGAAATAACAAGGACCTAAGTGTAAAAGTTTATAAAAGATTTTGGGTTAAAGAGTAATAGAAAAAGGATTGATATAAAATATTTCTGGCAACCAAGGACTGAAAGGTAAGATGAAGGGATCTTTTTGAAATATTGTGCTATAATCCAGGGAGCATTGGATAATTTTAAAGGACCTTTTGAGAATACTATTTTATAATTCAGGGACCATTTGTGAGTTTTTCAGAGACTGTTTTGTAAGAAATTAAGTTTTGAGGGACTAAATGTAAATTTCGGCTGAATCATAAGATTGGAGAAAAATCTAGAATTTGTTCATCTTCTTCTCTTCATCCTTCCTATGCTACAGTAACCCGTGAGAGAAAAATAAAATAAAAATGAAATTGAAAAGGAAAATGGGAGGCTTGAAGGAGTTTGGAGCTTGGAGAATGCCGGAGAAAGTTCGCCGGAGTGTTTGCTTGCTTGGTAAGAGTTATTTGGTTGAAATGATGCATTTTATTTGGTTGAAAACTTGGGCAAAGATGCTAAAGTTTTATCTTGTTATTGTGAGATTTGGACTTGGTTTTGATTAATAAAAACTTGCTTGATTGTTATTGATGATGAATGCTTGAAGTTATTTTGGAAAAAAATCTTGTATTTGAGTTGAATTTTGTTTAAAATGGAGGATGAGATTTTCGGTTTTACTGTAGCGTTACTGTAGCACCGAGATTAAAATTTGGTTTAGTTAATTAAATTGATGATGATGATGATTAAGGTGTTAATGATGATTGTTGGATTGAAATGGGTTGAGTTAGCCAAGTTGATTTGGTTGGATCAAACCAAGTTGGAATTGAATTGGTTGAATTGAATTGAATTGATTTGGTTGAGTTGGGGCCTGATCAAATCAAGTTGAGATGGTTTCAGGTTTGGTTCGACTGATTTGGGTTAAGGGTTTTGGATCGAACCAAGTTGGTTCAATGGATTTTTGAATAAGAATTGGGTTGGTTCAAGATGGTTCGTTGAAATTGAGTTTGATCCAGGTGCAATTAAGCTTGGTTCGATGGAATTAAGGTTGGTTCGAGATTGATTCAAAGATGTTTATCCTAAATTGAGTTGGTTTAAGTGCAATTGAAATCCAGTTGGATTATGCAAGGTCGGGTTTTAACCGATTGGAGTGAGTGGGCCCAATAGAGAGTCTATTTTTGTTTATTGTATTTTATTTTGGGTTTAAATGTGTTATTTATTTTTATTATATTATTACGTTAGGGTGTTGTTCGGGGCTTGGGAGGGAGTTCCGGGCCTAGGGAAGGAACCCAAGGACACCGAGTGAGTTAGTAGTGGCTATTATTTTAAATAATTGATTAATTATTATTATTTTTGAAATGATTATTTAATGGCTAGTATTTTGAAAAATAATTGTTTAAGTATTTCTTTTTATCATGTTTAATTGGCGTATAATGTTGAGGTATATGTATATTTATTTGTCATTGATGTTCTCGATAAATCGTATTGATACATCAATTTTCAGTATAATTATATGTATTTATAAATAGTATAAAAATACATGTATATGTGATTTAATTATTCGGTTCATGAATTTATTTTTTTGGATGGTTATATATGCTTTTGATTTTGGAATGATTTGTGAAAATCATTTGCGTGTATTAAAAATGTTTCTGACAGATGATATTTGTGGGATCGGTTTTCATTCTCGGCATAGGAATGGTATTTTATGATTGGACTTTCTTGGTATTATGCATGTATCGTCATTTGTGAATGTCCCGGATAAGGACCATGTGATATGATTTATACAGGTTTGTATTGTTCTTTGCATCTACATGTTGGTTTGGATGGTGACGGCGGCTAAGGCCCGACTATCTGCGATGAGTGGGTTCCCACGGGCCGACCTTTAGAGGTGGCGTGGTGGACTCGGGTGTTGATTTGTCCGGATCGGTGGGAGGCGTAGAGCCCCGATTGGATGATACATCGGGATCCCGGAGTCACCTACACGGGACCGGGTGGGCAACGCTCGAGGTTATGAAGACCTTGGCGGCTCCCAAACCCTAGTCGCGACAGGGCTAAGTCGGGGAGAGTTTTCGGGGCTATGGATTTGAGAATGGTTTTATATTATCGAGTTATTTTTGACGTTGATTTATGATGAATTTATGTTTCAAAAAGTTCTTTAAAAAAATGTATTTTTGCTAAAAATTCTAGTATTTTTGGAAAAGTTGGAAAATTATTTAAGCGAGTTGGTATTTATATACTTTATATACACTATATTTAAGTATTTGGAATTATTAAGCCACTACCGACCAACCGAATGTCTTTGTCAGAGCTAGGGAGGCAGGAACCTAGATTACCCGATCGGGTTTAGAACGAGTCGGGTTCGATCCCAGACCCTGCAGTGGGTCCCTCATTTCTTTTCTTTTTGTTATTGGTGTCACTGACCTAGTAGCGGTTGTACTCAGCAAATTAGAGTAATTATATTTATTAGTATTTATGTATTTGAACCCCGTACTTGGTGAAAAAAATTGTAAATTGTGATTTGTAGAGTCCGCTTTTTGTTTAAAAAGCAGTGTCGGGCTTTCCAGTTAAAAGGGAATTTTTAACCGATGGGTGCCACATTTACCCTCGGTTGAAGGGGTGGGTGTGACATCTTTTTGCATCGAAGTCGTAGGTTGAGATATCCCTGGTTAGTAGAGATCACGGGTTGTGATCTGAGCCTAAGTTTAGAAGTCAAGTCTAGACTTAGAGGGTTAGTAGTGATTAGATAGAAAGTTAAGGGCCCAGTAGAAATTATTGAGACTCTCCAATCGGGTTAAAACCTAAGTTGCATATTGGGAATAAGACTGATAATAGGTTTTGACATTTGAGGCAGAGAGCTGAGCAGTACACTGTGATCCTGATCACGGGTTGAGATATTTATTGGAATTGGTTTTATCCAGAATAAGTTAACTTAAAAGTTGCCAAAGAAGGGTATTTGGCGTTCTCTTTGTCTAGCAGCACTGATGATTCTGCAGTTTGATTTGAAAGATACTTTGGACATACATGCTTAAGAATATGGAGATTAGCCCGTGAGTAACCAGTCTTCTTTATCACCTTTCTGTTGATTCTTAAAAGGCGTGTTATGATGTGACATTGATTCGAGTTTGATTTGTCGGACTTTGGATGAATTATGGCCAGCTCCTCTAAGTGTAGTTTAGTTGTGTTTAAATAGAGGAGAAGATCAGACTTGCATTTTTCATCAGTGGAATTTTGAGTGTCTTAAGGATTTTTGAGTAATGGAACCAAGGCGTTTGAGGGCGAGTCGAGGGCGAGGGACCTCTTCCAAGGTATAATAAGAAAGAGTAGAGATATTTCCCGGAAGAGCAGTAAAAGAGGAAGAAGAAGAGAGAAGAGAAGTGGAGGAGCAGGAGAAGGAGAGAGGAGGAACGAATGAGGGAAGAAGAGATGGAAACCCATATTCTCGCTCAAGTACCCTCTAGCTCTACTCTTGTTGCCTCGAGCATCTTCTAGTTCTATTATTGCACCCTGTAACCAAGAACAAGCAACGATCGATGTTTATGTCCCACAAGCTCGCTATGTGGTAACCATGAATACCGAGATTTTTAGCTCTATAGTTGCTTCGAGTCGAGGGAATATCTACATGGAGCGTTTTTCACCTGAGGCGAGTCATATGCGGGAATGAGGAAGGAGGTATGGAGTTTCGAGGAGTTTGCACGCGTATGATGATGCCCACGTACGATCCTTAACTATGGTGCATCGGTTGAAAGCGATGGAGCAAGGAAAGGTTGAGCCGCGTAAACCGTAGACAAGGATGAGGTTCGATGAGACGTATGAGGACTTGTGAATAGTAGAATAACTGCATTTGTATTATCGTTTGTGTGCTTGAGATGTTTGTATTCTACCATGGTATTTCTAGTACGATGTATTCCTACTTGTGAATAAGAAGTTGCTTTTCTTACGGATTGTGGAAAAATACAAGATTATTTTTATTGTATGAGTTTTTGGAAGTGAGGAAGCCGGAGTAACACATCGGAAAGAGTGTTGTATACCGTGTATACCACCGTATAAGAGGAATCAGGTTCACTTTGATCATCGTAGATACTTGGACATCCTAATACGAGTATTGTTATTTCATCGTTGAGCAGTTTGGAACAAGAGAACGTGTCTTGGAAAAAGTAATGAAATCCAGTGATATCAGATTGATGTATGCTAAGGAAATTTCGAGGACGAAATTTTCTTAAGGGGGAAGGATTGTAATACCCTGAACCTTTGGATACCTGTTGGAAAATATATTCAGGGTATTACTACAGTTACAGTAAAAATTTTTCTACAGAGTAATCTTGTTGAGAAACCCCAAGTGGAAATAACAAGGACCTAAGTGTAAAAGTTTATAAAAGATTTTGGGTTAAAGAGTAATAGAAAAAGGATTGATATAAAATATTTCTGGCAACCAAGGACTGAAAGGTAAGATGAAGGGATCTTTTTGAAATATTGTGCTATAATCCAGGGAGCATTGGATAATTTTAAAGGACCTTTTGAGAATACTATTTTATAATTCAGGGACCATTTGTGAGTTTTTCAGAGACTGTTTTGTAAGAAATTAAGTTTTGAGGGACTAAATGTAAATTTCGGCTGAATCATAAGATTGGAGAAAAATCTAGAATTTGTTCATCTTCTTCTCTTCATCCTTCCTATGCTACAGTAACCCGTGAGAGAAAAATAAAATAAAAATGAAATTGAAAAGGAAAATGGGAGGCTTGAAGGAGTTTGGAGCTTGGAGAATGCCGGAGAAAGTTCGCCGGAGTGTTTGCTTGCTTGGTAAGAGTTATTTGGTTGAAATGATGCATTTTATTTGGTTTGAAAAACTTGGGCAAAGATGCTAAAGTTTTATCTTGTTATTGTGAGATTTGGACTTGGTTTTGATTAATAAAAACTTGCTTGATTGTTATTGATGATGAATGCTTGAAGTTATTTTGGAAAAAAATCTTGTATTTGAGTTGAATTTTGTTTAAAATGGAGGATGAGATTTTCGGTTTTACTGTAGCGTTACTGTAGCACCGAGATTAAAATTTGGTTTAGTTAATTAAATTGATGATGATGATGATTAAGGTGTTAATGATGATTGTTGGATTGAAATGGGTTGAGTTAGCCAAGTTGATTTGGTTGGATCAAACCAAGTTGGAATTGAATTGGTTGAATTGAATTGAATTGATTTGGTTGAGTTGGGCTTGATCAAATCAAGTTGAGATGGTTTGGGTTTGGTTCAGTTGATTTGGGTTAAGGGTTTTGGACTGAACCAAGTTGGTTCAATGGATTTTGAATAAGAATTGGGTTGGTTCAAGATGGTTCAGTGAAATTGAGTTTGATCCAGTGCAATTAAGCTTGGTTCAGTGGAATTAAGGTTGGTTCAGATTGATTCGCAGATGTTTATCCTAAATTGAGTTGGTTTAAGTGCAATTGAAATCCGGTTGGATTATGCAAGGTCGGGTTTTTAACCGATTGAGTGAGTGGGCCCGATAGAGTCTATTTTTTTGTTTATTGTATTTTATTTTGGGTTTAAATGTGTTATTTATTTTTTTATTATATTATTCCTTTAGGGTGTTGTTCGGGGCTTGGGAGGGAGTTCGGGCCTAGGGAAGGAACCCAAGGACACCGAGTGAGTTGGTAGTGGCTATTATTTTTAAATAATTGATTAATTATTATTATTTTTGAAATGATTATTTAATGGCTAGTATTTTTGAAAAATAATTGTTTAAGTATTTCTTTTTATCATGTTTAATTGGCGTATAATGTTGAGGTATATGTATATTTATTTCGTCATTGATGTTCCCCGACAATCGTATTGATACATCAATTTAGTATAATTATATGTATTTATAAATAGTATAAAAATACATGTATATGTGATTTAATTATTCGGTTCATGAATTTATTTTTGGATGGTTATATATGCTTTGATTTGGAATGATTTGTGAAATCATTTCATGTATTAAAAATGTTTTACAAACTGATATTTGTGGGATGGTTTTCATTCTCGGCATAGGAATGGTATTTTGTATTTGGACTTTCTGGTATTATGCATGTATCGTCTCGTGAATGTCCCCGGATAAGGACCATGTGATATGATTTACTCAGATTTGTATTGTTCTCTGCATCTACATGTTGGTTTTGGATGGTGACGGCGGCTAAGGCCCGACTACTCGCAGATAGTGGGTTCCCAGGGCCGCCTTTAGAGGTGGGCGTGGTGGACACAGGTGTTGATTTGTCCGGATCGGGTGGGAGCGTAGAGCCCCGATTGGATGATACATCGGGGATCCCGGAGTCACCACACGGGGCCGGGTGGAGCCAACGTCAAGGTTATGAAGACTGACGGCTCCCAACCTAGTCGCGACTGACGGCTAAGTCGGGAGAGTTTTCGGGAGCTATGGATTTGAGAATGGTTTTATATTATCGGTTATTTTGGCGTTGATTTATGATGAATTTATGTTTCAAAAAGTTCTTTAAAAAATGTATTTTTGCTAAAATTCTAGTATTTTTGGAAAAGTTGGAAAAATTATTTAGCAGGGTTGGTATTTATATACTTTATATACACTATATTTAAGTATTTGGAATTATTAAGCCACTCTGAATAGCTGAATGTCTTTGTCAGAAGCTGGGAGGCGGGAACCCTAGATTACCCGATCGGGTTTAGAGCGAGTCGGGGTTCAGTCCGGAGGCTGCAGTGGGTCCCTCATTTCTTTCTTTTTGTTATTGGTGTCATGACCTTGTAGCGGTTGTACCCGCAAATTAGAGTAATTATATTTATTGTATTTATGTATTTGAACCTGTACTTGGTGAAAAATTGTAAATTGTGATTTGTAGGTCTGCTTTTGTTTAAAACAGGGTGTCAGTTTCCAGTTAAAAGGGAATTTTAACTGATGGGTGCCACATTTACCTCGGTTGAAGGGGTGGGTGTGACAAAAACCCCAATGCCACCCGATGTTAATGAACCTTGGGATGAACATGTAATTGTTGGATATTTTGGTTTAGTTAATGTATTGTTATTTGTTTGAGATTCAATCTATGACACTTGTATGCCTTGAATTACATTATGGAAATCTTTGTAATTTATGTTTGAATTGTGCATTTGAGGAAGGTATTCCCTTTGCACTAACTCATATATAGATTGATAGAGTTTTGAGGTATCAACATAATTGAGAACTTGGGTACTGACAAGCACTCCAATTAAGGAAACCCTTATAATAGAGACTTCTAGAATGTAATGCAATCATAGGAGAGTCAGCTATGATTTGATTTAAGTTGACAATCATATAGGATTAGGAGCGAATTACGAAGGTGTTTGGGTTAATTCAACTTAGAGATCTTGTGGCCCAAGCATATCTTTGTAGCACCAAACCATCCTAGATCACACTAGTATCACTAAGGGAATCCCATCTAGGGGCCTTCATCTCCCATCAATTTTTCTTCCAAAGATTGCGATTTTGCTTGAAGCTTCCAATTCTTAGTTTTCTTACTTAGTGATGGTTCAAAACACACTTAAGTCATAAAGACTAGATAATAGGTGAGAAGTGAGTAATAGTACTTCCCTAACTCTGAGGAATACGATCATCGTGCTTTGGAATAAGGTATTACTTGATGACTCATGCACTTGCAGCAGACAACCATCAAATGATAACAAAGAAACTATACTTACTTACTCTACTAGGGATAACCACTAAACACAATAAACAGAAACAATAATCAATAATCAATAATGTTAGTTAAGAAAACAAGGAAGAATTCAAGTCTTAAACTATTACTAACTTCCAACTGATTGACTAAAAGCAATATTCACACAAGTGTACGTGTCAATAGAAGTAATACATGCAAAGCAAGGTCGAATCCATAAAGACTATATAGCATTAGTACTAACCCTATCTTCTCTAACTAACTAAAACAAGTGAAAGGCCTAAACAAGGGAGAACAAGTAACTGAATCAATGAATGAAGATAGTGCCCGGATCGATTTCACTTGGGATGATAAGATTTAAGGAGATTGCAATTTAAAATAGAATGAAACTTAGCTAGCAAGAATGAAGGAAACCAAAAATACACCAAGTACTTTCTCAAGACTCCCTAGTATCTAATCCTATGTTAAGGCTTGAATTGAATCTCTCCTACTCCTACCCTCGCACAATTACAATGAGTTCTAGGGTTTCTATGTCAAGAATCAGGGATTAACCGCCGAAATTCCAATCGAAAGGAACATGGAGCCATTACTATCTCTAGCGAGAATCAGTGATACCTATTCAACCAAGTATGTTTTAATTACAAGAATTTCTCAATACACAAACAATAACAATATGGAAGTGCCACTTTTCGATACTCAAATCCAACAAATAAAACAAGGTTAAATCCGGAAGCAAAGGTAGTTCTATATTAAAGAGCAATCAAGCGATAAAAATTATTTCCAAGCTACATCAATCCGGGCACCCAAGGAAGTTAGCCTTCCATGGGGCTCATGTTCATCAATACATGAGTAAACTCAATCCCTAAAGCCCTAAACATATAATAAAAAACCACCTTTTCTCAATGTAGTGTGGTTGGAGATGATGTGAGCCGCTTGATACGCCCCCTTGTGTATCCACAAGTGCACCGATCGTACAAGTAGTACATTGTACCCAAAAGGATCAAGTAGTCAAATCCACAAGGACTGGTACAGCTCTCAATACTTACTCGTTTTCTAATATCTAGCCAGTTCAATGATTGGATTAAAGTAATTAGCACTATTAAAGAATAGAATAATAGATAAGGTAGAAAAATAGGGTTTTGGGTTGAAGAGATAGCAGTGGAAAGGACAGTGCTCCGAATTTATCCTCTTGACAAATGCAATAACTAGGCAATGGTTCAAGAGTTTCTTCTTTGTTGGTGGTGAACACCTATGGAGGGTTTGATAACATACATCCTTTCCCAAGGCTCAAAGCAGACTCAACCCCTTTTCTGATGTGTGCCCTAGCTAGACTAGTAGAGATTATCCTCTAGACAATGAATCAATCTAAGGTTAAATAGCAACTTAAAATGTGATGCCAACCAACAGGGGAAATATCAACAAAAAAATCAATTCTCACATGGCTATGAAAAGTCCCTCATTAGGCTAGCAATATATAAGCATCAAGGCAATAACCACATAGAAAGATAAGCGGTATGAACAAAAGGAAGATCACGAGCAAACTCAAGAATCAATATCACTAAAAACAAAGCATTAGAAGTCAAGGTTCATAATCTGGGGCACTGAAAGATGGTTTGCCCCTCATAGTCTTACAAACAATCATAGAAAAGCAACAAGAGAAATAGAAATTGTCCATTAAACTCCCTTCTTACTTTACAATCATGGCAAACAAAGCTTGACAATGGTTGTCACTGATGATCCTCTTTTTCCACACTTGTCTCCACTCCAGATCCGACCTTGAACGGTACCGGCAGCTGCCCTAACCCACGTCTCTAGAAAAAGAGAAGAAGATTCCTTCGATTCCTTCTAAATCTAACTTTAGGGCTTAAATAACCCTTTCCCAATGTAAGCACGACCATGCTGATGGGCATGCTAATGACTGTGCTTGGGTCCAGATCTTGGGGATTAATTTCGGCGTAAAACCAATAAATCACACTGAGGTAAGCATGCCTGTGCTTATTGTTAGTGCTTTGAAAGCACGCTTGTGTAAGGAGTACAGTGAACCTGCTGATATTCTCATGAAATTTCTAGTAAAATGAATGAGGGTAAGCACGCCTATGCTCACCGACCATGCTCTCTCAGCATGATGGTGCTAGGGGCAGTGAAAACTTGCTTCTTAATTTTGTGCAGACTCTAGTAAAATGCACGGGCCCACTCCTGCTTCCAAGCACGGGTGTGTTTCAGACCTTGCTTGTGCTAGAACTTGTATTCCAACATTTTTTGCATCAGAATTGGTCTCTTTTCATTCCTTTTGGTATGAACCCCAATTATCTGCAATATTTTACAAACATACCTCAAGTAGCATCAATTTATCATAAAAAGCGTGCTAAAAGGACAAGTAAAACACACAATAGGGTATATAAAATATCTATATAAAATGCACTCATCACCGCTATCATCGCCAACAGATCATCACTCTGGTGACTTTTTCAAACTCCTTCTTTAATTATTCAAGGCCTCCTTGAACCACAACCCAAGAGCTTAAGAAATTTTCTCCCAAAAATCGGCCAAAACTTTGCTGCCGTAAGACCACTTTAAACATTCTATTTATACTAGTTGGACCAACCGTTACACCAGTAGGTACACGAGTGTGTTCTTTGCCTGTGTAACTCTCTGAAACTCAATGTACATGGGCCACTGTATATGGCTATTTTCTTTAAACTTTGGCCGTGTATCTCCTAGGAATTTTGTTTCTTCGGTTCTTTAGTTACACGCGCGTTCAACTGTTCCTCTGCCCCGTGCTCTATGATATTTCAAATATACACAGAGTATACTTGGTTTACACTGGCATGTTCCTCTCAGTAAGGTGTGATTAAGAGGCCTGTAAGTAATCCATATGATGCTTGTGTGGCTGCTTTTGCTAAGATATACACTGGTAGGTACATGGGTGTGGGCCCTGGCCGTATATTTCACAGTTTGCTGGTTTAAGAACCAAATTACTTCAAAGTTTCTCCCTTTGGCTCTTGTTGTACTTCATTTAACTTGTGATACAAAGTGAACAAATAAGCACCAGTTATCTATAAAAATAAAGCTTAAAATAGTCTATTAAGTGCTGAACAATATAGATCAAATACGTACAAAAAAGGACTTATCAAAAAACTCCCCACTTAAGCTTTTGTTTGTCCTCAAACAAAAGATGATAAGAAAGATAAGTTCTCGATCTCAATCTTTCAAAAATGTACATTCTTAAGAGTAGATCAAAGATGACAACAAGTAGACTCCAATAACATTCATTGCACAAGTATAAGTATGCCCTAAATAAAGTGTTACTTGTGTGTGTGAATGATTCAAATTGGAAAGCTCCCTTACTAACAAAAAAGGGATTATTTATAAACATGACAATACTAACAAATTTGGTCTTTAACCATTTATTCAACACTAAAGTTTTAAATGGTAAAATGGTAGCTTTCAAACATCCTTAGAAGGTAGCTCTTTCTCTCATTAGGCCATAAAAGTATCCACTTTTTCCAAAGTAGCTTCACAACTCAAAGTGGGTAGCTCTTTCTAATTTTTTTGAAGCAACTCAATCCACAATTTAAACTAAATTATCCTCTCTAAGTATTCAGGAAGCCAATCAAGACAAATCATGTGCAATTTACATTGTACTAACTCATAATTAGGGAGAATTAATAATTAAGAATGAAAACAAGTAAAATGTACAAGTTGTCAAGTTCGTACTAGAAAGAATTTTCAATTAGAACTAAAGCTTCCTAAGATCAAGCATTTAACTAGTAAAATGTCCTCAATGTATGTAAAGCATAGAGACTAGGAAAGAACAATGAGAAAAAGAGATATAAAAGGGTTACAATAAGAACTAGTACTTCCCTGAAAAATTGATGAGTCTTGCCAATACAGTGAAGTTGTTGCTCCTATGTCCAAGCACAATAAGTGAAGTTGAAGAAGCAAGTATATAAAGAAGTTTGAAAGTGGGGCTCACATCCTCCTGTATATGAGAAATGGAGTTTAGTAGAAAAAGAGAAATGAGAGAAACACAATAAAATTTTGAAAAGTAAAATATGAAACTAAAGTATGAAACTGAAATAAAAAGTACAAAAGTAGTAGGGGTGTAACCCTTGCGAAATACAAATATAAAAAAAAAATACAAGTAACATGAAATGAATCAAAAATAAAACACAAGGTGCATCATCAGTCGGAGTAGAAGGAGGTGGGCTCATGTTCACAGGAGGATCGCTGTTCTCACTCTTGGTCTCCTAGAAATCATCCTCAGATTCCTTCTATGAGTTATCCTCGGACTCCTTCTCTATCCCCGATAGTGGTATGGAAAAATTAGCAAAGACGGAAGGCGGAAGAGATAGTCGCGCACCCAAGTAGTTGGTAATGATGGTCATCGACTTAACCAACCAACACTTGGTCTCGGTAGGGGGAGAAGGTGTCAATGAAGATGGGGCAGTTGATGGAGTCAATGATGGTGCTATTGCAGCTAGTGGTGGTGATGAAGATGGTGGTGGTGTGAGTAGAGCCAACTGCTATGTCTGTTGTTGGTGCTACTCTGACTAGGACACAGCGCCGACGAGGTTGTATCGATGTCCTCTAGCCATGCGCTGAAAGCAAACCATCCTCATGGCTCAACAAGTCTCGATGCCAAGAGGAATGGTATCAACTACGAAGCACATGTTCTCCATGTCCCACAGTCATCCCATTCCACAGACCAACCTAGTGATATAAGGGCTAGCATAGAGGACTACAATGAGGGCGTTAGATGCCTGATGGGCATTCTACTATGCCATGGTGTATTCTAGATGAATAGGTACGTGCTCGAACATCACACACAGACACCCGCGGAGTCACCACACCCTGTCAATGTCCTGCAAATAAGGGTATGAATGTACCTCTAGGTGGGTAAGCATAAGGTCTATGCCTTCGAATGCGTTAGGTCGTAGGCTCTGATGCGGTTAATACACTACCATCAAGTCTACTATGGAATCCCAGCTAGTGCATGGGTGTCGAGGGCCATGTACTTTGGTGTCTAAGTAAAAGCTCAATCGTACAATCCCAAATAGAGGGAGAAGTCTTTGTAGGACATTTGAACCATCTCCCCCAGAGCTAAAACCGGATCATATCTCCCCGAGTTCAGCTGAGCAGCACATGTAATATCTCAAAACACGGGTAATTCAAATTTTCTTCACAAATATTGCCCACCAGAGAAAAACACGGGTAGTTACACTACCATATAGATCATGGTAAGGTCGTCTAACTCCCATTACTCAATAAAAACATCCAACCTGAGAAGTACACAGGAATGAACACACCCTTGTATCCTTAGGTTGGGTCGTGTACTTCAGTTGGCTAAACTAAAAAAACCTAGCCAGAGATTCGCACAATCAGAAACATGACCGTGTATCTTTTGGCAGAAATGTGTAAAATGAGAACTAGCAAAATTATTTCCAGACAAAGATTTATACAGGCATAAAAATGCCCATGTAAATATAGCAAAGATCGTACAACGATCGCCTTCTTCCTCAAGAAAAATGTTACATGGATGGAAATACAGGCATATACCTCGGTGTGCAACAGTGTTTCACTAAAACCCTAGATTCAATCTAAGCGATTTCTAGAAGAAATTTCAATTCTAAGTTCCAAATTCAACTAAAAGTTGTATGCAATTGTTCTACCACAAGAATGGAATGAAATGACCAAAAAATCATAAAAAAAAAATTAAAGACATCACACCGATAGGAAACGGTGAAAAATAGGATTTTGAGAGAGAGAACCCACAATGAACACTCAGTGAGAAGGCCTCCAAAAGCTCCGAAGAAGTCCAAAAAAAGACCAGAAATGAAGGATGAAGACAAAAGGGACTAGTTTGAGTGGGGGAGAGAATGGGGAAATCTGAGCAAATAAGGGACGATGAACATGTTCACCCCTAAACTCTCCTCGATACACAATCAAAAGAATATGGCCATGTATCTCTGTAGTTGCCCATGTTTTCAACACGGACACGGCGGCGAGGAAGGGAGATGAGGTGACTTTCGTGTAACGCACATAAGAGGCAGAGCTCCTCAGAAAGGAACTCACCAAATCTGCATAGGCATGCAAAGTTGCTAGTCTAGTTGAAATGTGACCTTGTACTCTCAAAGCAACGGGGTCACACAAGCGACATGCACGTGCGGGTCATGGATGAGAGAGAGAACTCTCTGCCAGGCTTTACACGATAGTGTAATTTGGACTGTGTATCGTGACACACCTCTTTCGTGTGTATACCGCAAGTGGACTGGTGTCGAAGTAATAAAGTACCCAATGAGATGGGTAGTCGAATCCAGAGGGAGCAAAAGTATTAGTAATAACTACTTCTCAATTACCTAGTCAGAATCAAGAATTTGGTGAAATGAATTCAATCACAAGAATATGAATGTCACAAGCAAGCAAGAAAGAGTAGAAATCAGGAAAGTCTCAATCAATGAATATGACCTACTCGGGCAATGCTTCCATTAGGATCTAACTTTAAGCGCAAGATTTACCAAGTGTTTCTAAACCGAGTTAATCAAGTCGATGAAATTCAAGTATAATCGGTCCCTGCCTCCAGATCACTGATACTAGTCCCTTATGAGGTCCAGGTGGAGAAATCGCTCAATCTCAACACCTCACACCACATATAACTGTAATAGGCTCTAGGGATTCCTAAGAGTACATTTGATTCCTAAGGATAGATCTATACCGACCTCAAGGTGAAAGATCCCTAACCCCCTACAAGATCTTGGTGGAGAAATCTCTTAATCTCATGCCTCACACCAAATATGGTTGTATAAAGCCTAGGGAATAAGGAGATAGGATGTACTAATCGGAAGGCAAAAGGGACACCCCTCTATCTCATGACTCACCCTCTCAACCCTCTTTAATCTTAAAGTTCTAACCCTAATGGAGACCTCTCATCACCAAGGCAAACAAATCATGCATACCAATCAACCGTAAGATCAACAAGGCAAGTAAATAATAAGAAAGTAAGATTGAAACTCAATTAAATTTGGATTTAATAAAAAACACAAAGTAAATCAATACAAGAATAAGATCCTAGGGTTCACATGCTTGAATACCTGCAAGGGTTTAGCCCTTCATGAGGCAAATAATAAAACAAATAATGCAATGTAAATCAATGAAATCCAAGGAATTAAACCTTCTGAATTCATGATGATGGCTTCGATGGGTCGCTCAACGTCTTGAAGAATTCTTCTCCAAAGCTAGATCGCCAATGGCTCCCTTAACACTATGACGAAGAAAGAATCTATCAAAGTTGGTGAAGAACCCCCTAACCCAAAAATCGCCAAAGACCTCCTCTTCAAACCCTAGCCGCTTTGCCTTTCAAAAGGCATCAAAAAGTCCCCAAAGAATAGGGCAAAAAGGTTATTTATACTCAAAACCGTGTTTGTCATGTGCCTCCACACGACTATGTGAGCCTTGGCATGCCCGTGTGTACTACAGAACTACCCACATGACCGGGTGGAATTTTCACCTGGTCGCGTGAACAATGTTTTACTACAGTGTTGCTATAGTGATTTGCTGTATTGTTTTGATGCATTACTTTGCTGCAGTGTTCTTCATAAACAAGTCTCCAACACTTTTCTCTTGAGGCCACATGGATGGGCACAAGTTATTGTGTTAGGTTATAAGGCTTCTCGTCATCTAATCATCATTGGGAAGGCTCTTACATTCTTCACACAAGTAAGAATATGGGTGTGTGACTACCTTTGTGCCCTTCCAACTCACAATCTAGCTTAAATTCTCTTGGAAGTTGGCACACACCACCATGTGTATGAGCTCCTCTTGTGTCTTGATCTTTATGTTGCACAAAAACTCCCAAAAGGTGCCTTCACAACCTATCTTTACTTCCTTTTCTTCTCTCAAGGCCTTCACAACCTATTTGCACAGAAGAACACTAAATATAATTTATGATATATAAACTATGATAAAAATGATGCTCAATGCATGTGAAACATATAAAGAAATATGTTTACTCAAGCAGTTATCATACTGCATGAAAGAAATTATAAAATAATCCCAAATTTATAGTTCTCTATAGATATCCAAGAACTCTTGTTATTGCTTTCCAATGCTCAATACCAGGATTACTTGTATACCTTAATAGTTTACAAACTGAAAAGATTATGTTTGGCCTAGTGCATTGTTGATACATCAAACATCCTATAGCACTAGCATATTCAACTTGGGCTATAGCCCTTCTAGGATTCTCAACCAGTTTGGATGAAACATCATATGGAGTATTGGCTTCTTTCAACTTCATATGATTAAATCTGTTCAATACTTTCTCAATGTAATGAGATTGGCATAATATCTACTTCATTTAAATATTTCATTTTAAACCTTGAAGATAGATACTTCTTTGTATCTTTAATACCATCAATATTTGTTCCAATAATAAACATGTCATCCACATAAAGACATATAATAACTCCATAATTTTCTGCAAATTTAGAGTAAAACCATATTCTAAAATTATAGAGTCAAATTTATCATACCACTGTTTTGGTGCTTGTTTCAGTCCGTACAAAGATTTTATTAATTTACAAACTTTATTCTCGTTTCAAGGTAAAACAAACCTGATTATTCCATAGATACTTCTTCATCTGAAACTCCATTTAAGAATGGTTTTTTCACATCCATTTGATGGACAAACATATTATAAATGGATGCAAGTGCTAACAGAACTCTAATAGATGTTATTCTTGCAACTAGTGCATAAGTGTCAAAGTAATCAATTCCTTCTTTTTGCTTAAATCCTTTTGCTACTAGTCTAGCTTTAAAGGTTTTAATGGAACCATAAGTATTATATTTTCTCCTAAACACCCATTTACAACTTATAGCTTTTGATCCTTGAGGCAAATCAACTAATATCCATGTATTATTACAAAACAATGAATTCATTTCATTGTTTATCACCTCTTTCCGAAATGCAACATCTCTTGAAGGCAAAGCTTTAGAAAATGTCTTTGGATCATCTTCTATATTCATTAAAATGGGTATTTTACTAAGGATACAATTGTTTCCATTACCTTCCACAAAGAAAACAATAGCTTGAGAAGATATAAAACCTGGATCCAAAACTTTTTTCTTTTATAACTCTTTGACTCTTTCTTAGTGTAGTTTGTATATCAACATTACTTCTTTTGTTATTAATAAAAGAATCAGCATTAGGAGCAAAATATATATTAGGATTACCCACAACTCCATGTGTGAATGTAGGTATTAACTCATTAGTGAAATCAAAATAAAATTTATTTTTAATAATATGAGTATCTTTTGATTCTCCACTATAACATTTGAATCTAAATCTAAAAGTCTATAAGCTTTAGAATTTTTAGCATATCCAATAAAAACATTTTTTAGAGCTTTAGGTCCTTATTTTGTCCTCTTAGGATATGGAATTCTATAAAATGCTAAGCATCCCAAAACTCTTAAATATTTTAAGTTTAGTATTCTACCATTCCATAACTCATATGGAGATACTTTAAATTTTCTTGAAGGAATACGATTATGAATATGACATGCACAAAGTAATGCCTCACCCCATAAGTTAATTGGTAACTTAGCATTCAAAATCATTGCATTAACCATATCAACTAGAGTTCTATTCTTTTTCTCAGTCAATCTATTTTGTTGAGAGTGTAAGGTGCACTAGTTTCATGTATTAATCCTTGTTGTTCACAAAAGGAAGTATTCTATAGGACAGTACTCTCCACCTCTATCGCTACTAAAAATTTTAATCCTCTTTTCCTTTTGATTTTCAACAATTGATTTATAACATTGAAATTTCTCAAAAACTTCATCCATATGTTTAAGAAGATATACATATGTATATATAGAGTAATCTTCTATAAAAGTAACAAAGTATCCGTTACCTCCTCTAGTTAAGTTACCATTAATTAACTCACATACATATGAATGAGTTAATTATAATAATTATGTACTTCTTTCAACCTTAGGAAATGGTAATTTTGTCATCTTAGCTTGAATACATATTTCACATTTATTATAATTATCATGCTTATATTCAATTATTCCATGTTTGGCCATAAATTTTAATGATCTAAAATTAACATATACTAACCGAGCATGCCATAAAAAATTAGAAGACTCAACAATATAAATAGAAGTAATAACTTTATTATTATCAAGTGAAAGTTTGAACATTCCATCATTGGCATAACCTTTACCAATAAATACACCATTCTTAGAGATGATCAACTAATTAGATTCTAACATAGCTTTGATCCCCCTTTTACCTAAAAGATTAGAACAAACGAAGTTCTTTCTAATTTCAAGAACTTAAATAACATTGAGCAAAGTTAATTTCTTTCTAGAAGTAAAGTGAATATCAATTGTCCCTTTTCCTAGCACTTTTGTAGTATCATTACTGCCCAGCTGTACTTTATATCCATCTGCAGCATCTTCAAATTAAGTCTTTGAATTGATCTTTGTTGTTGTAGATATGAATAGTGGTACTAGAATCAAACCACCAATCATGAGACTTGGTGACGACAACCATGCTCACTTCCATTATCATACTACAACCCAAAATATGAAACCATTGCAACAAGCTCTTTGATATCTTCTTCTGAAACATTCACTTTCTTGTTAAAGTTTTCTTCATCCTCCTTCATTTGTTTCTGAAATCTGCATTCTTTCTTGAAGTGTCCTTTCTTTTTACACAAAAAAAAGACAAGTCATATCTTTCTTAGACTTATAGTCGTTATTGGTGTTAAACTTGTCTCACCATGCTTTCTTTTCTTTCTTCCAATAGTTTACTTCTGAGAATAAACATAGTTCACTTTAAAAAAAATTCTATATGTTTCCTTCCATCCAAGATTCATGTATCTTCCTCAATTCGAAGATGTTTCTGTAATTGACCTAAAGTAAAACTTTCACAGGAATAAAGCAATTTTTTTTGTAATCATTCCAACTTGGGGGAAGTTTCAAAATTATAACCCTTACTTGAAATGATTCTGGAACTTGAATATTCAAATCTTTCAACTTTGAAACTAGAATTTGTAATTCATGGACTTGATTTAATATGGAGATATGATCTATCATAGAGAATTCAAAATATTTCATGACGATAAACTTATCTACTCGTTGTTTTCTGTGTTGTACTTGTACTCCAAAGAATTTCAAATTTCCCTTGGTGACTTGATTAATATAAAAAGATTATATAGACAATCAGAAAATGTGTTCATAATATGGCCACGACAAAGTAGTTCATGCTCTTCTCGTTTCAGCCTTTGTGTCGTTTCTTCTTTAGAATCTTTTGGTGTTGGTTCACTAATTTCTAGTAGATTTGGTTCAAGAACATACGAAATCTTCAAAGATGTGAAAAAAAACATCATCTTATCCTTACAACGAGAGTAAAATTTGTCCCATGTTCGAGTTTGACAAAGTCATGATTTATAACTTTAAAGGTTGTTTCGGAATGATTCTCCATAAATTACACCTAAAACTTTTTATAATAGAATCTAAAAACTGGATAATGAAAGGCTTATAAGCGTGAATTATCACTTTATTTTAGACCACAGTTTGTTCGGAAAACAAGTTTAATGGCAATACAGCCTCAGGATACAACAAACCCCGAGTTTTGTTAGTTTGCAATCTAAGAAAATTTCCAGTAATAACTGGTAATTTATAGAAAAATGGTGTTTAAAATAAAAATCATATATGTTGGTAAAACATCATTTGGTGGGACGATTGGAGAAATTAATTTTTAATAAGATAGTTATGGGAAACTAACTTTTCATTTCATAAGAAGTTCAAAGATGCAACTCTTGGTAAGTAAGTAATAATAATTTATTTTATTTGATCCTCTTGTAATTTTAAAATACAATCTATATTAGCAGTTCTTACACACATCCTCAAAGATTTGCAAAATTTTACCAAGTTCATTGGTCCAACAAGATTTAAGAACTATCATGATACGTGTATATAGTGAGCTTCAATTTTCACAAAATAAGTTGCATCCACAAGCTTTATCTACTACTCTTTCAATTTCTTTTTAAAAGTCTTTGTTCTCTTGTTTGTTTCTTTTTATATGTCAATTTAGAAAAACCATGAATAATTAAATTTTTTTTTTTTTGAAATTCACCTTTTATTTCTAATCTCTTCCTATGTTTTTTAGTATTTTTTTGAAAATGTAAAGTACCATTTTGAGATAGAATAAAAGATAATTAAAATAGAGAGAAATTAATGAAATTTTGATAAAATTTTAAATAAAGGTAATTTTAGATAGTTGGTATATTTTTTATAAATTTAAGACTCTAAACTAGTTTAATTGAGCTTCTTAATGAACATAAATAAGCTAAAATGGATACATAATTAAGATTGAGAAGAGTATTTGTGAGCCCCACTACTTAATTAAATCCTAGCCGTTGTTTTTAATTTTTAATCCTAGCCATTGATATTATTTTTTTAATCCTAGCCGTTGATTGTGTTTTCAATTTCAAAACCCTAGATACCTCTTCGCCTCCTTCCGATTTATATCGCCATTAGGAAAAGAGAAAGACCTAGTCTCATCTTTCTTTCCCTGTTTGTGAATTGTGTCGGCGGCGAGGATGGAAGAAAGGTCTCGTCATCCATGGTTGATTTAGTATTATTGTTGAGGTAAGCATCCTCTTTCTCGGATCTTTGACCAAAATGTAGAATTTTTATTGTTGTTTTCTAGATCTTGATCTCTTACTGATGGATGTTAGTGATGGGTGGGTAAGGTTAGCTTCTTGTTTGAAGAGTTTGAGATTAATTTGATAGGTTTCAAATTTCATTTTTGATAATGGCAGAAACTCCTCTTCGATTTTAGGGGTCTTAAAGGCATAATTTGGAGAAGAGTAAAATAAGAAACTTGTAGATTTTGACCTTAGCTAAGTACCATCCAAATTTCAGAATTTTTGGAGTTGTATAATGCAAATTATAGGCTTTAAACTCAAGTGACATTGATAGTTTTTCTGTGCAGCCCTTGAGAAGTTTTTAATTTATTTCATGATTGTAGAGTCTGATTTAGATTTATACTTATATAAGAAAGTTGTAGAAGAAGATTTTATATTTGCCTCTACCAAATTTTAGAATTTGTAACCCTGTAAATTGTGAGATATGATCAGATTTCTATAAGTGTGCTCAATGGCATTTCTGCAGAAAGCATGAAAATTTATTTGAGAATTTGATGATCTTAGAGGTTGAATCAGGACTCATGTTTAATAAAAAAGTTGTTCCATTTTGAGTTATTTATATTATCTTAAATTTTGATCTTATTTGAAGTTATATGTTGTGAGATACTTTTATTGGAAGAAGCATGTCTGAAATTGTTGGTTTGCATAATTATAATTTTTAAAAGTGATCGCTTAAATTGTGTAGTTCTCAAATCTTTTTGAGATTTGGTTATGTTATAGATGTAGATGTCTAGTTTTTTTTGAAGTTTGAAATTTCTGATTTGGGTTAGAATTCGCAAAGCTATGCTGATTTCAATCTTAAGGGGAATTAGTTATTAGTCTCGACTTTTGTAACTTCAAATGTTTTTGCATTCATGTGAATTTTAGAATTTGTTTTGTCTGTAATTTTGATGGGTTATTCCCAAATATAGGACTTTCGGAGAAAACTCGATTGGTGTGAATTCGAAATCTAGTCGTTAAACAGGTAAGTATCCCACATATAAATCCTATTATATGTATATACTTGATAATTCTAATTTTCTAAATTTCTGAAATTTTTGAGAAAAATACTTATTATTTTGATTTATATTTTGATTTATTATTTATTTATTATTTACAATTTGTATGTAACTATTTAGTTTTGGATATGAATTGGAATTATTTTTAAATGAAAACGGGATCATAGAAATTCTGATAAATGTTTGGACATTACGTATTTTGACATAGCAACTTGTAGTCACCAACTAACTTTGCAATAACCCTGTCATTGGGGTTTAAACATTAACCATGTCGACATGTATCTGTGAAATAGAAACTATAGTTTTCCACCGTTTCTTCGGTGAAGAATAGCAGCTTCTGATAATTCTGGCTCGGGTCACCGAGGGTAAACATATGACCTCTGATATTCTTATTCGGGTCATCGAGGGTAAACATATGACCTCTGACATTTTGTTTTGGCAATAGTTATTTGTGGGATATATATGCTTGACTTTTTCATCAGTTATGTTTTATTGAAAAAAAAACTTGACTTTTAAATTTGATTATGATGAACTTATATTTTATTATATTTTGTTTGACTTTTGAAATTTGAAACTTTTATGATCCCGATAATCTATTGTTTAATTTTTTTCCCCAGATCTGTAGTTTAATACCTCACCACTTTGAGAATCAAGTTTTGAGGCCTTGCACACCTACTGGGTCTCGATCTTGTAGGTGTACGGCTGTTTGTCGGTGCACCGAGTCTGACTTGCCGGGTTCGGAGCGTGACAGTATTCCACATACCTAAAATGACTTTCTTTTTTGTCACCCGAAATATTACTCAGCTTAGATAAGCCCAAGCTGTTGACCCCCAATTTGATCAACATTAAACTCCCGAAACCGCCTCGTAACCTCCTTCTAAGAGAAGCAAATCCATATCTCCTTGCATTACCATATTTATTTCCATTAAATGTAATACTTGTGCATCATCTTCAACACTCACTAATTGGTCCCAAGAGATCGTCTTCTTCATATTTCGTTAATTGGTATAATGATTGTGCATCACCTTCAACTCCCATTTCTATTGTGAGAATGCGAATAATAAAAGGATATGATATCCTTTAAACGAAATTACTTATTTCGGCCTATTTAGGTATATGTCTATTGGGGTCCAGCCAATTTGTTGGGTTGGATGAATAATTGGGCTCCAAGCCCATGATGAAAAAAAAAAATGAAGCAAGGTCAATAGTGGAGAAGATGGAGGGCAAAGAGGTAACTTTACAAGGTGAAATTTTTCTCATTCCTTGGTAATGAGAATAGGTTATGCTTGGGGATTAGTGGTATAATTCTGAAGTAGTGAGAGAGGAAAGAAAAAGAGGGAGAAGAAGGAGAGAAGGCTAGGGTAAGGAGATCGGACGGCCAAACCTCGCCGGATCTCACTCAAACTCCGGGAGAAGACTCCTTGCAAGAAGCACTACCTATTGATTAGGTTTGATCCTTCTTTTTTCTCCCTACTTGTTGTTTGTTAGCCATCTTGATGATGATGATGATGCTTGTCAATGAGAACTCTTCTCTCATGAATGTCTTTGTCCTTGTGCTTGTAAACCTCTAGTTAGCTAGAGAAGATCCATTGTAATTCTTTATTGACCTAGTGGATACATGTTTAAGAGGCTCTAAGGAGTCCGGTGGTTTTTCCCTCGATTTGTAGGGTTTCCACGCTAAAAATCGTTGTCTTAAATCTTTGTTTGTTTGTTCATCTCATTCTAACATGAATGAGGGGTTTGATAGCATTTTATGAGTTGTTTTGAAGTTTTGAAGCCTTGTAGAACCCTTGGGAGGAACATTGAAGCCTCAAGGAATACATTGAAGGTTTTTTTTCAGGTTATGCGGGCTGCATACGGGCCGCACAAGATCGCCATTGAGCTTCACGGGGGTGTATGCGACGCATGAACCCACGTAATATTGCTACATAAATTCAGCGTTTTTTAAATGCGTTTCGTGAAAACCCCCAACAAGTGGTATCGAGAGTTCAGGGTTGGTTAGGGATTATTTGTTGTGAATTGAGATGGCAACAAGCTCATGTGGGATGATAAAGTTAACTCAGTCGAATTATTCGATTTGGGCGCAAGATGCAAACTTGCTAATTGTAAAAGACTTGTACATGCCGGTGATGCAGAAAAAACCGGAGAAGGTGAGTGATGATGAATGGGAAAATTTTACATCTAAAAGCTTCGCACAATTGACAATGGGTGGATGTAAATATTTTTCATCGCATTTCCAGAAAGTGAAGGCCGATGAACTTTGGAAAAAAGTTAGAAGGCATGTATGAAAAAGAGCACCTCGAGGGAACAAGGCCTCAATCGTTCGAAGGCTAGTAAATTTGAAAGTCTAGAGATGGAAGAAGTATGACAGAGCATACTAGTGACTTTCAGGGCTTAGTGAACCAATTGACATCTATGAAGATGAGTTGCAAGCATTGCTACTCCTAAGTTCCTTGCCAGATAGTTGGGAAACTTTAGTGGTATCTCTGAGCACTTCAGCACCAAGTGGAAAGCTAACAATGGAAATGGTTAAGGAGAGCCTAATGAGTGAAGAGGCTAGAAGGAAGGAGAAAGGTGAAACTTCCTCAGGTGTTCTTATTTCAGAAAAGCCAGAAGGCCGTGGTAGAAGCAAGAGCAGACATCCTCAAGGTTTTGGCAACAAAGACACATCCAGGGGCAGATCAAAGAACAGGAAAAACATCAAGTGTTTTCATTGTAACAAGATGGGCCACATGAAGAGGGAGTGCAGGCTCCTCAAAAGAGAGCAGAGTGGTGGAAGTAAAGAGGAGAAGGAGACTAATACAGTAGCCACAGATGGTGACATCAGTGTCATTTGTGATGATGATTGTATTAATCTTGTGAGCCAAGAGAGTGACTGGGTGTTTGATTCAGGAGCTTCATTTCATGTCACTCCCCATGGTAACTTCTTTTCTACCTACTCTAGTGGTGATTTTGGAAATGCCAAAATGGGTAACAGTGGTGTATCAAAGATAGTGGGTATTGGAGACATTTGCTTGGAGACCAATCAAGGGCTCAAGCTAGTACTCAAGGGTGTTAGGCATGTTCCAGACATTCGCCTAAATTTGATATCCACAGGAAGACTTGATGATGATGGGTTTGTCAGTTGGTTTGGTGAAAGTAAGTGCAAGCTCACCAAAGGTTCCCTAGTGATTGCTAGAGGGAATAAGGCAAACACACTCTATGTTATGCAAACTAAGTTACACATAGGAGAATTGAATGCAATTCAGAAAGATGCAAGCATTGAGCTATGGGATAGAAGACTTGGGCATGTCAGTGAGAAAGGGCTACTGCTTCTCTCCAAGAAGAATCTTCTACCGAACATGCAAGGGGCATCTCTCAAAACATGTGTAGATTGCTTAGCAGGGAAAAACACATAGAGTGGCATTTTCATTCTCATCCCCCATCCAGAAATCAAATATTCTTGATTTGGTGCATACTCGATGTTTGTTCTATGCGGGATGAAAACACTTGGGGTGGACAATACTTTGTGACCTTCGTTGATGATCATTCGAGGAAGGTCAGGGCAACTGATTTTGAAGACCAAAAGATCAAGTGCTTGATGTCTTTAAGGATCTCCATGTCAAGGTTGAAAGGGAGACAGGAAAACAGGTTGAAGACAGGTGAGGAGCGAGATAATGGTGGTGAATACTAGAGGGCCGTTTGAGGAGTACTGTAGACTTCATGGGATCAGGCTTGAGAAGACTCCAGCCAAGACACCTCAGCTAAATGGTGTGGCTGAGAGAATGAACAGAACAATTGAAGAGAGGATAAGATGCATGATCTCTCATGCAAAGCTTCCTAAGTCCTTTTGGGGGGAAGCTATGAGGACTGCAGTAGACATGATAAATCTTTCTCCAGCATGACTCTAGATGGTGATGTGCGAAACGAGTATGGGATGGGAAGGAGATCTCCTATACTCATTTGAGAGTATTTGGGCTCAGGGGCATTTGTTCATATTCCTAAAGATGAGAGGTCCAAGCTTGATGATAAAGCAAAGCAGTGCATTTTCTTGGGTTATGGTCATGAGGAGTTTGGCTACAGATTGTGGGATCCGAGTTAATGGGGAAGGTTGTCGGGAGGCGAGAGATGTTGTGTTTCTAGAAGACCAAATGACTGATCTTGATAAGCAGGGTGAGACCTCTAGTTCCTCAGTTGAGTTTCCTGTTAGTGTTGATCCGGGTTCCTTCACCCTATCTGGGAGTTCTCGCTCAAGGGGAGATGTCCAAGAAAAATGGTAATGAGGGCTCGTTAGAAGTGAAGTTCCTCTAGTCGAAGATGTAGAGCCAGTTGAAGAAATTGAAGGAGCATTTCCAACGCCACCAGTTAAGACCCAAGTGAGAAGATCTACTAGAGATCGTCATCCCTCTAGTAGATGCAGTACAAATGAATATGTTATGCTCGAGTGATGGAGAGAGCGAAACATATGAGGAAGCTATACAACATGAGAAGAAGCGAGGGAGTGGTTTGGAGCCATGCAAGAGGAGATGAGTTCCTTGTGTGAGAACCACACCTATGATTTGGTGAAGCTTCCTAAGAGCAAGAAGGCCTTAAAGAACAAGTGAGTGTACAAGTTGAAGACTGAAAGTAATAGCTCACAACCAAAGTACAAAGGCAAGGTTAGTTGTGAAGGGGTTCGATCAAAAGAAAGGTATCGACTTTGAAGAAATATTTTTCTCCAGCCGTGAAGATGTCATCCATCAGAGTTGTGCTTGGTTTAGCTGCTAGTCTAAACCTAGAGGTGGAACAACTTGATGTGAAAACCGCTTTTCTTCATGGTGATCTAGAGGAGGAAATATTTATGGAGCAACCAGAAGGGTTCAAAGTCGAGGGAAAAGAGAATCTAGTGTGCAGGTTGAAGAAGAGTTTGTATGGACTCAAACAAGCGCCAAAGGCGAGTACAAGAAGTTTGACTCCTTTATGATGACTCAAGGGTACACTAGAAGTTCGATTGATCATTGTGTGTTTTGTGAAGAAACACTCAAATGATGACTTCATTATTCTTCTACTCTATGTTGATGACATGCTTATTGTTGGTCGTGATGCAAGCAAGATTGAAGACTTGAAGAGGCGAGTTAAAGCAAGTCCTTTGCTATGAAAGGACTTAGGTATAGCTAAATGATTCTTGGTATGAAAAATCTCCCGTGACAGGGATGAATGGAAAGTTGTGGTTGTCTCAAGAAAAATACATTGACAAGGTTCTTGAGAGGTTCAACATGAAGGAAGCCAAAGGTCGTTTGTTCTCCACTTGCAGGTCATTTTAAAGTTAGCTCAAGTCAATGTCCTTCAAGTGACAAAGAGAAGGAGGAGATGAGCCGAGTCCCTTATGCATCCGCTGTTGGCAGTTTGATGTATGCCATGGTGTGTAAGAGACCAGATATTGCTCATGCTGTTGGTGTTGTCAGCAGATTTCTCTCAAATCCGGGAAAGGAGCACTGGGGTCGCAGTGAAGTGGATCATGAGGTATCTAAGAGGTACTTCCGGGTATGTACGTGTTTTGGTAAAGGGTGAACCCATTTTGTATGGGTATCTGATTCGAGATATGGCGGGGCAATGTGGACTCAGAAAAATCGGGTTCGGGGTTCATGATGACTTTTGCGGGGAGCTGTTTCTTGGCGATCAAAGTCGCAGTGTGTTGCATTATCCACCACGTGTCGAGTATATTGCGAATTTCATCGAGGGTTGCAAGGAGGCTTTGTGGATGAAGAAGTTTCTTGAAGAATTGGGTATGCAACAAGAGAAGTGTATTGTCTATTGTGACAGTCAGAGCGCCATCCATCTTTCCAAGAATTCAACATTCCATTCGAAGTCCAAGCATATCGATGTTAGATATCATTGGATTCGAGATGTTCTTGAAGCTAAAGAGTTGTACTTGGAGAAGATACACACTAGTGAGAATGGGGCCGATATGTTCACCAAGGCATTATCCAAGGAGAAGCTAGAAGCATGTCGGGAAAAAGCAGGATTGGTAGAACCTCCCAAATGGTGCTGAGGGGGAGAATTGTTGGGGTCCAGCCCATTTGTTGGGTTGGATGAATAATTGGGCTCCAAGCCCATGATGAAAAACAAAAATGAAGCAAGGTCAATAGTGGAGAAGATGGAGGGCAAAGAGGTAACTTTACAAGGTGAAATTTTTCTCATTCCTTGGTAATGAGAATAGGTTATGCTTGGGGATTAGTGGTATAATCCTGAAGTAGTGAGAGAGGAAAGAAAAAGAGGGAGAAGAAGGAGAGAAGGCTAGGGTAAGGAGATCGGACGGCCAAACCTCGCCGGATCTCACTCAAACTCCGGGAGAAGACTCCTTGCAAGAAGCACTACCTATTGATTAGGTTTGATCCTTCTTTTTTCTCCCTACTTGTTGTTTGTTAGCCATCTTGATAATGATGATGATGCTTGTCAATGAGAACTCTTCTCTCATGAATGTCTTTGTCCTTGTGCTTGTAAACCTCTAGTTAGCTAGAGAAGATCCATTGTAATTCTTTATTGACCTAGTGGATACATGTTTAAGAGGCTCTAAAGAGTCCGGTGGTTTTTCCCTCGATTTGTAGGGTTTCCACGCTAAAAATCGTTGTCTTGAATCTTTGTTTGTTTGTTCATCTCATTCTAACATGAATGAGGGGTTTGATAGCATTTTATGAGTTGTTTTGAAGCTTTGAAGCCTTGTAGAACCCTTGGGAGGAACATTGAAGCCTCAAGGAATACATTGAAGGTTTTTTTTCAGGTTATGCGGGCTGCATACGGGCCGCACAAGATCGCCATTGAGCTTCACGGGGTGTATGCGGGCGCATGAACCCCGTAAATAAACAGTGCTTTTGCTACAGTACCAATAGACAGAAAACCTCACGGGCAACCGTGCGCCCGCATACCAACCGCATAGTTTTGCTAGTGAACTTCACGGGCAAAGTGTGCGCCCGCATACCGGTCGCATGTGAACAGTAACAGTAAACAGTACCGGTGCCACATTAATATTGCTACAGTAAATTCGCAGTTTTCACTGTTGCATTTCAGGCCAAACCCCCAACAATGTCAACTTCAACTAATTCTTGTATGTTAAGAAAACCAATTAAAATTAGTTAATAATTTTAAATTTATAAAAAATATATCAACTTTCCAAAATTATTTTTATTTAAAAATTCATAAAAATTTTATTAATTTTTCTCTTGATTTTAATTATATCTTTTATTTCCTCTTTCAATATGTTTATAAAAAAAATTGGAAAATATAAAAACATATTAAAGGTAAAGGATAAATTAAAAAAATATATATATTATCCTTCATAGGTTTTTTTAAATGAACATATAAAATAGATTAAAGAAAATTTCTAGAAGGGGACAAGGAAATAGGACCGGAATGAGTGACACGTATACATAAGACTTAACTCCTAGAAGAAACAACATTACCCATGCATGATCCCTCTATGGATTGGTAAACAAGCCTTCCGTCCTTCTTCAATAAAACTAATGAAAATATATTTCAAATCTTTAAATGTATAAAAAAAAAAAAATCAAAATTACCATCGCAATGCCGGAATGGTTAAGACAATATTTAACTCTTATACCGGTAGTAAAAAATTGGATTCTCTCTTGATGAGTAGCTGAAGTTTAAAATCAATGTGTGGTTGCTAGTGCACGTTCTCAAAAGTAAAATAAAATAAAATAATCTAAATAATCTAAAAAATAATTTCACTATCATAATTTCACACATCTCTATCAGTTAACCAGTGATTCTTGAAATAAAATTGAATAATAAATGCTTTTTATTATATTAATAAGATGTCAATGAAGTCGCAATAATGCCACAAAACAAGTGGCTCTCCATTTTCTATAGTATAATGTTAGGAATAATAAGAGTATTGTATACAATTTCTGTGTGAATGTCTTGTTGTAAATCCAGAGTATAAAATTTAATATGTCATATTAATTAAATAATTAATAAATAATAAGATTAGAATCAGTTACCTCCAACTATAACAAATTAAATATGACAAAAGAAGAGACTAAAATCTGCATTTAAAGAAACCAACTCTCCCGTCAATATCGATGGAGCTAGATACTAACGAGAATGTTAGATCTGAACCCTTAATCTATATATAAATTTATATCGAGGATTAACTCCATTTTAAAATAATTTTAAAGTTGATCATTGACCAATACTTAATTTTAAATTATGATAAAAATAATTTGAATCCAAATTAGATTAAAACTAACTTTGTTGGTTTTGTTTGGAAGAAAATAATTTTCAATTACAATAATTTTAATTTATAACGTTTATTTTAATTTACTGATTTATGATATTTGCTTGTTTTTTTTCATATAATTATAAAAAGGAGTTCAATGTTAAAATTAAAAATTAAAAATTTCATTCATATTTAAGTATTTTTAATATTTTTTAATTAAAAATACGACTACGTCCTTGCAATGTTTTTCCAAAAATATCATCATGAATTGGACGTAATTGCATAATTACTACGAAAATATCATGTATTTAAATTATTCTTAATTACAAGATATGCAATTACTGTTGTGTAAATTACAAGGTTTTCAGACTCGGACCGGCCATCGACTCGGAGAAGGATAGGGGTCAGGGGTCGAGGGGTTCAACCGAGTTGAACCGGGGTTGAACCGGGGTCAATAATTTTTTTTTAAAATAATATAATTTTTAGTTGTATATAATTAAAAAAATTAAATATTGAAGAATAAAAAATAAAAAAAATAAAAACATGATTTTTAAAAATTTAAGCGAGTATTTTATATAAATAAATATTGAAGTACACTACATTAAAAATATAAAATACACCCAATAACATAATAATAAACTAATATAAAATGAATTGAGAAGCATAAAAATATTCACAAGGAAATACACAACTAAAAAGTTCATAAAAAAATTAAAATTAAAATATTCCCTTGATCTCTCCCTTCCTTAGTTTTATAATTTTACATTATAACCCCAAACATTAATACATTATAAAAATAAAATAAGAATTAAAAAAAAAATTGGTGCAAACCCGGGTTGATGACCCGCCCGGGTCACCAGTTCAACCCCCGTTTTATCAAAATCCGGTTTTATATATTGAACCGGACCGGTTTTAAGGCCGGGTCCGGGTCAACCCGGTCCGACCGCCCGGTCCGGGTCTGAAAACACTGGTCAAGGTTGTCAGACCCGGTCCGGACAATGACCCGGCTAAACCCAGGGGTCAGGGGTCAATGGGTTCGACCGGGTCGAACAGGGGTTGAACCGGGGTCAATAATTAAATATAAAAAATATTATAATAATTAATAATGAGCAAATATAATATTAAACCCATAATTATATTATAAAAACCTACTCAAATTTGATATTTAAATTGATAAATGACTTTATATACAGTAGAGTTTTCTAATTATGTCATTTATTTTTACATTTTTTAAATATTTACAAATTTATTATATTAATATATAATTATCGAACTTCTCTCGGTGTTATTTATTTATTTATTTATTTATTTATTTGTTTATTGGTTGATTTTGTTAAAATAAATAAAAAATTAATTCACTAATTCTTATATCTCAATTGAGTTTTTATTTTGTTTTAAATTTTTTTATATTTTTTATTTAATTAGAATACTTTAATTTTATATTTTTATAATAAAATTACACTCATTTATTGTTTTATTTTCTTAATAAATTAAATTTTTAGAAAGTATTTACAAAACACATTAATATATTTTATTTTTAAATGTTAATTTTTGTTAGTATGTTTATGATATATATGTATATATTGTAATTCTATTTATTGATTATAAATTATAAATTAATATTAATAAATATACACGATTTTGTGGTTTTTAATGAGAAGATAATAATAAATTATTAAATATTGTAAAATAAAAAAATTAAACATTGTGACCCGATTGACCCGGCCGGATCAACTGGTTCCCGGTTGAATCGCCCGGGTCACCGGGTTAACACCGGGTTTTTTAATACCCGGGTCAATGGGGTATACCCGGGCCGGCCACATGGCCGATTCCTGGTTTTTCCGGTTGAACCGGTCGGGCCGGTCCGGGTCTGACAACCTTGGTTAAAGTACATAGTTGGTAATAAAACAAATTTATGTATTTATTTATTTATTTTTGTTGAAACAAACATTTTACGCAGCAGCCAGTTAAATCATCACGGAGTTTGACTCAAGATACCCATCCAAAAAAGTGAAAACAAAATCCGGCCGCTCGGCACCCACCACCCCATGTGCGCCAACGCATCAGCCCATTGTGCTCCAACATGCATGTTTATAATTTCTGCTTCACTCCACATAACTAAACGTTACTCCGGCCCCACCTTCCGGGCCCACCATTCGCTTATCCTTCATCTCAACCATCAAATTTCATCTCTCGAATCTTAAAGCTCGTGTGTGTTTTGAGTTTTGAGTTTTGGTAATGAAACGGAATTGGTTGCGTCGTTGGCTATGCGAAATTGCGAATTGACTCAGCGCACTCGTGTCCGTGTCTCGTCTCGTCCAGACCGGCCCCGGCGCGCAGGTGGGCAGTGTGCTTTAATAGCCGCAGTGCTGGTGTTGGTAGATGCCCGGATTACGAGGATTTTGGGGATTCGGAGCCGGGGTTGCGATGGCTGCGTGTTGAGACGTCTTCTTGGCATCTCCAGACACGCCTTGCAAGCAAAGCAAGAAGGGAGTAATTGGCTTTCAGAGTTGTGTTTTGGGTTTTCTTGAATTTCGAAGCTTTGGCGTTGGTGGAGATTGGCATGAAGGGAAAGAGGGGGAATTTCGGTCTTCTTGTGTTGAATTCTTCTTCTTCTTCTGATTATTTTGCAGGTTTGGTATTTCTTGTTTTTGTGTGGCGTTGTGTGAATTTTGTTTTGTTGTTAGGGTGTGTTGTTATTGTTTAGGTTTGGTTCGACGGGTTTGGAGATGGGGACCAAGGAGAACAGATATTTTTTCCCTCTGACGAGTTTGCAGATTGGGTGAGCATTGGTTGATTTTGTTTGTTTTTGTTCAATTACTGTTATAACCATGGTGGTGAATTAAGTTTTAATCTGGTTTTCTTCTTGTTTCTTTTGGGGTTTGCATTGGAGTATTTTTGTGGTGAATGCATTTGTATTACGGTGACATGTAAATTAGGGTTTTTTTTTAAAGATCATCCAACAAAACAAATACGTTAAAAGACACCTTTTTTTAATAACATTGGATTCTTAATCAATAACCTTTTCTTTTTTTTTTTGGATGATATAGTGAATTGGAATAAATTTATGTTAGAAATAATGAGCTTTGGCATGATTGATAGAATGCTATTGTTGATGTCAACCTTCTATAATGGTATTATACTGTTTTTTCGTTCTCCATTTTGAATGATTCTTCGCCTAGACTTTTAATGTGTTCATTATTACTTTGTTGGTTGAATTTTCACAGGACAGTTTTTACCATTACAGTTGAATATCGGTAAATCAATGTAATGTTGTGTTACATTTATGGTTTATGGCACAAGATAGTGAACTCAAGACTTACCATATGAGACAAGGTCATTTACACAAACTTCATTTTAGATTGGGGAAGAGCCTAAATCATGAGATAGCAGTTAAGCAATAGATAGCTTTATGATTGACAGTTTCCATCAAATGTAGAGCATAATCCCTTCATTTAGTTGTAGAAATCAATCCAATTATATCTTTGAAGTCCTTGTGTTGCTCATAATGGTACTTTTTTAATGACAATACTGAAAGCTGGATGTCCTTTGATGTGTTTTTCAGGGATTTGCAATCCTATCTTTCACAGTTAACTATTTTTTTGGCCCCTGAGAGCAACAAGCTCTTTATCCTAGTTGACAATAGACCATGGTTGACTGACCTAGACACAAGGCCTGCTCATCTATGGCAATTGATGGTTACAAAGGTACTTAGAAATCCTTAAATTAAAATATTTAAGGCCCCTATTTGGTCCTTTGTAACTCATATTCTTCTTTTTAGTCTCGATTGTCTCCTTTTGCAAACACCAGGGGAAGGAGGAGAGAGGGAAAGGGCTTCACAACAAAGTTTAATTTAGGGGATACCTCAACTGAGAGAAAGGATGCTGGGCAAAAACTCGACTTTGGAGATGGCTCAAGACCTGCCAATTTGAAGGGGAATAGGTTGTATAGATGGTTTTCCTTGATAGATGCAGCATTATACCAAGAGAAAGCCATAATACCTATGAGAAAATTAAAAAACTCCTTTCTGTTGAATAAAGAGTTGCATCATACTCTGTATGGTTTTATTGTTTTTGAAGTGGCATGGTCTCATGTTCGTGGTATCAACTATTTGAATGAATTGCAGGTACTGTTCCTGGATCTCAGTAGCTAGCTTCATTAACTGTTTCTTGATCCAGTTGCTAGCTTCCGTACTTCTAAATAAGTGTGGAATTTATAGGAGTAAGCATGTTTCTGGGTTTTTCTTTGACAGACTGACACCTCTATGGCATTGGAGGCTAAGTCTATGAAAAGGTGGGAATTTGACAGTGTTGAACAAGCTGCACACCACATTTCTTCATGGTTTTCAGGAACCTACCTTGAGCGGTTTCTCTTGCAGAATTTTTTGGATAGTATCTATGTCGTAAGTATGTGCAAACTAGAATGTCCTCCCTTTTTGTTGCAAATTTGCCAATTGACTGTGGTGAATGATGTGAAGTGTTCCATTCAGGTGATGTCTTTTATGATGCTCAAGAAGATATTGTGGAGAACCCTTGTGAAAACTCTGCAGAACAGACGAATTATTATAATCATGTCCTTGTGGAGAGCTTCCATTCTGAAGGCTCTGGCAAATCTATGGTTGATTTTGGAGAAACAGAACACACTATGAACTCACTTTACACACCACCTCCGGCTACTGGACCTTACAAGAGAAGAAAAATAATTAAATCAACAAGCATTGGAAGTGAATTAGAAGAGGTTTCTGATGAATCATACAGTGAAATAGTGAGCTCTCCAAGATATTCGATGCCTTCATCTCCTAGTTTCAGCTCAAATAGTGAAAATGAGTTGTTAATTTTTTAGTCTACCAATTACAAGGATGTCTTAATTCTTTTTAGATTCAATGATCATGATTTGCCATTTAGATTGAAGGACATAATCATGTCTGATCTGAGGCTTCTTACTTTGTTGGAATATGGACTTCCTTCTTGGGTGACTTTCCTTCAGTCATATCCAGTATTCTGCAAAATCTATCGGCCATGGATGTGCCCTTTAGCAAGGGCTTTCTATGTTCTGATTTCTATTGTCACAGTCCTTATAGGATTTTATGACCTTTATAAAAATGTCCCACTTTTAAAAGCAACGGTGGCACGCTTGTTTGGGCCCTTTTTTGAGTGGATTGAAAATTGGGAAATGATTTCAAGGATCAGATATTTGGGAACAATGTTGTTTCTTCATAACTTTGAGAAAGCAGTCAAGTGGTTCCTTATGATTACACGAGCCAGTAGATCGTTGCTTTCAGTTATTATGAAGCCTTTCATTGGGCCAGTTATGGAACTTGTAGGATTCATTCTTCCTTTCTGGAATATTTGTCTGGAAACAGTGGAGAGCTTGAGTTCTATGTTATTGGTCTTGTTTGGATCTACATGCAATATGGCCCTGGGCATATTGCATGTTATACTTTGGCCTTTCTGGTTCATCTTCAGTGTCATATGGAATGTTGGTAAGACATCATTTGAATTGTTTTTCTGTTATATAGCATATTCTTGTTAGTTATTTTTCTTCAGCTTCATATGCTAATAATATTTTTATTTTGCATAACAGCAACATCTGTCATATACCCTGTCATTTGGGTCTTCTGGGAGATATTGGTGTCGCCTTTTCGTATGGTACTTGCTATAGCAAGTGTCTTTACAACAATATTCTCCCGCACCTATTATATCCTGAGAGAGACTTGGTTATCTATTGTGCTTATGTTTCAGTTTGGAACCTCATCTGAAGCTGCATTGAGTGCCTATGAACCATCTATGTGGCGTTCACTTTGGAATGACCTCTTTTCTCAGGTTTGATTGCCTGTTAGATTTGATGATTAACCACATTCCTTACATTACAGATTATGACAAAATTTGCTGCAGGTTTTCCGTGCAATTCGAAGCATTTTATATGGTTTTGTTGCATTTTTCACGACTTGCAATAGGCATAGGTTGAGGTATGGTTTGTCATATAAATTATTCTTGAGCTTGTTCATCATCATAATTTGCAATCTGAAGATTAAATGTCACTGCTATTTGGTTACCTTCACCAGTTTCTCAAACATAATTCTATTCCATGCATATCGAAAAAATAGTAGTTTTTTGTGATTAATTTTGGTGGATGTCTGTTGTAACATCAGTAAATTTCATTCTTGAATTTTCACTTTATGACCCAGACCATTAAATACAATGGTAAACTACTTTAGTATATTTTTCTTGATGGTACAATACGGCAAGCATTTCAGTATTTATATTCCCTTATGTTGTACTGGCTACTACCCTCATGTCTGTAGTAGTTTTCTAACTGGCATAAGTTATATTTGAATCATTATGTGACTATCTTTTGATGTCTGTATTTTTGAGTTTCTGTTAATTTCGTGTTTGATGATGAACTGCAGTATTTACAATCACATTCAAGAGTTCCTTCTGCGCTTATCTTGTGCTAGACGTAGATCAAACCGTTCAAAATTTATTGCTGGCTGTCAAACTAGAGTGAAAATTCCAGTAAGCCTTAAAAAACATTTGATTTAATTTAGTAGGCTTAGAGTTTTCTTTCATTATGATGGTTTTTTTGTCATTTGGTGTAAGGAAAATAAGCTGCCAACAAAAGTACTGTTGGATAATCTCTGTTTAATACTTTGTGGTTGAGATAAAATAGTCTATGATTCCCATCATTCATTTGGCCTTGTAAGTTGGCTTTGTTTGCTGTTGGTTTTGCCTACTTCTGTGCCATCATTTATGTATTAATCAGTTTAAGATGATACCACATCGGCTTTACTACTTAATTGTTGCAAACCAAAATGGTAAATTATTCAAAAGCAAATTGCATAAAGGCATAAATTTTGCTAGATATTTTTTTCCTTGTGATGCTGTTGGACAGATGTCGGAATATTATTTCCTTCCCAGACATGCAGATTTTTCCTTTACCAATCATTTGTTCAAACCTGATCTATTTCTAGATATCCTGATTAGGATTGCTAATCGACCAAATCTTTGACAAGATTAACTCAACATCACGTTGATTGTAAAATGTATAATATTTGACTTGATATACAATTTTGATTCAACTTTTTGTGCCAGTAGTTCATGTCTCAACTAGTCTAATCATGATCTTCATTTTGTGATCATCGAAACTTTGTTTTATCTTCAGCTTTTTCTGCATTTTCAATTTTGGTATAAAAAGGATTCAGACCATGTTTATGATTTTTTATGTATAAGTTAGCTTATAATGTCCATTTGTTGTTGCAGTTGGGAGAAAGAAAGAAACTTAGTACCAAGTAAGTGGTTGTTTTTTAAATTTGTCTTTCCAGCTATTCATGTATGAAAAGTAACCTTAAATTCTCCAGATACCCATTGCAATCACAAGAGAGACTGAATAGGAGGAGCAGGAAGAAGGATAAAGTTCATAAGACCGAAGAAGAGCCAAGTGAAAGTCCATAGGTACTGTTTTGTGTTTCCAGTGATTGCATTGTCCATTCTTTCATTTAGTTATTTCACGTTTTCCCCTGTTCTTGGTCTCATTGTGAATATTACATTGTAGAAAACTAGGGATGCTCTCTTCTGAATTGTTACCATCTGTTCCCATGTTGTAAAATACATGGGTAAACCTTTTTTTTTTTTTGTCGAGAGAAAGGGGGAAAAAAAGCAAGAGGGGGATTATATGGAAGTTTTTCTGATTTTTCTTTAGTTTTATTTTTCTGCATTATTTTTTTTAAAATCAAGTTTCTCGTTAATAACAACATCCATTGCATAAGGTTCTCATCTCGGAGGGGTTTCGAGATCAAAACCTACGCAAGGCGAGGACAAGGTGTTATTAAGCTTGCAAGCTTGCTTCACATCTGTACTCGTTTTTGACTTAAATCTTAAATGAGGGTGTTTGTCATCTAATGTAAAAAAAATTCTCATTAATTTTAATAGAAAATGTTGGACTTCAGTTTGCCATTTTTTCTAATGTAATTTATGGTTGTTTCAGCTGTTCTTGTTTTTTCTTTTTTCATATGATAACTGAAACTCAGTATGAAGTTAACTGTCTTGGTTTTTCCGTACGATTTCTGAAACCTTCCGTTTTGAAGTTCACTCTCAGAAAGTCCTTGATTATTACGAAAGTTATTATAAGTCTCTTAAAAGTTAAAATGTGAATTTATTAGCATATATTCAAAATAAATTAGTACATATTGGAAATACACATGCAAAGAATATTTTGAAAAGGTTATGTAAAATTCAAAAACTTTCTTCGTATTGCAATGTTGAATAAATTAAAAAAAAAATGATTGTCAAATGGCGGAAAATATTATTAACTTTATAAGCTCCTGTCATTGTCAAGGAAAATTAAAAAAGAAAGGTTAGGTTTCAAATGAAAATAAAAATACTATTAGCATAATAATGATTGCATTGTTATCAACCAAATTAAAGTAATTTTAAAGGGCTTTTTTAAAAAGAGAAACTGTGAACATAGAGAAATCATGTTTTTTTTTAAAAAAAATGCAGTTTTCATTTGTTTGAAGCCAGGCTTGCAGTTGATTTTAAGAAATAGTATTAAAGAAAAAAGAATTTTAAAAATGTCCAAATGCTTAGGTTAAGCGAATCTAATTTACAATAATTTTGAATAGAAAACCAAAGTATATTCAATTTAACTTGCGCTGCTATTAAACAAAATTTAGAAAGAAATTCATCATGATTTTTGGGTGAGACCGTTCACTAAATTTTTTTTAAAAATAACTATTAATAGGAATTCTAAAGAAAAAGTACCAAGGTGTTTGTTTGTAAAGACTTTGAATAAAAAAATCAATTTAAAAAAAAATATATAAAAAAAAGAATCAAATAAAAAGATATAGGAGGGCCAAAATAAAGAATATATAAAAAAAATGTCAGGCACCAATTGTCACATGGGGAAATATATATATAAAAAAAATGTTTGATTCTTTATATATAAATAAATAAAAATTGAGATCCAAAATTCAAAAAATTCAAAAAAAAAAAAGAAGGAAAAGTTTAAAATTTTTTAAAAAAATTTGAATTGAAAATTTGAAAATAAAATCTCCCATCAGACAGGGAGTTGGGGATATTGTGGAACAGAGAAAAAAGATAGGAAAAAGAGAAGAAGAAAGAAGAAAAGAAAGAACAGAGAGCTTTGGAAGAAAAAAGAAAGAAAAGAAGAAGAAGAGTGTTCAGAGAGGTGGAAGAAAAAATTAGGAACAAAAAAAAAAGAGAGTTTTGGGGTGAAAAAAAAGAGGGAAAGAGAACTAAGAAGGAGATCGAAGAAAAAAGAAAGGAGAACAGAGAGGGGAGGAGACGACAAGAAAGACAGAACAAGATCAAGAGAAAGAGAGGCAGTTGATAATGCACGCGGTGGAGGAGATGAGAAGCAACTGATCTGTCTTGTGGGAAAAAAAATTAAGAAAGAGGGACAATTTTCTCTATGTGATATAACAAGATGTTGTTTATTACATGGTTTTGTAAAACATGAAGCATGTATGGATGATCATCATGGGTTATGAGTGCAACCTTGAGTGGGTCTCGTTCTTTCATTTTTTTTATTGATCCATGCCATGTCATGCATTGGTTCATGAAACATTGTTAGCATGAATGCATGAAAGATCCTTGCCCATGTCTCATATAGCCATTATCCGAATGTGAAATGAACCATGAATCTTGTGAGAGCCACTTCTTTCTTTTACATTTAATCAATGCCATTATTGTGGTATTCTGTCCTGACTTTTCACCTAAGGCCTTTTTCAATTTTTGTACATGCATTAGGGGTAAAATGGTCATTTAGCACTAGTGGCATCTTTGCATGACTGCATAGTAGGTTGTGTGTGAAAACCAGCCGAGAACCATGGGCAAAACGGTCTTTTGGACTCATTTCTTTATATATTCTATTATTAAGGGCATTTTGATAATTTTTTTATTTAAAAAAAAAGAGAAAATTTTAAAATTTGGATGAGAGGATAAGAAGCCAACGTGGCTTCCTCCCTTTCTCTCATTCTTTCTTCTTCTTCATTTCTTTCTCCTATTCCAGTGAACACCCAAGTTTGAAAAAAAAAAAATTCATCGTCGAGTTTTTCCAATGAATCAACGCTCCTATTCTTTTCCTCTCATTCTCCTGAGCTTGGTAAGGCTTAGATCCAAGCTTTTCTCTTTGTATTTTCTTCATATTTAATCGTTTTTGAAAATCTTTGAAACCCTAGAAATAAAATTTTGTTTGAGTTGTTTTTGGGCTCAAATCGAAGCCAGTGTTGTTATTCATTTGTGTGAATGTTTGTAAAAATATTTCGTGATTTGGTATTGTAAATCGGCAAGAAACCATTGTTTAAGGGACAGTTTACTGTATCAATACTGTAGTAAATCCGAAGATACTGTAGCACCGAAAAACTTTGGTATTTTCTTATATTTCTTTGGTCCAAATCGAAGCCCTTCTTACTTGAAATCCATTGGAACTAATTTTACTTCGGTTTGAGGTCGTTTGGGGTCCAAAATGACGTCGTTTTCCCCTAAAACCCTAGAGTTACATGTTCAACATGTAACAATTCATTTCCATGCATTTTGTTTCCATTCTTGTGTTCATTGGTTCTTAAATTCCTTGCTTAATTCTAGGTGGCGAGGCATCCCCCAAGGTGAAAGAAATTGCTGACCAGTGAGCGCGTATCAAGGCAAGATGACTGGTTCTGTGAGTGGTTAAATTCATAATTGCATAGATTTAATAAGAGTATTATAGTATTTCTTTATATGATTTATATCATAAATTTGATGATAAATCATATTTCATTTGATAGATATATATATAAATATTTTGAGCATGGAGTTATTTAGCAAAGATGATTTTAGTATATTTATGCATATTTATTTTGAAAGAGCATGTTCAATGTATAAATGGAATATGATTTGATGTATATATATTTATTTGGACATTTGGATGGTGAATTCCTCGAGTTGGAATCGAAAAGAATTATATTGTGGCATTTTGTTTTGATTGTGACTGCGGACTTTAGTCCGATATTGCAATGTGGGATTCAACAGTCCGGCCTGATGGGAGGCGGCGTGGTCAACCCTGAGTTTACCCTGGTCAAGAGGTGCGCGGAGCCATTTACAGGGTGTCTTTTATGTGAGAAATCCGGGGCCACCACACGGGGATCTCAGTGCCCAATACCAAGGAAGACAACATTTTGAATTTTAAAATCCTTAAAACACCTTGGTGGTACCGTAGCTAGTCACAGCTACGATTAGCTTGGGAATTGTTTGAGGCCAGCCTGTATTTCAAGCGGTACTCAATGTGTTAGAAAGTGTTTACTTGTACTATTTATAAATCATTTTGTTATCTGTTGTATGCTTGGAACTCTTTTTATATGTTCTTATTATTGTGGTAATTACTATTATAAATGTTGTACTACTTAGTTATATCTATGCTGACACCACTTACTGGGTAACACCTATTACTCACCACTCTCCTTTCATCTTTCTTAGACTGCGACGTTGGACTGGGTTGTGCTGGGCAAGCAGTAGAGCAACCTACTTCTCCCCTTGTTTAGGTTAGTGTGCAGTGTGCATGTAAACTTTATGGATCCACTAGACTGGAGTTTTGTGTACTATTCATGTATTTATACTTTTTGCCTGTATTTGTAACCCTGGCTGGTCCTGTTGTGGATTTTGTATCTTTTTTTAGTAATTTATGTTAACAGGGTTGTTTCGAGCCTTACGGTGACTAGGAGGTTGGGACGCCGTAGGGTCTAGTCCTTGTTGTCGTGGCGATTACCACGTGCCCGGCTAGGGTCGGAGCATGACAATTTTAGTGGTATTAGAGCTAGAGGTTTAGGCTGATTTTAGTCCAAATTCTAAACCTGTTAATTTCGCTATGAATTAGCAGATCTAATTACTGATTTGCATCTAGCATAAGTGTCTATAGGAGTTAAGTTTGAATTTGCTTTTCTTTGTTCCTTTCAGCTAGAATGCCAGCATAACGTCCACGTACGTGTCGAGCAGCTGGTGTTCCTTCTGAGGAACCTCCTCCTGTCCAACCTCCTTCTTCCCCTAGGTAAGAGGTCAGTTAAGGACATGAGCCTGTTGTGGCAGCATCAGTGCATGCTCCCAGTTCCTAGATCCTGTGCCTAATACTGTAACTCCAGGAGTAGCACCACCCTCCAAAGCTTTCCAAAGCTTTAAGGTATATTGGGATGTCCAGGGTCGTCAACCGACATACCAGGAATACCGTAACTTTATGGGTTATTGGAGTCTGTTTGGGGGACAACCCCATACTGAGCCAGTATTTATGCCACCACCACCCCCTCAAATTCCTTCAGTTCAACAAGCACCAATAGAAGACAACAAGATCAATCAGAGTCTGATTTTGTCCAAGTTATTGAAGGAAACAAGGCATTTGGGATGTAATGCTTTTGATGGCTCGAGTGATGCCATGACTGCGAAAGAATGGTTGAAAAGGTTGCAATCTACTTTTGAAGACATGGGCATAGAAGATGAGTTGAAACTAAAGGTTGCAGTCAGACTTCTGGAGAACAGAGCAAGTATCTGGTGGGAAACTCTCAAGGGTCGTTCAGATGTACCATTGACTTGGTCAGATTTCTACAAGAGTTTGATGAAGAATACTACACTCGATTCCACCGTGAACAGAAGTGATAGGAGTACATGAAGTTGCTCCAAGGAAACAAGGCAGTGGCAGAGTATGAAGCAGAGTTAAAGGATTTGGCTAACTTTATACTGAAATTGTTGACGGTATGTTCCAAGTTCGAAACAGGACTGAACCTTAGTATCCGAGAGGAAATGGCAGTTACTGAGAATCAAAGTTTCAAGGAAGTGGTTTAGTTGGCTTTAAGGGCTGAGAAGTTGGTCATTGAAGGTAAGCGCCTACGTGAGAATCTAGCCAAGAGAAGAAACCCAAATTTTTCAAGGTTGTTCAAGCGCAGCAAGAGAGAGGACACTTTTTCAAGTTTCTCAGGATCTAGTTCAGTCAAACTGTCGTTAGGGCAAGTTGGCAGTCAGAAGGGTACTACATCTGCTAGTGGCAGTTTTGGAGGAAAAGTTAACTAGAAATGTTCCCAAATGCCGGAACTGCAATAGATTTCATTCTAGTTCATACCGTGAGCCACGCAGATGCTACCAGTGTGGGCAGACATGCCACCTTAAGTCAACATGTCCAGAGTTAGGTGGTGGAGCACCAGCGTTAGTACCTCCCCCTGCAGGACGACAGAGTCAGTCCAAGGGTGTACAGTCTATTGGGTATGCACTAGTTGCCCCAACCAGATCAGTTATTGCTAGTGATATTCCATAAGGTGAAACACAGTAACGACATACCTGTTCCCAAACCAGAGTGTTTGCCATGACCAATGAGGAAGTCGAGAACAGACCCAACGTGATTACAAGTACTCTATCCAACTTTCCACATGATCCATATGTTTTGGTAGACTCAGGTTCAGAGAGATCTTTTGTTAGCACTGTATTTGCATGTCATGCCGATAGAATAGCTTCTCCTTTAGACTGTGAACTTGTGATCCAAACGCCCCTTGGCGAAGAGATTGTCAGAGAGGTAGTTTTTCGAGAATGTCCTATCAAGGTGAAGGGTTTAGACTTTGAGAAAGATCTGATTCTATTGGAGATCCGAGATTTTGATGCCATACTGGGGATGGAATGGTTGAACAGGCATAAAGCTGATCATTAACTGCTTCAAGAAAGAAGTGACCTTGCAGACCTCTCATGGATCTAATATTGTCCTTGAGAGTGAAAGGAAGGTCCTTTCAAGATATGTGATATCGTGAAAGCAAGAAAACTGGTGCGTAAGGGGTATGAAGCATACCTGACCCATATAATGGATACAAGAATTGTTGGACCAAACTTTAAGGATGTCCCTATTATGCAGGAGTTTGAGGATGTATTTCCTAAAGAATTGTCCGGGATTACCTCCACATTGAGAGTTTGAGTTTGCTATTGACTTGTTACCTGGTATTGCTCCAATCTCCATTCCTCTGTATCGCATGGCACCAACAGAGCTAAAGGAGTTAAAAGTACAGTTACAGGATTTGGTGGATAAAGGGTTCGTACGCCCGAGTGTGTCATCCTGGGTGCGCTATTTCTCTTCGTGAAGAAAAAGGATGGTTCCTTCAGATTGTGTATAGAATACCGGCAGTTGAACAAGGTGACCATTAAGAACAAGTATCCTTTACCCAGAATAGATGAGTTTTTTTGACCAGTTGCATGGGGCAAGAGTGTTTTCGAAAATTGACCTCCGGTCGAGTTACCATCAGTTGAAGATCAAGGAGAGTGATGTGCCGAAGACAGTATTCGTTACGCGATACCGGCATTATCAATTTCTGGTCATGCCTTTCGGTCTGACTAATGCCCCAGCTGCTTTTATGGACCTAATGAATAGAGTACTCAGCTCGACAAGTTTGTGATTATCTTCGTCGACGATATTTTGATCTACTCGGCAACTGAAGAAGAGCATGCGCAGCATTTGCATGCAGTATTGTAGATCCTTCGAGAAAAGAAGTTGTATGCTAAATTCTCGAAGTGTGAGTTTTGGTTGTATGAAGTAGTCTTTCTTGGACATGTGGTATCTAGAGAAGGAATTTTTGTGGACCGAAATAAAGTTGAAGTAATCATTCATTGGGAACAACCAAAGAGTGTCTCTAAAGTTCAAAGTTTCCTTGGTTTGGCAGGTTATTACCGACGTTTTGTTGAGGGGTTTTCTCAGATTATTGCACCCTTATCACAGTTAACTCGAAAAGAGGTAAAGTTTGAGTGGGATAAGAAATGTGAGAACAATTTTCAAGAGTTGAAGAACCACCTGACTACAGCGCCAATACTCATCCTGCCTACCAGTGGTAAAGAGTTTGTAGTGTTCAGTGATGCTTCACAACAGGGGCTTGGCTGTGTATTAATGCAAGATGGGAGGGTGATATCTTATGCTTCTCGGAAGTTGAAGAAACACGAGTTGAATTATTCTACCCATGATTTGGAGTTAGCGGTAGTGGTTTTTGCCCTAAATATCTAGCGACACTATCTCTATGGAGAGAGATGTTTGATTTATACTGATCATAAGAGTTTAAAGTATTTGTTCACTCAAAAGGAGCTAAACTTGAGGCAACATAGATGGATAGAGTTGATCAAGGATTATGATCTGGTGATTGACTACCATCCAGGGATGGACAATGTGGTAGCAGATGCTCTAAGTAGGAAGACTTCAACTTCTTTAGCCTCTGCTATAACATCTTATCCGTCTCAACTTGTAGTTCTTCGAGACATGGATGTGAGACTTAAGATTGAGCCAAAGGGAGTTCCGTTTGCAACTTTTATGGTAAGACCGTCATTACTTGAGCAAATTCAAGAATCTCAAAGAGCAGATGAAGAGTTGATGAAAGAAATACAAAGGTTGTCAAAAAGTGAGCCTAGTGAATTTGGGCTTCGCAGTGATGGTATTCTTGTATTTAAGGGAAGAGTTTGTATTCTAAAGGATACAGGACTTAGAAGTGCTATTTTAGAGGAAGCTCACTCCTCAACATACGCAGTACATCCAGGTAGCACTAAGATGTACCGTATGATCAGGAAAATATTATTGGTGGTTTGGAATGAAGCGTGAGATCGCAGAGTTTGTAGGAAGATGCTTAGTGTGCCAGCAAGTAAAAGTGGAGCATCAACAACCAGCGGGACTATTACAACCTTTGGTTATCCCACAGTGGAAATGGGAGCATATTATTATAGATTTCATGGTTGGGTTACCACATACTCTTTAGGGGCATGATGCCGTATGGGTCATTGTGGATCGTTTGACGAAATCAACCCATTTTCTGGCCATTCATACCAAATATTCTTTGGAGAGGTTAGTGAACATATTTATAAGCGAAGTTGTTAAACTCCACGGAGTACCTGTTTCAATTTTGTCAGATTATGACCCGAGATTTACATCTCAATTTTGGCCGAAGTTTCATCAGGCTCTGGGGACCACTTTGAGATTCAATACTGCATACCATCCTCAGATAGATGGCCAATCATAGCATACAATCTAGACACTTAAGGATGTGATGAGGGCTTTTGTTATCAATTTCCAGAGAAGTTGGGACAAGCATCTATCTCTTGTGGAATTCGCTTACAACAATAGTTTTCACGCAAGTATTGGTATGGCTTCTTACGAAGCTTTGTATGGACGTAAGTGCCGAATACCTCTTTGTTGGGGTGAAATCAGTGAAAGATAGTTGCAAAGTGTGGAATTGATTGAAGAAACCACAGAATAAGTGAAAGCAATTCAAGACAGGTTGAAAGTAGCCCAAGATCGACAAAAGAGCTATGCTAACAACAGGAGAAGAGATTTAGAGTTTCAAGTGGGTGATAGAGTTTTCCTTGAAAATATCACCTTGGAAAGGAGTAATACAGTTTCGTAGAGGGGAAAGCTAAATCCTCACTATATTGGGCCGTTCCTAATACTTGAGAGAATTGGGCCAATGGCTTATAGACTAGAGTTGCTGCTAGAGTTAGAGAAGATCCATAATGTTTTCCACATCTTGTTATTGAAGAAGTATATACCAGATTCGTCATATACACTTGAAACACCCCAGTGGAACTTTGAGAAGATTTGACGTTTGAAGTGAGACCTGTCCGTATCCTTGATCGACTAGAAAAATTTGTTCGAGGAAAGATGGTGTCAGTTGAAAAAGTCCTTTGGAAAAGTGATTGGATTGAGGAGTTGACCTGGGAACCTGAACGGTTCATGAGAGAGAAATATCCTATTTTATTCAGTGAGTCTGGTAAGCAGAAATTTTGAGGACAAAATTTCTCTAAGGTGGGTAGTGTGTGGTGCCCTATCCTGACTTTTGACCTCAGGCCTTTTTCAATTCTTGTGCATGCATTAGGAGTAAAATGGTCATTTAGCACTAGTGCCATCTTTGCATGATTGCACAGTAGGTTGTGTGTGAAAACTAGCCGAGAACCAGGGGCAAAACAGTCATTTGGAGTGATTTCTTTCTATTTTCTATTATTAAGGGCATTTTGGTAATTTTCTTATTTATAAAAAAGAGAAAATTAAAAAATTTGAATGAGCGGATAAGAAGCCAATGTGTCTTCCTTCCTTTTTCTCATTCTTTCTTCTTCTTCTTCATTTCTTTCTTCTATTCTACTTAACACCCAAGTTTGAAAAAAAAAAATTGGTCGTCGAGTTTTTCCAACGAATCAACGCTCCTATTCTCTTCCTCTCATTCTCCTGAGCTTGGTAAGGCTTCGATCCAAAGTTTTCTCTTTGCATTTTCTTCGTATTTAATCGTTTTCAAAAATCTTTGAAACCCTAGAAATAAACCTTGGTTTGAGTTATTTTTGGGGTCAAATAGAAGCCAGTGTCGATGTTATTCATTTGTGTGAATGTTTGTAAAAAAATTTCGTGATTTGGTGTTGTAAAGTTTTACTGTGGAAGTACTATAGCAAATCCGAAGTTAATGTAGTACAGAAAAACTTTGCCATTTTATTGTAGTTCTTTGGTCCAAATCGAAGCCCTTCTTACTTGGAATCCATTGGAACTAATTTTACTTTGGTTTGAGGTTGTTTGGGTCCAAAATGATGTCGTTTTCCCCTAAAACCCTAGAGTTACATGTTCAACATCTAACAATGCATTTCCTTGCATTTTGTTTCCATTCTTGTGTTCATTGGTTCTTAGACTCCTTACTTGATTCTAGGTCGCGAGGCATCCTCCAAGAGGAAAAAAAATTCCCGACCAGTGAGCACGTCTCGAGGCAAGACGACTGGTTCTGTGAGTGGTTAAATTCATAATTGCATAGATTTAATAAGAGTATTATAGTATTTTTTTTATATGATTTATATCATGAATTTGATGATAAATCATATTTCATTTGATAGATATTTATATGGATATATATATATATATATGGATATTTTGAGCATGGAGTTATTTGGCAAATATGATTCTAGTACACTTATGCATATTTATTTTGAAAGAAGCATGTGTCAATGTATACATGCAATATGATTTGATGTTTATATATTTATTTGGACATTTGGATGTTGGATTCCTCGAGTATGAATTGGAAAAATTAGGAAAAATGAAAAATGAAAGGTAAGTAAAAAAGAGAAGAGACGAAAAAAATGAAGGATGAGAAAAAAGAAAAAGAATGAAGAAAGATGAAGAAAAAAAAGATATGAAGGATGGGTAAAAAAAGAATGATGGATGAATTTATTAGAGTGGGGGATATTTTGGTAATTTTATTGTAGGACCTCCTCTTGTAAGATCCTATAAGTATTTCTCTAACTCCAACTTGAGGTTTAGACACTCTTGGGATAAGGATAAATTCTCATAAAATTTTTCTAACTCCACCTTGAGGTCTAGACCCTCTTGGGGTAAGGAGAAATTCTTATAAAATTTCTCTAACTCCACCTTGAGGTCTTGACACTCTTAGGGTAAGAAGAAATTCTCATACAATTTCTCTAACTCCACCTTGAGGTCTTGACACTCTTGGGGTAAGGAGAAATTATTATAAAATTTCTCTAACTCCACCTTGACATCTAGACACTCTTGGGGTAAGGAGAAATTCTTATAAAATTTCTCTAACACTCCCTCAAAGTCTTAACACTCTTAGGTGGGGTAAAAAGAAATTTCTATAAATTTTCTCAAATACCCCCCTTGAAGTCTTACCACTCTTGGGGGTAAAAAGGAATCTTTTTTTTTTTAAAAAAAAAGAACTCTCTGAAATCCTCTCTGAACTCACGTTGAGGTCTTTTGACACTCACTGGGGTGAAAATTAAAATTTTTTAAGAAAATCTCTCTTCAAGCTCACTTTGAGGTCTTTTGACACTCATTGGAGTAAAAGAAAAAGGTGGAATGAAAAGAAGAGTAAATGAAAAAAAATCTTTTCTTGAAGTGAAAAGAAGAGTAAAAGAATGAGAATTTCACAAAAAATATATCTCGTCAACACTCATTAAAAAAAGAGTTGACAAAGATTTTCTTGAAGCCTATTGTGAGGTCTCTTTCGCAAAAATGAATTAGAGAACTCAATTGGTGACTTAACTAATGGAAATCAAGTTTATAATTACAGGTTGAGATCCATTTTAAGAGCAAGTCAAAATTGTCAAGGTAATGACCTAATCGTGTTGAAGGTCACGAGGTAAATATCTAATGGTCAAGGCTTAAAAGCATTGAAGAATCAAGACCTAAATGTCTCATGTAAGTGAAAAATGCAACTCAGAAGTTTTAAGGCACCAAAAAGTCAAAGACCTAAGGAGTTTCACAAGTCAAAGAGCTGCAAATTTTTTTACAAGCACAAAGAGCCAAAGTTTTCAGCGATACAAGAAGGAAAATGACTAAGCAGGCAACTTATAAATGCAGAGTGGGCGCGGCTTGAGAGTCATGCAATATGTTAAGATGCAAGCACACATAAAAAAAATTGAGGAAGGCCACAGTAATTGAACTAAAGGGTCTTCCGACATGCTTTTAGCAAAAGAGTCAAGTGCGTCAGCCAAGTAAAAAAAAGGTTTGAAGAGCATGATAAAAATAGCTCTCTTAATACTTTTGTATTCTCGCTTATGATCATATGTTCATATGTTCTTTGAAATTAATAAAAAAAATTATGTTTACTCAATTGTTTCTCATTCACACTTGTTTTCTTAATTGGAGATTCCCATTACATTGTCTGGGGTAATTAATATTAGGGGCTTGCCCTAATAAAAATCATGAACTTGCAATCACCTAAAAAGATAAAATAATTAAAATTTGATTTGTGATCTATGCTTTTTAACCGGTTAACCCTAATTAAAGGCAGGGTGAAAAGAAAGGAGCCCACAGTGTTAAACCCGTCTCTTAATTGTGATGGGTTGGAACACCCCAGCAACCCTAAAGGATTGACAGCACAAGAGATTGACCCAGCACATCCCAAGCTTAACGTAATGCAAGCTGACTTATTTAATTTTAATTTTTTAATTTAAAAAAAAAAGAATATTTTCTAAAAAAAAAATCAAAAATAATAGTTAAATAAACTTCCGATAAGATTTTGAATGTTTTTAATTGTCATTTTTAAAATTAAAGTACTAAATTGTATGAATGTCAATGGAAACAAAGTACTCCCTCCGTTCCTTTTTCCTTGTCACATTACCTAATTTACACCAATTAAGAAAAGTTGGTTGAGGTTAGTTGGTTATCTATATTTTATGAAAAAATTCCATTTTTTTTTCCAAAATTACTCCTATTTAAAACTCCATTAAGTGCAGCATATGATTTAATACTTAGGTGACTGTAATTTATTGAAAATTATACAAGTGCATTAAATTAAAGGGCAAGTTTGGGAAAAAAATGTTTAATGCTGCACAAAAATTTCTAATATGATAAGTAAAAAGGAACAAAGAAGAGCTCCAAAACGTAACAAATAAAAGGAATAGAGGGAGTATTTCAAAATTTTATATAAATGTGTGTAATACTTAATTTCCATTTCAAGAATTTAGATTTCAGCAAGTGAGACATTTTCATAACATTTTATTGCAAAATTATTTAATAAAATTAGTTTAAGAAATTTCTCTTATTATTAATATTATTATTGAAATTAAACTAAAAATCCCTCTAAGTCCCATAAATCCACACTTGGTTTAACCAAATTTGCATATTTCCAAAATACCCTTCCTTTTTTAATCAGATACTTCTCAACCCTTACATTCATTAGCAGGGTTAAAATCTTAATGAGATGACAAAAATGCCCTACAATGCATTAAGAACTGAAAGTACTCCCTCCTTTTCTCTCGCTCTCCATTTTGGTGCCATCAGTTATAAGAACTAGCTCTTTGGGGTTGTTACAATCCCAAGGAGGAAGAAACAATCGTCCAAGTACCTATCTTTTCCCCTTCTGTTATCTTCTCATCTGACAACCTCATAAACACTTTTCTTTGATCGTTGTAGTCACTAGTCTCTAGCCTCCTGAAGCCCTTGCAATCATGGCTTTACTAGAGACCTTCAATCATTCATCCTTACTTACAAGAGATCCAACTTGGTTGGAGAACCATAGAGAGCCATTACATTAAGGTAGGAAGGAACTTGTGGGAAACCCAAGAAGAAGATCGAGGGATTTAATTTGATGTTCTTTTTTGTTTCTTAGTTTTCATGTGTTGTATGCATTTGTTATGTAAGATTTACAAAGTGATAAGTGATTTAGGCTTGATCGGGTTGTTTGGATTTGCCAATATGAATTTAGGAATTCTAGTTTTTGTATGTTTATGTGCTTTTGTGTCGTATTTCACCGTATATTTCCAGAAGAAGCCTACCCCTTTGTTGCATTCACATAAGTTTCTAATTTTGTTATTTATTTTCCTATGACGGGTTTGTAGTATCCTCCCGTTAACTATAGATCGTCGTGCTTTGACAATTGAAAGAGAATTGATTATATAAGTGGTGTATACATATATCTTGTTGTATTCATGAAACTCATTTTCTTTTTACCAATGATATCTTTTGGTCAAAGAAAACATTTTCCATTGAAAATATCATATTTCCGTTCATACGTATCCTTTCTATTTAAGAATCGATGGCCCTGTTTATTGCCTTATTGTTGTCAGACGAAATATGATGGCCAATCTCATCAACGAAAGGTGCTATCTGGTTTTAATAGTGGAAACTCTTGCTGAGTTGAAACAGTATATGAGTGGAAGGTATTGAGAAATCATCCAAAGGACACCCTTTGCCTTGCTAACAAGGATTGAACCTGTTCTCCAAGAGAGGAGAGTGCTTAATGCGCTCTTACACTAATACGATCACCACATCTAAAAGTTTCAGATTGGAGAGTGCCTACTGTGCTTCAAACCCGAAAATATTACGTACTTTCATCTTTGGCCTCTACTACAATGGAGATGATGCAGTTTTCCATAATCACAAAAAACAGTTGACATAAAACAGTTGACATTTGAAGATAAATACCTCGGTAAAATCTATGATAGGTACAAAGATGCAATTAAAAGAAATTTTATCCATCTCGTTTAGGAAAAAGGAGGCAAAGAGGACTTTGTTAAGCTACCGATGGTTGGGGTCGATGTTGTTTCCAAACACAACATGTTCAGTGCCAAACTGGCTTGCAAATTACGCTGATAACCTACTTGCATTGAATTGATATGCGTGGGTACAAAAATTTCATAACATAGTCGAACCCCTAGTCTAATCCCACAACTGCGATGGGTAACTAGCTACCTGCAAGGAGAAAATGATAAATGAATAGGAATCACCATCCACTAGTAATGATAATAAACAACCAGTGATGGGCCCCACCAAGCTCCCAGCGATTTCCATAGATAAATCACAACTTGCTTCCAAAGAGACTTCACAAGAGAACATGCCCTCAACAGACATAACCATCTCAAATGTCAGCATGGTAAAAAGACGAAAAAGTAATAAGAGGACAAATTCTTGCTAAAGAATAAACGTTCCTGCTAGTTTCATGCATTTGGACGAGTTCAAACATGCAACAATCGGAATATATCTTAATTACAAGATAGACAAGTAAGTTTTCCGTATTTTCTACCATGTCTTCATTTACAACAGAGGAATTCTTCTTTCTTAATAATCATAGTGTTTAATATATTGTGTTTCCATTTATTATTTGTTTTCCTATTTATTTTTCTATCTTTCTTCTTAATACTTTATGTTTCTGATTAAACCCCTGTTTTTCAATTTAAGTTATATGTTTTCACTTTATAAATCTCCAACAGAACCTTCATATGGAAAAATGAGTAGTCATACAGCACTAGAGGCCATCTCTTCCGCTTTCTTGATGGAAAGGAAATGATTCCCGATGATGTCATTGACTTGTTCGTCATGATTGTCCTCAACTCTCTAAAGAAAACTCCTTACCCCTACAAGAAGTGGGGCCCAATTACTCATCCGCTAGAACTTCTTATGAGCAAACAATACCACTTGGCAGAAATCGGCCTAAATAACCACTTCCATGTTGTACTCTTTGATACAAGAAAGAAAGAGTATGTTTATTATTTATCAATTGAAAGTCCTACATATGACACTGACACAAAGGAAATAGTAATATGATCATTAACAAAAATTTACATTTGTTTTGCTTTCATATTTTCTAAATGGACCTAATTATAATTTCAACAGACATTTTTCAACAATTGCATCGCAATCAAGCTTGGAGAGCATGAAACAGCAGGCTACCCCTTGACCCACATTGTAACTGTCCACAATAGAAGGCAGGGAGTCTCAACTGCCCTATCTATGTTATGCAGTTTATAGAGCAACTTCTTAATGAGGAGAAACTCCATCTTCCTCATTCAGGCGTTCTTGTCATACGGCTACACTACGTCTCAAGCATTCTTATGGAAGGTATTAGTAGTGGCGGCGTTGAAATTAGATCGGAGGAGTAAGAAGACAACAAGTGAAAATATAATTTCGATTTAAACTACTAAGTTCAAATACATTAGTTTTTTATTTGTGATTAATAGTGGATGTTTCCATTTAAACTGCTCCATTCAGATATATTAGTACTATGTTTGTGCTTAGGAATAGATGTTTCTGTTTAAAGAACTAAGCTTAGATATATTAGTTTTTTATGATTATGCTTAATAATGGATGTTTCCCTTTAAACAACTAAGTGATTACAAACGAGGTATAAATCATCTAGTATTAGTTAGCAATCAGTGTATTGCAAGATCTCTGGTTGTGCCAAGCCTCATGGCAACGGTTGCAGCGTAACTGACGCACAGTAGATAACTGCGGCTCTATAAGCTTTCATCTTGGATGACCCGGTGGCATCTTTGTGGCTAGCGGCAGCAAGAGTAGTTCGCAGCTTTCATCGATTCGCTTATTGCTGTCCGGAATTCGAATTATAGCCTCAGCATACGCCAATTGATATGGTTCACTCTGAAGTAGTCATCAGCATATCTGTAAATATTCACCTCCATTTGCATTATTGTAGTGCTTGCATGTTTGCAAGGGATGTCGTGCACTAGCCACCTATGACATGAACATATTTTCAAAACTAAACTAACAGAGTTGGTATTTTTCTCAAAAATCTCAAAATGATCCACATCAAAGTACAAATAGACCAACCAGTAGGGTGTGGCATTCCTCGACAATTTCCTCAAGCTTCTTATGTATTCCTCAATTATTCCACATGCATGTATATTAATCTTTTATCTTTAGTATCTAGAAAAAGTAATTGTCAATTTTTGGAGAACATAAGAAAAAAAGAAAATCTGTGCACCAAAAGCATGTTTGCAAGCTAATTGTGCTCTTGGACCCAAGGAATAATAAGTGAAAAGAAACTATATCGTCGATGTTATTTATATTTCACTCTAACTTGACCTACACATACTAATAGTTCAAAAGCAAGTAAATCTTTAATTTTGCATAGAATTATAGATTGAAAATCCAAGAATTTATGTTTGTTAAGTGTGTAAAATATGTCTTCAATTTTACATATATTGACAAATTACCATGCCTAAACCCCTAGGTTAGCCCTTCATTTTTAACAAGTATGTTTTAACTTGTATGAAGCCTCCATTATTAACATGCACGGAGTTACAATTTTTGGCATCCATGTATGAATACATGGACCTTTTAGTTGTTCCATTTGCCTATAAGTACATGGGCTTTGGCCATGTTAAGATTGTTAGGTAATATCGCAAAAATTAAATAACATCATCAAAGGCATGGGAAGCAATAATAAATTTGCGATATGTTCTAATTGTTTTAATGAACACCGTAATTTAATTAAAATGACTAGAAAATTACCTCTTAATGTTTGAAAGCCTTTCTTTTGATGTGCCAAATTTGTCCCTCGGATTGTCGTAGATCTCTTAGCGCCGAACGAAGTCCCACCCCTCTAGATCACACGCAAGAATTAAGAAACAATCTCTTATTCTTGTCCAAATAGCGGTTAGGGTTAGAGAGGAAGAGAAAGAGAGCTTGGAAATTTTTCTCACTAGAGAATTAATTGATTGCTCTAAGGTTAGATAGGAGTCATATTTATAAAGCCTTCATAAAACATGATAAATATTATTTAATTATGAAGTCCTATTTAAAATATGAAGCTTCATAATATGATAAATATTATCATAGAAGTTTTATTAGAAATATGAGTCCTAATATAACTAAAACCATTTTTGTCTTCAAGTCCTTATAATTTTAATAACTATTCGACTCTATCGAATTTAAATCAAAATTTAAATTTAAGACAAAAACCCTAGACCAATTTACAGTTTCACTTATCCCATGAAGTAAAATTATAAATTAACAATTTTACCCCTGCACTCAAAATGAGACTAATTCTTTATCCCTTTAAGCATGACTCCCTAGGTTCATTCCGATTGGCAATGGAAGGATACCAAAGGATGTGGGTGACACCTAGCCAGTCTCTTGGCCCCACGTCGTAACCCAATTGAACACGAATGAGTAGATTATTAAGAACCTTTCTGATTATGATTACCATATGTGTATAAACCCTTCGTTCTTGTATCCTAACCGAGTGAGAGCCATGGTAATTATCAAACTCACTAAACTTGATCGTATGATAATAACCATAGTAGAGTAAGATTACCAAAGTACCCTTCGTGTCCCACACGATTAGTTTGACTGCCTTGGCCAAGGCCTTCTAATCTCACATACTTATAATCGCATATGATACTAACTTATTTACTTCTGAGAGAACGAATTCTTTCTTGGTGATCACTCACAACTGCTATTTACTGGACATAGTCACACTTTGAGGTCGGCTCTACCAAAAGGTAAAGTGAGCCTAACGACTCTAGTAACAGACTAGACGTACATTGTGATCATGATATCTCCGGTCTAAGGTCCACTATATGATCATAACCAACAATCCCAATTATTGATTGTCAAAGAGTAAAACCCATCTGATTGGATTATTGCGAGTCATGTTCGAATACACCAATCCCAGTGATGTATTTATGACATAAGCTCCCACTATTCCATAGTGTTCAACTAGCACTCTTTGTTAAAGTATATGTCATACAAATCGTTACTAACATTTAACGCCCAATTAAAAATTCTCCGATTTACGAACTATTTAATTGTATAAGTACTAAACCCTTATAGTGCTCTCCTCTTTATCCAACAAAGAGTATAAGGTTTTATTTAATACACATGGACTATGATATTCAAAACTAATTAAAATGCTATCACAAGATTTATATGAACATCAAAATAAATAGCTGTTTAATAATAATAATAATAATAATAATAATAATAATAATAATAATAATAATAATAATAATAATCTATAATAAAAATGAAATGCCCTAATACAAGTATCTTTCTTGGCATTCAAGGGTATACTCCTAACTAAGATCACCACAAAAACACCAAGAGTGCTTTTAGGACGATGGTTGTTTAAGGATTTTTTAGTTGAGAGTCATTTGGTGAAATCTCTATTTGTATGACTACAATTTCTATAGTGGATTCTCCTCCATCTCCTATGGATGTATGCATCAAAAAGACAAACCACATAATTTTGTTGTCTTTTTCTTTTATTTTTCTCACTATATTTTAATATCTTGTGTTGCCACTGTTTATTGATCCTAACAATATTACATGGTAACATGACGCCTCTTGGACCCCAATAACCTTTCAAGTGGTACTGTGTCATTATTGTGAATGTGAATGCTCATAATAAAATTATTGTTACAAGTTGCAAACGAATGGAAGTTATCTCTGTCTTGGATACTATTGTTAAACTCGACCTTAAGGTTGCTTTTGATTGAGAATTAAGCATTGTTATAATCTTTACATACTACATTGGAATTAAAAAGATGCTCGAGCAAATTAGTGATAATGCATGGAGAATAAACCCAAGGCTTGCAGACCTAAAGCAAAATCATGAATTAAACTTTATAAACATTAACGGACCATTTGGTTCGCAGTAATATAAAAACATTACTGGGAATCAAACGGTAATCTAAAATATTACCGTATTTGGTACTGTAGCACCGGTAATATGAGATTACCAATAGTAAAATATTACCAAATAAATCAGTAATGACAATACCACCAAAATTGGTATCCATCTAGATTACTTGGATGGTGGTAATCTAACATGTTTTTTTTCAAATTTTCCCTTACCCTTTCAATCAAATTCTTTTGCCACTCTTTCTTTAAAATATCAAAAAATAAAAGTGTATTTGAGGAATATCTTAAATAATTAATTATTTCTCATGTGATATTTTTATTTTATTTTAACTTTAAATTTGCTTAAATTTTTAGAAACAAGAGTATTTTGGGAAAATGTGCCAAATTTTTTTTTGTATTATAATTTAATTATTTTTATCTAAAACTTTATTTTACTTTAAATTTAAATTTTCTCAAAATTTTAGATATAGGGAGTATTTTGGGAAATTTAGAACATTACCAAGTTGATTAGTATAGTCAACCAAACATGGTAATGAAAAATTACCAGTAATACGAGTTCTCAATCAAATATGGTTATCATTAATTAATACAATATTCCTAGGTATATAGCATTCCTGACCTCATTACCACGGTAATCTTACCGTGGTAATATATCATTATTGTGAACCAAACGGGATTGGCCCTAAGGTCATTCCTAGATAATGAAACTTTTAATCTAACAAGTTAGTAACACAAGGAATGCATTGTCATATGATTTCATTGTATTATTAGGGTCTAGACCTACCTCCATTGTTGATGAAAAGTGTTAAACATATATTCACGCTTTATTTTTATGGTAAATTATTTAAATAGTTATCTAACTATTTGCTCAATCCTATTTCATTAACTGAATTATAAAATTGGATACCCTAATTTTATATTCGCGTTTAATTGGATCATCCAGGCTAACTTTGTTAACGAATGCTAACGTGGCATGCCACGTCATGGCCTCTTACCATATCAGCATGCCATGTGAGCAATCAATCAAATTCGATAAGAGACATTGTTGCAACCTATCTGACTAAAAAATTTAAAAATCAAAAGTCAAATTACCTTTTGTTTATATGATATAAAGAACCAATTATATAAGTTGACTAACTCTAAGGTAGAGAGTTTCTATTAGATGGCATGCTGATGTGGTAAGGGGCATGACATGACATGCCACGTTAGCACGCTGTTAACGGAGTTAGCCTGAGTGACCCAATTGAATTTTTTTAAAAAATTTGGTGATTAAAATATGAGTAACCGAATAATTGGGTGACTATTTATATAATTCACTCTCATTTTTAATTTTTTTTAACTCTATTGTTTTTTTTAAAAAAATTGTATACCTTTTGCAATGTTTGTTTGTTCATTTGAATAAATAGCTACAATGTAGCTTTAAAAAAAACCAATATATTTCATTTGTTTTTACCAGATATTAAGTAGAGATGACTATGGCCTTGAACGAGTCATGGTTTCACCTCCGCAGCTCCATCCACCATCCATGAGATATGGATTGGTTATTACTCAATATGGCATGCCAAATCATCATCGAATGTGGCCTCAAAAATACTAGAGTGGTAGACAAGCTAACCAAAGCATGCCAGCGGTTGGTGCTATCACTAAATATTAAACCTTGTCATAGAGAAACTATAATGTGAACAACCCTTATAAAAGCCATATAGTCAAACACGGATCACCCATACCAGTTTGATTTGAAAAATCTAGAATCGGCTATGAGGCCAATCCTGCCATACCCTTTAACTTTGACTCTACATAACCTGGTTAAAAACCTAGAAATCGGATCAATTTGACCAAGAACCGGTTAAATTGGCAAGTCAAAACGGCCTGATCTAATGGGTGATAGAGAAAGAGAGAGGCAAAGATAGTGAAAGATAAGCACTGGCTTTTAACGAAGATAAAAGAGAGAGATAGATGAGTGAAAGAAGCATAAAGGAAGAAGAAAATACTAGGTAGAGAAGTGAAAGTGAAGCAATGGGGCGAGAGAGGCTTTTGTAAGTCACGAGAGTCTTTTTTGTTTTTTAAAATGTTTTTAGTCCCGAGAGGCAGATGATGATGTTTTTATTTTTATTTTTACATTTTTAAAAAAAAATTTATAGTTTTAAGAAATTAATGATTATATATATAATTAAAATTTTAAATATCAAATTAATTAATTATGCTTTTTTATTTATTAAAAATAGAGATTATATTATACTTTTATAATTATTGTATATAAAATTAAAATTTTAAATTATTCTTTTTTATTTATAAAAAATGAGATCATGTTATATTTTTATAATTATTAAATATTATAATATATTTTTAAATAATTTATTATTGACTCTGATTCAACTCTGATTCGACCTCTGTTGAACCTTTGACCCTTGACACTAAATTTTACCGGGTCAATACCCTGGTCGGATCGACAACTTTGATAAAAAGACTTTCAATTAGGTCTTTCAATCTCGTAACTCCTACAATTGCAACTCAAGACATTAAACACAAATTTATCTGCAAATAAAACCTCTAACTCCAAATGTAGCTCTAGATTTTCATCTCCAAAACTCCTAGTTTGTAACGCATAGATCAATTTGATTCTATAGCGGATTTGTAAGTGTAATTACTAGCAAATATTTTGGTCGATTAAATCTCCCATGAGGCTAATCAATAATCAAGTGGTCTACTAGTATCCAGATTCCTATTACAACCTTTCATAAATAGTGAGAGTTCGAATCATTAAGTGTGAAAGTGTGAGTAGTGATTGTCTGAGGGGTTGTCCTAGTGCCCATATGTGTATGATTTCACCCCAACTTACTCTACCAAGACTTGTGCACGTCCACGTCTTTCTTAATGGCTTAGTCGCTCATTTAAAAAAAAAATCCACCATGAGTCTAAAATCCAAAGAGGCAGATAGATGATCAAGGTAGAACCGTTGAGTCTAGAGAATAAAAGAGTGTGCGTCGATGAGTCGTCTGAGAGGTTCTCATCGACTGGGACGTTGTCAAACTTCAGGGGGTTCACTCATTAAGTAAATGTAGGATGTGGAACCCACAATGCTGCTTTTTATAAACAAGGCATTTTAAATAAAAATAAATAAAAATAAAAACAAAAATAGAGCACCTAGCAGCTTTTTTTAAATAATGTAACTTTCTTATTTAATTACAAAAATAGGTTTTTTTTAAAAATATTTACGTAATAAGGTAAAACAGGATCATTAATCCCGTTTTCCAATTGTTACCTTTGTCTTTTTTGGAAAACTGGATCAATGATCCCGCTTTCAGGCATTTTGCACTGAAAAAGGGATCATTGATCTTGTTTTCTAATTTTTTTTATTATTTATTATTTTTTTTAAAAATTCTTATATAAATTTTTATTTTAAACTTTTTAAATGTTTTTAATTACATTTTTTTAATTATTGGTTTTTGTGCACTTTAACCCCTCATTTTTTGTTATTATTTAAATAATTTATTTGTGTCTTGATGTGAAATATGTCCCAAAATAGGGTTCATTTGAAATGATTACCACTTTTACATGATTTCACAAAAGCTGGAAGATATATTTGGGGATCAGCATACCTAGCTACCTTATACAAGTTTCTGTGCCATGCATGTAACAAAGACATGAAGAATATTAGTGGATCAATAATATTATTCCAATTATGGTCATGGTATAGAATTTCAAACATATCTCCCCAAACTTAATCGAATGTGTTATTTCCTCTAGCCCGCGGGTGGTTTTTTTTTTAAATAATGTAATTTTTTATTTAATTACAAAAATAAGTATATTTTAAATTATTTATGAGTTTAGGTAAAACGGAAAGTAGGTATATTTTAATGCACGACACAATAGGTTCATGTCTTTGTTACATGCACGGCACAGAAACTTGTATAAGGTAGCTAGGTATGCTGATCCCCAACAATATCTTCCAGCTTCTATGTAATCCCGTAAAAGTGGTAATCACTTCAAATGAATCCTACTTTGAGATATAATTCTCATCAAGACACAAATAAATTATTTAAATAATAAAAAAAAAATGAGAGGTTAAAGTGAAAAACCCAATAATTAAAAAAAATATAATTAAGAGAAAATTACTGTTTACCCCTTGTGAATTTCAAATATTCCTAAACAGCCCCTCCAACTTTGCCAAACTCTGGACACCCCTTCCGTTATTGTTTAAGTTCCCTTTTACCTCCTGCCGTTCACTTCAAATGGGTCCATGTTATGAAATTTCATTTTTGCCCTTGAAAATGGTGGGAAAAAACCGCCCAATCACATCATGTGTTTGTTTTTTGTCAAATCATCATCTTCTTCTTCTTCTTCTTCTTCTTCTTCTTCTCCTCATTTGGATTGTTCGATTTGAATTCTGGCGGTTTCCTGATAAGGTGAGAATTTCTTTGATTCGAGTGCTAATTTTCACGGCGCTGACTTCTTGGAAATCGGTGTTAGCTCAGCTGAGATATGTGAGCAATGGGATTTCGATGTTTCCCGTGTCAGGGTGAAGTTTATCACACCCGATGGATATAAAATGGTTAGTCCAACAGAAAATGATGTCGACTTCTAGCGGATGTGTCACGTGTATTCCATCTTCAAATGCGTCGTAGTCGATCCTGTCGAGACAGACGATGTGCCTTTGTCGAATCCTACTGAGAACGAGTTTTTCTCATTGTAAGATTCTTCTTTTTTATGTTTATTTAGTTGTATAAGTTCATTACTGTTTAACTGTGCCATTCTCTATTTAAATATATTACGTTTCCATTTAAACATTGTCTTCTTCGTTTAATATAATTATCACTATGCAACAATTTGAATTAATGTTTAAATTGATAATTTACTATTTAATAACTTTTTGTCTCTGCTTAAAATATTTATCTTCTTCGTTTAAACTGAAGTGTTGGCAGGTGACAGATGGCAAGTTTATGGTACCCCGTGCACAAGAATTAATGACGCCATTAAATGTTCTTAAATTTAACATAAATATCGAAAGACCCCTTCCCCTGTGCGTTTCCCTTTTTCTTTATCAAATCTGAGGTGTCAACCGGCTTGTAGACTTCACACCATAAATAAGAAAGAAGACCCCTTCCCCTGGACACCCCCTCCTCCTCCTCCTCTGCTTCTTCTCAGATGAGTTTCTTCTTCATGTGTCTAGGATTTTCGCTTCAGCCAGACCACATTTTTGAGATCAACAAGTTGAACTATATTTTCTTGCCCAGGTCGAAATGCTCGCGTAATTGCCTGAATGCCAAGGATTCTCCAGCGGAGGATGACGGGGAAGCAATTAAGCCGCCGTTTCGACTTGGGCAAGATAAGAAATTCACTTATTGCTTCATTACGGAGGATTCTCCAGAGGAGGATGACCGTGATACATCCTTTAAGACGGAGTTGATATTTATCACTTGAGATTTGTTCTTATCCTTTAAAATCTTTTCCATACTGTGCAAACATCATTGTCGGTGTTTAAATATCTCACTCTTTGTTTAAATATACTTTTTCCTATGTAATTATCAGTGTCTTTGTTTAACATTGTTTAAGTGTTCGTGTTCGTGCTCATGTTATGCAACCGCCGTGAGCATTCGAAGGTAGAGATACTTGTTGAGGAAAGCTGAAATCTTCATGCTGTCCGTGGTGTCGATGATCTTAATAGACGAAAGAGGATCGAGTCGCAAGTGTCCGAGGTCCGACTAGGCATTGTAAATGTTTAAATATTAAAATGAAACACGCTTATTTGAGTGTCAACTTTTGATATTTAAACAGTGGGCATTGTGAATGTGTAAATTATCTTAAATGAAACAAACTTATTTGAGTGTCTACTTTTGATTTTTAAACAGAGACATTCTCTCTTAATGTTTTACTTAAACATTTTGTTTAAACAGAGACAATGTTTTTCAACAGATAAGGTTAGAAATCAAACAATGAAAATGATATTTAAACAATGTCGGGGGCGCATTCAATTTAAACAATAACATTAAACAGTTAAATCAAAATATTTAATGGATTACTTATGTGTTTAAACGATATCGAAACTAGTTAAACAGTGAACAAGCTGCTCAAGTGTTCTCTTGATGGAGGCTCTATCAGTGAACACAATGTCAGTAAAAGCATTCAATTTATACAATAACATATATTTTTAAATAGTAAAATGATAATATTTAAACGGTTTACATATGTGTTTAAACGATATAAAAAAGTCATAAACAGTGGACCAATATTTCAAACACTAAATCACATTTGTTAAATATAAAATCTTCACGTTTAAACATAGACTTGTAGGACATCCTCCATCAGCCACTTGTGCGTCGCTTGCGCCCATGCATATCGTCCTATGGCAGGTAGGTCATCGACATAGTCAACTATCCAGTTCTGAACCAAGCAAGACATGTTTGGGAAGAGCATTGTACCCATGAGGTACACCATCAAGAGCTTGACAAATTTTTCTTCTTCTCCCCTCTGCTGATGGAGGCTCTGTGTCTCTCGTAGGTTTTGGGAAAAAACCCATCTTGAACACAATGTCAGTGAAAGCATGCAATTTAAATGATAACATATATTTTTAAACAGTTAAATGATAATATTTAAAGGTTTTACATATGTGTTTAAACAATATGAAATGATTTTAAACAGTGGACCAATAGTTTAAACACTAAATCACATTTGTTAAACATAGTAGTTTGACATTTAAACATAGACTCATGATAAGGTGAGAACTTTCCTTCGAGCGATGACAATATGGAAAGCGAAAAAGAACTTCGAGCCAAGGATGCCCAGCAGAAAAGAAAAGCTGAAGTGTTGGAAAGAGGAAGAAAAGTATAACTGGCGCCAGTAATGATTGTATCTAGGGATTACCCCTTTTCAGTCACTTCAAGTGGGTCTATGTTATAAAATACCTTTTTTGCCCTTGAAAATGGTGGGAAAAATACCGCCCAATCACATCATATATGTCCTTTATGCATACAATTGTGTACTTTTTTTTGTTTACCTTTCTGCTTGCTTTTTGTGAAACAAAGTTTAGAAGGCTGTTTACAGCATCTTATTATTATTCTTCTTCTTCTTTTTCTTCTTCTTCTTCTTCTTCTTCTTCTTCTTCTTCTTCTCCTCCTCCTCCTCATTTGGTTTGTTCGATTTGAGTTCTGTCATTATATTATGGAGAGTTTTTGTAGTATTTCTAGATACAACAGGGAGGGAAGAGTGCTAATGTTCACGGTACTGACTTCTTGGGAGTCAGTGTTAGCTAAGATATTTGAGCGATGTGGTCTCCATGTTTCAATTATGAGGGTGAAGTTTATCACACCCGATGGATATAAAACTGTTTGTCCAATAGAAAATGATGCCGACTTCCAGCGGATGTGTCACGTGTACTCCATCTTCAAATGCGCTGTAGTCGATCTTGTTATCGAGGCAGACGATGTGTCATTATCAAATCCTACTGAAAATGAGTTTTTCTCGTTATAAGATTCTCCTCTGCTATGTTTATCTAGTTGTATAAGTTCATTAGTGTTTAACTTTTCTATTCTCTGTTTAAATATAATGTGTTTTCATTTAAACTTTATCTTCTTCGTTTAATTTATTTGGCATCATGTACATATTTGTATTAATGTTTAAATTTTGATTTTATCATTTAAACACATTTTATCTCTGCTTAAAATATTGATATTTTTCTTTTAAACTGAAGTGTTGGCAGGAATTCGGATTCTGCGAGCGCGCCAGGTCAACCCCATGGCGATCTTGAAGGTGTGGGATGCCTTCCTTTCTCGTCAGATCATTCTGAAATGTTGTCGTTGGATATCGGACAACGTTTTGAAGGTGTTGAACATTTCAGGGACGCACTTCGAAATTTTGTAATCAAACGGAATTTTGACTTTAAATTCATAAAGAACGAAAAACACCGGGTGACTGTGGAATGTGCTGCCGTTGGTTGTGAATGACGCCTTCATGCATCAAAAAAATACTTTCAGAATAAAGACAATCAACTCGTCACACACTTGCGGTGGTGCACTAGGATTGACCTCACATCCGAAAGCGTCTAAAAAATGGGTAAGCGCTCGAGTGATTCAAAAACTCAAAGACCGGCCCTTGTACAAAGCCATCGACATTCAGAAGGATATATTGCGGGAACATGGTGTCCACATTCTATACAAGCAGGCTTGGTTGGGAAAAGATCATGCCCGGGTGGTCCTCGATGGCAACGACATCTCTAGCTACGATTTGTTGCTTTGGTACGTGGATAAGGTGGTTGAGACAAACCCTGGCAATATTGCGATTAAGGAAAGAGACGGTGAGTGTTTTAAACGTGCATTCTTTTCTTTTAGAGCATGTATTGTATGATTCAAGAGGGCTTGCAGGCTACTGTTGTTTGTTGATGGTATCCACCTCATTGGAAAGTATCGGGGTACTCTACTGTGTGCCACAGGCAAAGATGGAAACAATGGTTTCTTCCACGTCGCCTTCGGTATTGTCGACAACGAGACCGATGCCAATTGGACTTGGTTCATATCCAAGTTAGGTGATGCTTTATACGAGGAAGGAGATTATCATGAGATAATTACATTCATGTCGGACAGGTCCAACAGCCTTGTGAACGCTATTGCGAGAGTCTTTCCTTCTTCTCCACATGCATACTGTCTTCGTCACTTCGAGGCCAATTTTATGAAAGCCAATGTCAGACTTGGGAAGGCATTGAGGGAGGAGTGCTGGTGTATATACTTTCGTATTGCGAGGGCATCCACAGCTAAAGAATTTGATGATACCGTGAATGAACTACAGGCCGCATCACCCGAAGCCCATCACTGGTTGATTAATAAATCGGATATGGTACATTGGTCGAATTATCTGTTCAGAGGTGAACATTGGGGTGAGATGTATTCAAATATCGCGGAGTCATTCAATTCTTGGATCAAGAAGCTCGGTATTTACCGGTGACAAAAATGGTCGACTCCATAAGGTATTTGAATGTTGATTTACACTTAAGAATTGGTCTTATCCTTTTAAAACATTTTAGAAATGTTCAAATATTATTGTCTGTGTTTAACTATCGACCTCATTGTTTAACTTATAATAATACTGTTTAACCAAATGTGTTTATGTTTAACTATCAATGTCTTTGCTTAAGCTTGTTTGAGATTTGTGTTGTACATTGTACAGGTTCAAGTTGATGCGCATGTTATGCAACCGCCGTGAGCAAGCGAACAAATGGGAGACCTACTTATTCCCGGACATACATTCGAAGGTAGAGATACTTGTTGAGGATAGCCAAAATCTTCGTGTTGGTCTTTATGTCGATGATCGTTATGAAGTGATTAACCAGTGCAGCAACTCTGTAGATCTTGCTATCCGAACATGATCATGTTGCAGGTGGCAAGTTTATGGTATCCCGTGCAAACACGCTTCTGTTGTAATAATGCAGACAGACACCAACGTTCATCGATTTATTAGTGGCTTCTTCACCGTCAACAATTACAAATTGGCTTATAAAGAAGCTATATCCCCATACCCGACGATGACAAGCCTACGGACGGAAATCATGAACAACATCTATGACCGCCTGTGACAAGAAGGCAACCTGGGCGTCCTAGACAAAAAAGGATCGAGTCGCAAGTCTTTGAGGTCCGCGAGTTACATTGCAGTCGCTGCCATGGCTCTAGTCACAATCGCAGATCTTGGAATAAAACTGTCATCGACTAGCCATTGTAAATAAGCTGATTTTTGAACAGAGACTAGTAAATTTACATTGACAAAATTTGTTATGTTCTTTGAAAACAATGAATTGAATTTAAACTGGTTTACATTTGAAAACAAACAAAAATAAGGAATTCTATCAACCCGCTTTCGAAGACCCCCCCTTGTCAGTGATGCCGGCTGCCCTCCCCTCCTTAAGTATGTGAGAAACATACTTTAATCTCAGATAAGGGACGTCCGTCTGCGGTAGTCATAGTAGCTCATCGGCGAGTAATTGCTCGATAAACAGCATGACATAGACGGCGTAGTCGACACTTCCCTGTTTTTGTTGTGGGGTTTCAATATTGTGAACTAGTCAGTACTTTGCGGTCGCCGACTCGCCGAACTCCATATCGATACAAATGTCGAATAGCCTCCACTGTGGAGGTATACAAGTTGAGATTAGAATACTGATTATTTACCAAACACTATTAATAAAGGACAATTTATTAAAAAACTTACCATTTCTAACGCGTATTTATCGTACATCTCGCTTTGGCATGAAGAATAATGCCTATATTCTTGTTTGTTATTGTCAAGGACCACAACATGGAAGTGGCCATTCATGATTATTGGGAGGATGACAATTTTAATATCATGTAAGTTGCATGCGGCATCTCCGATCATAGCCATAGTGGTTTCGTGTGAATCGTCCTCCTTTGACATAAACAGCGGAAGTGGTCGTGTGATGGAGGCGCGCTTCTTATAAGGATATAGCACTATGCTCAGCGACTTTTGTATTATGCATACGAAAGCGTCCATCACATCGTCTGAGACCATCTCCTTCCCCTCAAGTAAAGTGAATTGTCTGGACCATGTGGTGCTGAGAGAGTCATTCTTTCACATGACAGTGTTGCGGTTAAACGGCAACAGAGATACTTAAATTAGATTGTACCTATTTAACTGATATAGCAAATGTTTAAATGATATTGCAAATAATTAAAAGGTATATAAATAAATTAAAGGTTAACATATAAGTTTAAACAATAACATCAAAACTTCAAACTTGTTTGTCCATACGGCAGTTGATGAAGATCGTTATAAACTCCTGTTCGTATTTGTTGAGGCGCGATTGTCCAACATATTTTTTCTTCTTCGGAATAAAGACTTTCCAAACTTCGTCTAATTTTTGATTGGCAAGGATCATATCTCTCGTCGCCATTGCGGTGGTGCCGTTCCCTTGCCCCTCGTCAACAGTTGTTTTGGGATCATCATGCGGCAATGTTGTTGATGGTTGTCAGTGTTCAGCACCAGCAGCATCTTCCTTCGATGCGGGCACGACGACAGCATTAACCGGAGAATATCCTTACTTGTTTCTTGTTGTTGTGGGATTGTGCCTGTCTTTGATGCGACACTATCACTCGTTGGTTCCACCGTGACTATGATTTCGTTGACAACAGAGTCAACGATCTTCTCAACCGTATCCACGGCAACAACATCAATGGGAGACACAATCTTAGCTGGTTCTTGTTCTTCAGAGATTGTGTCCATCTTTGATGCCACACTGTCGACCACCGGTTCCACCGGGTCGGGGATTTCGTTAACAATAGAGTCAACGATCTTATCAACCGCGGCAATGGCAACATCATCTACGATCTCCTCCACCGTGACGGCCATGTCATCAACGGTAAAAGCAATGTCAGCCGGTGGTGGATACAGAGGTATTAGTGTTTTCCTTTTTTTTACAAGTCTCTTCAAACGTGGCCGTCTTGGAATGGCCATTCGATAAAGTCGTCGTCGTCAAATTCCGACGCCTCGTCCATCCCGGGTGCTTCATTTGTTTGGGACCGTCCTTCCAATGCCTCAACCCGAGTGACAAGCCGAGGGAACTCCGTTATTAATATCTGTCACACCTGCATAAGAGTTGTAGTGACATCGTCGCCTAGTGCCGTCAGGGGGATGCTACCGCTCGGGGGATGATGCCACGATCGGGGACCGCTCGCTATCGTGGTCGGGAGGAGTGTCGCAATCTGGCGGGGTAGGGGAGGGCTTCTCCGGCGTCGAGGAATGCGTGAGCGTGATGGGCTGGAAGTAGGAGAACGGCGTCGAGCGCGCACGGAAGAGGTTGCCCTCTCATCTCGCCTTTGAGCAAGTGGTTCCGGAGCAATAGCATCTACCCGTCGGTTGGCCCATACAAATATATCTTCATCAACATTAGCCAGAACCAGTTCAGAAAACTAACATATGTAAACCAAACAATCTTAGCGAGATCATTCAATTTAAACAATAAAAACTATATTTAAATATTTAACTTATATATTTAAACATTATAGCATAAACGTAAACATAAAACAAAATGTTTAAACTTTTAATAATATGTTTTAAACAGTAAATAAACACAGTTAAAATGGTAAATAATATGTTTAACCATTAACGACTACTGTTAAACATATTGTTCATGATTTATTACCTCTTTTCCTTCGAGAGATGACAAACTAGTTTCTATCGTTGCTTGCTTCCAGTAAGTAATTTCACCGTAGCACAACATTCTTGGGATCTTGCCGAAACAGACTTCCTTTCTGGTTTCGGTCAGCTCGTAAAACCAGATGTTAAGTGTGACCGTGCAACCCTTAATATACCCTGTGTTGGTCTTCTTCCCTGCGCATCTAGCTTGCACTCGAGCGGCTGCTTGTGGAATGTCCTCCATCTAGCTTGCACTCGGTCTTCTTCCCTGCGCATCTACCCTGTGTTGGTCTTCTTGCCATGCGTATCGCCCCATGCCAGGTAGATCATTGACATAATCAACGATCCAGTTCGAAACCGAGCATGAGGTATTTGGGAAGATGATTGTACCCATGAGGTACACCATCAGGAATTTGGCAAAATTTTCTTCTTCTCCCCTCTGTCCAACGAGTTGCTCAAGAGTGCTCTTGATGGAGTCTCTGTGTCGCTCGTAGGTTTTTGATAAATACCTCTCTTCGAAAGCTAAGCGTGTTTTCTTCTTCTGAAACACGACTGTGTCTCCATCGCAACGCAGACCAACAACACATTCAACCAGCAGTATTCACAAATGTTTAAGCGGAAATATAAGGTTTTAAACGGTAATCTCTCAATTCTTAAACAGAGATATCACTTGTTAAACAGAGACCTAGTTTCTTAAACAGAGACAACAATATTTAAACGGTAACCTCTCATTTATTAAACGTAAACTTTATTTGTAAAACTGCAATCATATCAAATGAAAGGGAAAACATATATTATAAGCATTACACAAATCATAACAATCGAAAAAACTATTTCGATAGTGTATACAGACGAAAATGTAAAACAAAACAAAACCCTAGCCCAGAAATCCCCCTACAGACTTCAATATCTTCCAATAAAAACAGAACTACAAAACAAAACCGAAAAATCTTGATTTGTAACAGAATAGTTAACATAAAACCATAATCAATATCTTAGATTGCAAACTGATGAAATGCTGAATACTTGTACGGGACTTCTCATTCGAGACACTGGTGGAAAAGGAAAAGCTGAAATTACAGAGGATGTGCCAGTAGAGACAACTTCTGAAAGGGAAAAGCTAAAGACGGGAGTTGAGAAAAAACAAGTATAAGGTTCCAGTAAATTCGTCGCTTGGGGTTACCCTAAGAAAAACCCTCCACTCCATTAGTAACTGTTACATGCTTTGGGGGTTTGAAAAACATAAAGTTTAAAGGAAGGGGTTTTTTAGGGATTGCAAAATTAAAGGGGTGTTTTTGGTAATATTGCAAACTTTGGGGGTTTTTTGATAATTTCCACTATAATTAAAAACATTTAAAAAATTAAAATAAAAATTTATATAAAAATTTTAAAAAATAATGAATAATAAAAAAATGAAAACAGGATCACTTATCCCGTTTTTCAAAAATGACAAATTTAAAAAAAAAAGTAAAAGTTGAAAACAGAATCAACGATCCCGTTTTACCTAAATCTGTAAATAATTTAAAAAAAACTTATTTTTTTTATTAGATAAAAAAATTGCATTATTTAAAAAAAAAAGACGCACCTAACTGTCAGCGCATAATATTAATAATTTGTCTGTTTTGGCTTGGCAATACATTTTGCTGAAGCATTGTGTGACAGGATGGGCTCAAATTAAGGGTCACTCTTTTGAGAGACATCTGGTGCGCATAGGTGGTAGTGCATGCACCAGTGTTCCGTATGGTCAAGCAAAGAGACCTGTACTGAAAAAGGACCAATTACTATGGCGGAAAATATGATCAGGTGACTGTTTATATATAAATAATGTGACATATGTCCTACTCGAACTCAAATCCTAAGTCAAGTAAAATTTAAACCATGGATATGTTTAGAATTAAATTTAAACATCCTAATCTTAATCTTAATTGATTATTTGGTTGTCTTGGACTAGAATGCAAATTCCGAGGCAAATTACAACATTGCTCTTAAGAACATATCTTGAGGCACAAATGCAAAATTTACAAGATTGCCCTTGAAAACACATATCTCGAGACAATCTCAAATCTTAGGATAGCCCAAATACACATCCCGAGGCAATCCTAAATTTCATGTGGCCTGAGAACATATTTCGAGGCAATTTGAGAAATGCAAATCCCGAAGCATTTGAACACACATCCCGAGGCAAATTGGGTTAAGTGAATTAAAAAAAGATAATAATAATAAGATAATATAAATAATAATAATAATAATAATAATAAATAATGCATAAATAATAAATAAAATAAAGGTAAAAAATAAATAAATAAATAAAAAGATTGAAATTTTGAAATTTCAAAATTTAAATTAAAAAAAAAATGAATTAAAAATCCGATATTATCCTAGATCTTATAGGGGGTTAGGATTAGGATAAGAATGAGAAGATTCTGGGGTTAAGATAAGGAGGAGAAGTCTTTTAAAAGGAAGAAAAAAATCTGAAGAAGGGGGGGATTTAAAAAAAGAAAAATTGGAAAAAAATTCAGAGAGAAATTAAAAAAAAATTGGGAAAGAAAGAAGGAAAAAGGAGGAAGAAGAAGGTGTATATCTCCCTCTACCCGTATTCATATAGACAGATAAAAAAAAAAATATCGCCGTCGCTCGTCGCCGCTGCTCATCACCGCGGCATGCTTGAATGGCTCAAATAATGCCGCCAAGCATGCCATCGCATCGCTCGTCGTTCTGCCGCCGATTGTTGCGGGAGGATGCTTGGCCGATATTATTGTCACCGCTGTTTTCTCGTTGCTGCTGCTGATTGTTGCGGAGGATGCTTGCTGATATTATTGTCACCGCTGTTTTCTCGTTGCTGCTGGGAAATTATTGAAGCTGCCGCTGCTGCTCTTTCATTTTCTTTGTCGTTGGGGAAGATATTGAAGTTGGTGATGCCGTCATCGCCAAAGAAAGAGATGGACTGGTATAGAAGATGATATTAGTCCTCGAAGTTTACAGTAGGATCAAATTACTATCACTACCACCAAAGAAAAAAAGAAAAAACTGATGAAGAAGATGACACCGATTTCCCGAGGTATCTGAGGAACCATAATAATGATAACTGTCCATAGAGAGGGAACGGAGATGGTGATGTCCGTGACTCCTGGAACTATGCTTCTTGCCAACCTGTTGCCGAAGAGGAGGTTGACGAAAAAAAGGTGGAAGCAGTCCTTAGAGACATTTCAAGTAACAAGATGATGAGGAGGGTGATGCCAGTTCTGAAGGCACCAGAACTATCCAAACAATTATTGCTACTGCGGGTGTGAAAAAAGATGACATTGCCCGTACCGGTAAAAATATAAAAGACTGATGCTGCAGAGGAGGTCAATTTCACATTCACGACGTTGTTTTCCCTCCCCAATCCGACGGAAATCTCTACATTTACATTGAAGGTCTCCACCAGACTCACATCATAGGCCTCTCATCCATGACTGATCTCCATTACCAAGATACAGGTCTCGAACTCTATGGCGCACCACATCAGCCGTTCTGAACGAATCATCAACGCGTTTCTCTGGTATAAAAAAAATTATCAAAGGCATGCCCACATCCACCCTGGTACTACCATTGCGCCTTATGCATCCATGCATGATGAGGTCCGCCACCTCACACTTGAGAAGCGTACTTCGCTCATCCTGCTGCCATAGTTGGCTATAAGAGGTTAACCACAAGGTGCTGCTACACTCAGCTAACACTGGAATAAACATCATGTGCGCGACGCTAAGCAAGTTTGAGCATAGTGTTGCATAGGTTTTGTTAGCGGAGAGGATAATAGGGAAAGCTTGTTGATTTCTGGGCGAATGGTGGCAAATCCTAGAATTTGTCTTGATGATCATGGTTCCTGCCGCGTAAAGAATTAAAAAAAATTCAATGATAACAGGCAGCTGGAACAATTCAACAAGAGGCTATTGGTCTGGAAAGGGTGACGTGTTGTGAGTTGTTGATACAGGACATGGAGGTGAGTCATGCACTTAGGCTTCTGTGGTGATCATTTGGTGATCGTTGGGATGAAACACAGAGTGAATACCCGGAGCCCGGCATTGTTGGGGAGTTCTTGGTGACAAGTTTACAATTCCTGTAGTGAAGTAGCGTTACCAATCAGACGCTGAGTTGTTCATTCCTGATGTTGTATGAAGCTGCCATTCAAGAGCAATAGTTCTTGTCATCACCATCACCTGCCACGGTGAGTGGATTGGGACAGATGTTAATGTCCATGGATAGACATGTAGAGCATTCAAAACCCATTATCTAATACCAATTGTATATGATGATTTCACATATATACATTTGCTCGTGTGATGATTCATATAAGTGATACTTTGAAAATACATAAATGGTGATAATAATGGTGATTATGCATAGGAGGTGTTTCGAATATTAGTACGAAATATGCCTGGGAATAAAAAAAATACTTAAAAAAATGATGGAAAGCATGTAGAGACATGCATAAAAAAATATATAAAAAATAAATAAAATAAGCGGGCCCACCACCAATAGATGATGAATATGGGTTCTAGGCTTAAAAAAATAATAATATAATAAATAATAAAAAATAATAAAAATAAAAATCACGCGACTTATGCATGCACGTGTAACTGAGAATGTGATGTTATAAAAAACATGCAATGATATATGCATAGTTTTTTAAAATAATAATAATAATAATAATAACAATAAATCCAAAAAAACAAAAGATGCATATGGAGCTCTAAAAAAATTGCATACATGCATGCATGCTCACAAATTTAGAAGCCAGGATTACCATGCATATGTGCAATAAAAAAAATTTTCATGCATACATGCATGAGATAAAAAATTTGAAGCATGCATACAAAAAAAAAAATGAATGAATAGCATGCATTCTTATTGATGCTGTTTATCAGCATGGTTATGGGCCCATGCATGGTAAAATCCCCATGATCTAAAAAAAACCATCCTATGGCCTTATGATATGCATGCATATACTCAAGTGGGACCCACCATTTAAATTTAAATGATGAGGTACAATGTTTTAATAACCGGACCGGTTGTCGAACCGGTTAGGCAACCGGTTTCGGTCCAACCGGTTGAACCGGGCTGGTTCAACCGGAATTAATTTTTTTCAAATAAATAAATATTTAAAAAATTAAAAAAATTAAAAAAATAAGTAAAAAAATAACTTCAAAAAAATAAAGAAAAAAATAAAAATACAAAAATTAGATATGACAAAGTTAAATTACCTTTTATAAGGTCACAAAAGTCTCAACTTTTATATAAAAATTAAAATGTTTAATATACAAACATACAAAGATATAACTATACAACAAATATTAAAAAAATAAATAATTAAATAAAAATATAAGTATACAAGTATACAACAACAATAATGATTAAAAAAATAAAAAAACCAAAACCATTGAAATGTTTAGTTTAATGCTTTTAATACTTTAACTTTAATGATTTAATTATTGATTAGCATAAAAATTATAAGTTAATTATAATAAATTAATGATAATAAATCATAATATATTAATATCTTGCGGCATTTTTGTTTTTTTATTTTTTTATTTTTTTACTTTTTTTGCCTTTTTGAAATTTGGACCAATTTAATAAGTTTATTAACTTTATTTAAGTTTTTTTAATTATAAAAATAAATAAACTAATTAAATAATTTAAATTAATAAATTAGTCGGTCGAGTTCAACCGGCTCACCGGGTTTCATCGGCTGAACCGCCGGCCCCTGGCTCATTACTATTTTATGTGAGTAATCGGACCGGGCTATCGGGCCGGCTCCCTGCTCAACCGGGTTCAACCGGCCGGTCCGGTCCGGTTTTTAAATCACTGATGAGTTATGGGGTTAAAAAAATTCACGTGGCTTATGCATGCATAAATTAAAAA
>NC_052473.1:8095755-8280987 GCF_009730915.1 Dioscorea cayenensis subsp. rotundata
AGTAGTCCTTAGTGCTGGCTTGTTGTGACTAGTCGCCTTTCGCTCGAACAAGAAGGACCTATAAGGAAATAGGGTTTTACTCACTTGGAGTCCCTATTTTAAGCAACCTTGCACTGCTGGGGAGACACGAGAGTACCCTTTCTCGGGTGGAGTAATGTAGGGGTTTAGTCATGGTTGACCTAGGTTTAGGACTCGTATGTTTATGGATTTCCATGACCATTAAACATCGCTAGACACAATGCTTAGTCTACACTTGAAACAATAGTCCTAGGGTAATCAATATTCGGGTACTCCCATCTTCTATCGATTGCCTCCTCCTTATACCCACACGCCTCCTCGCTTCTTTTTTTTTATTCGAATGAATCGATATTGTCTCACCACTCGAATCATTTTTATTATGGGGCTAAACACTCCTGTGTTTTCGAGTTATCATTTCCTCACGGGAGATGACTACCCACCTCAATTGTGGTACTTTATTACCTTAAAAACCCGTGAACTTGTGTTACTTAACTTCCAAGGGGTGGCCGCTTAGGTCATGTGATGATTAAAGGGGATTCATTGTACACACACACTGTACCCTAGGTATTGGTGTGAAGCCACATGAGTTAAAGTGTACCTAGCCAAAGGGTGCTGCTAGAACTGTCTTCTAACCAAGACCCTATTCCCAAAGACATCAGAGGGTATCTTCCAAGCGGAGGAACCCACACCGGGATTAGGCTACATCATGGAGTGTTTTAGGGTACGACATCTGAGTCTAGAAGCATCAAAACCGAAGCCAACCTTTGTGCTTAATTTATTCTTGTCATCCACTTAGTTCACCCCTAGGGGATCCTCACCGGCTCCTCCTAATTGTCAAAGATCTTCGCCTTGTTATTGCTTTCAGATCGTGTGTTGTTAGCTCATTTCACTTTCTTGTATGCTTTATTAGTTTTTATATTTGAAACAACAATCTTGTTTTGATTGATTAGATGTTATTCCGTCAAAGGACGCGGATGCACTTCTTCGCAGCAAAGTGTCGCAAACAAGTAGTAAAGTAGTACCACAAGGGTAGAATCATTGAACCATGAGGACTTAAACCTCAGTACTTTGGGCTTATTTCGATTCTAGTGAAATAAAGATTTCGAGCCGAATGATAAGCGTTGTATATTAGTAATACTAAGCATCCATTTCGCATGACCATTAATTTCACGATTTAAGTGTTGAAGTAATATTTAGCCGGGGTTTAACCGTGATTAGAGTATTTTAATCTACCAAAGGGTTAGATCTATATTAGGGAATAGGGTTTATCATTTGAGTCCATAGATTCACATGCAACCCCACACAGCAAGGTGTCGAGAGTATTCCTTCCATCCGGAAAGCATATTGTATAAGGTCACAATGGACCTTAGGGTTTGTTACCATGTGTTTTAGGATTTCATGACCATTAAATATCGTTAGAGATATAAATGATTATTCTTGCACTTGGAAATAATAGCTCATAATGAGGCAATCAACGCTCATCACAAGGCGGACCAAGTAAAGTGCATGGGTTTGTCTAAGTAATAACCCAAGTGAGTGGGGTATCGTATCCATAGAGAGTAGGAATAAAAAATATCTAAATTGATACTTAACCATGTGAAGATGAATAATGATTGTGTTGATAAGATGTGATTGAAATGTAAATGTTCTAAACAAGAATGAGAGGCATGCAAGTGAGAAAGCAATCGATAGAAATGGGGTACTGGACAATGCCCCATAAGACTTAAGGCCCATGCAAACCCAACATTATACTCTCCTAATCAATGCTCAATGAGTCATGGAAATCCTAAAGCACATGGTCCAAACCTAAGGTCAACCGTGACTAACCCTACACTATCTCTCTCGGTGGAGAAATCGCCGCCTCAACACCTCACACCGCATAAAGTTTCATGGAGTTCTAGGGACTTTCATGATAAAACATATCTCCAATGTGTAGATTCAACCCTTGGTCCAAGCCGGAAGACCACTAATTACAATTAAGCTCCATTAAGGTCACTTCAATGTTTCACCTGGCTGTTCATGCAACCAAGCCCCCGTACGAAAGTTCATCCCCAGTACTTCACCTATTATAACCACAAAGAATTCTAGGAAATAGAGGTAGGATAAATCACAATCGAGTTGAAAAGGAAAACCCACTACCTTCGACCTCACACCCCAACCCCTCCAATCTAGCTTGTTCAACCCTCATGGCATGTCATCACCCATCCACAGATTACAATATTGACCTCAACCCTATGGAACTCTAAGAGAAATCATTCAAAAAGCATTCAAGATTGGAAATCAAATAAAAGCATCAATTATGAAAGCATAATGGAGTCAATGAAATAATAGCATCCTAGGTTTTGCAACCCAAGTACCCACTATAGGGTTTAGCTTCCAAGGAGCACACACAATCAAAAATGAAATCAAAAGTAAAGATAAGCAATCCATAGGAAACCCCCCGGTATTCGCGGGTTTTACGGTATTGTGGAGTGTCTGTTCTTTTCCAAAGGTCACCTTTAAGCCGGGTCACTCTCGCTTCTAAGCATCTAAGACACCCTCACCGGATTGGTGACGAAGAAAGCTCCCTCAATAACCCTTCCAAGTGAGCATGAGATGTTGAATCCTGAGAACCACTCAAAGACAAGCCAAAAGCTCAAAATCCCAGCGACGGTTTCTCAAAAGATGGAGAAAGTTGAGAGAAACGAAAGACGATACCAAAATCGGTCTCGAATCGCGCTTAAATAGGGGTCGAATCGCATCCACACACGCCCCCGTGAATTTACTAATAAAGCCCATGGAATTTCCACACCTGATGTTGATAATTTCCACATCGGCCTGTCGAAACCGCACACGCTTTATGGAGGCAACATAAACAGCATGTTATTTATGCCGAGATCGCAACTCTCTTCAATCAAAGGCCTCAAGTGGTGAAGATCTTGCTAATAATGCAATGTTGGGATACTGAATGTGGGACTGCCTCCAACTCATCAGAATGGCTTGATACATGAGTGCTGGCACACATTCACGTATCTTAGAGCCCCACTTGTGTCTTCTCATTTGTTACAAGCTTCCAAGATTCCAATTAAATATTGTGTTCAAGGATTCACTTTTACTTTTTCTAAAAACATAGCTTCATAACCCTGTTAGTACCAAAAATACACATGTATAGGCTTAAATCATATAAAAGTAATTTCATTGTAAGGACACTTTTGCATTCTTAACACACAAGCACTTATAAATGAGTAATGTCCGGGTGCCCCACTCACCGGATACTTATTTCTATTCTCTTGCATCTCATTCTTATTTTTTTTTGGCTCTATTTGCATTGATATAGTTCACACCACCGGAATTGTCTCTCACCATTGTTAAATAGCAATTTTGTGTTTCCAAGCACTATTCTGCTGGATTGCTTCCATCACCAATCGACTACTTACTTTTATCATCGACAACCTATGCATTCTATGTCAAGTTTTAATGACCATCGCTAGTGGAATAGGCGCTTTTTAGAGTCATTTTTCAGCTTTTACGTTTCCTTCATTTCATTCAAATGGTTGCCTGGCCTTCCCTTTAATGATGATGTCTTCCAACCTCGAGCGCCTTTTGACCTCACCCTTCAAATGCATCTCTTCTGCCCCGCCAAAGATCGCTTCAAGGTGTCTCAAGAAGTCTCCAAAAGCCCTGGCAAAGTCACCCCATCCTCGCTCATAGAAATATGTATTTATACTAAAGCATACGGCCATATGGGGATCGTATGGTTTTACATAGGCACTCTCAAAACCACATTTCTCACCATACGAGAGTGCATGGTTGGGAGTATCGCTTCTTCATACAACCCGCAGCATAGGGGGCCGCATGGAAGTTCGACCTGGTCAGCTTTCAACAATACTAGTGCTATAGTGATTACCATAGTAACTTTTGTTACAGTAACTCAGCAAAAGTAACTTCTTGAACGAAGACATTTCGGGACTGCTTTTCTTCTTTGTTTGTTTTGCCCAAATGGTATCCTCTCATGTTCTCCATAGCCTTCCAAAGCTGCTACAGCAGTAATAGCAATACGATTAACCACAAACGGGCATCAATCCATTAACAAAAATACATGAAAAGTCTATAAAGTACATATAAGAAAATACCCACATTTAGATAACACCTCTCACAGCTTGTCACACCAAGAAGTGGGAACGCTGAGGCAGCACAAGGACAGCCCAAGTGCCCTCGAAGCGAGTAGACAATTGGGAAAACTCATACTCGAGTGTAAGATGCAAGTAAAAAGAATGAGAAGAAAATTGATGAAGATGTTCCCAATCTCCTATTCCAAAGGGGCCTACATATAAACCCCTATAGTGCCATATCCCTCCATGTCACAAGACAAGAGAAGAAGTTTCAATTCAAAAAGTTCTTTAATATCTTCAAGCAGCCTATATTATCATCCCCGGGTCGAAGCTCTCTCACGATGCCCAAGTATGCCAAATCTATGAAGGGTCCTCACCAACAAGAGGTTGTTAGAAGACTTGGAGATCTGTAAATCTAGCGGGAATTGTCTCAACTCAGAATTCATAGCCCAAAAGCCCACCGATCCCGGTAACTTTATCATACCCTCCTGTGATCGGGGAAGAAAATACAAGAAAATACTATAGCCGATCTCGGGGCTAGCATATAAAAGTGATGCAATATAACTTGTTCTTTGAGTTAGGTTTAGAAGATCCGACGCCCACACGTAACGACCCTGCATGTACCTGCATTGTTTAGTGTGAAGACTTCGAGGAGTGGTTGAGGATGTTCTTGTTAGTGTTGACAAGCTGATTATTCCAGAGGACTTTGTAATCCTTGATGTTGATGATGATGTCGAAGTCCCCTTGATTCTCGGACATCATTCCTTAACACTTCTAGTGCTTTAATTGATGTCGAGGGAGGCAAGATGACCTTGAGAATTAGAGATGAACAAGTGATATTGACCTCCTCAAGCAATGAAACACACAGCATACGATCACGATGATACTTTTATATTTCATGAATACAACCCGACTTTGATCATTTTCGATTAGGTACAGAAGTCCCTCGTGAACCCCTTAGATGAATTGATAAGTGCTTGTGTGTTAAGAATGTGAAATATTCTTTTTCCTTATAATGAGCATTACGTTTATCAGGTTTAAGCGCTAATACCTGCGTATTTGTGTTCTTTTGCGCATGTAGGGTTGTGAAGCTATGTTTTAAGAAAAGAAGCCAAAAACAGATCTTGTATGCACTATTTGGTGGAATCTTAGAAGCAACAAAAGTGAAGACACAAGTGCGGCTCTAAGATATGTGAATGTGTGCCAACCTCCATGTATTCAAGCCATTGCAATGAGTTGGAGGGGCACGAAGGCAGTCACATTTGCGTATCCCGACTTGTGCAATGATGACAAGATCTTCACCAATGTACCCTTTTATTAAAGAAGCGATGTAATCTATGGCATAAACATGTGCCCATTTATGTTACCTCGATGAAAAGTGGATTCGGGATTGTTTTTTGGTGGGGATACTATAGCAGGTCACCGTAGCAAATCGATGTAGCAGCCATCGCTCACAACGATCAAAATCTACTCCAGAGAATCGACACTCAAGGGCGCAGGGATTCCACACGCTCGTGTGAAAATTCCACAAGGGAGTGTGGAATATCCACGCTGTGCCCCTGGATGCCCACCCTAGCCTATTTAAAAGTCGCTTTTAGGCCGATTTCAAAGATTCTTTTCTCCATCTTTTCCCCAACTTTCAAGAGGGTGGCAGCTAGGGTTTTGAGAGTTATTGGCAAGGCTTTTGGAGTGGTTCTATGGCTTCAACATCGCCCTCCACTTGGAAGAAGATTATTGGGAGAGCTTTTGTCGACAAGGGGACCTTTAGAGGAGACGAGGCCACTCCAAAAGATCATTGACACAACTACCAAGGTTGTTTTTCATGGACCACTTGCTACTTGATTTCATTATTGATTGTAACTAGCTCGATAGAGAGCTACACCCCTAGTGGGTACTTGATTTAGGAACCCTAGATGCTATTATTTCTTTAAACCTTTTAATCATGCTTTTCCTTTATTGATGTTCTAATTGAGTTCCAATATTGAATTATTGTTGAATGATTTCTCCCTTAGAGTGACACTAGGGTGGAGAGTCTATATTGGTAACCTTTGTAGATGGGTGACACGCCATGAGGATTAGAAAAAACTAGATTGGAGAGGGTCTGAGAGTATGAGTTTGAGAGGTAGCGGAGAGTCCCCTTCCTCGGGATTTTGATTTTCACTGCACTCCACATTCCAAGAGTTCTTGTGGTTATACTAGAGTGAATCGCTAAGGGATGACCTTCCTACTGGGCTTAGTTGTAAAGTCAATAAGTAGTAAAGTGTTGAAGTGATTTTAGCACCTATGGCTTAATTGTGACTAGGGACCTTCAGCCTTTACCAAAGTGTTAGGTCTACACATAGGAATAGGGTTTATCACTTAGAATCCGTAGAGCATCTTACAACCGTAGACATGCTATGCAGGTGTTGAGATTGATCGATTTCTCCACCGGGACTTCGTGTAGAATTAGTCATAGTTGAACTTAGATTTGGGACTATGTATCTTAGGATCTCCACGACTCAATAATGCATTAGCTAGGAAGCATAATAGTGGGTTCTGCACTTGAAACGATTGTTCTAGGTAGAACAATATCCGAGTACCCCATTTATATCGATTGCCTTATCTCTCAATTTAATTGTGCCTGTCGTTCTTATTTTTTTATCTCTTTTTATATAAATCTCATTCATCACACCATCAATTTATTTTCATCATGGTTAGATAGCAATCATTGTGTTTTGATTCACTATTCCCAGTGGATACGATACCCACTCACCTGGGATTTATTACTTTGACACCCGTGCACTTGCGGTTTACACACATATTCGGTCGTGTCATGAATACTTGGAAGGGTTTGGGGACAAAGAAGTTGAAGAAGAGATTTCCCCTTCACCAATACAACAATTGGCCCAAGTGGAGGCAACTCATGACCCCCTGGTAAGAAAAAGAAAACTTTGAAGAGAATGTGGAAAAAAGCGAATGAAAGATTAAAAAGAAGTATGAATGTCTCCACAGTGCCACCCAAGAAATAGGTTTCCACTATTTATACTCAAGAGCCAAAGGCAAGTCTCAAAAATTTTTCATGTCTCTCGATGAATTTTTCCTTGTAGCGAATCTTCACCGAAGAATGGAGGTAACTCACCCCAGCTTTTGTTCCACCATGAACATGAGGTAAAACACATCAAGCTAACAACATTAAACAAGCGCTTCCTGGGAGGCAACCTAATATTTTTAAATTCAATGCATTTCCATTTTCATACTCTTTGAGTGCTTAGTGTGCTCATTTTCGTATTCTTTGAGTGTTAAGGGTTTATGTAGTTTATGTTCATGTTTAGTCGCTTTTGTTTTATCATTTTTACTCAACTCTTACATGCATGTTGTTGTGATACCTTGAGTTGTTTGATGTTTAGATGCCATGAGAACTAATTCTTGAGTGTTTGAGTGGTTTATTAGCTTTTGTTTTCATTTTTAGGGTTTAGAGGAGGCTACAGTGAAGAAAAGACTGATTTGAGGCGCTTTTATGATCTGTGAGAGGGTGTAAGTCATCCGCGAGATGGCTCTTGTGGGTCCTTGCGCCAAAAAGACCCCCTAAGCAGAGACGTAGAGGCCTTGAGGTTGGCTTGTGGCACAAGCCCACTAGCAAGCCAAGACTGAAGCACTTCATGGGTGCCCTTATCGTAAGTGGCATAACAAGTTTCTAAGTGAGGGGCCTTTAAAGGGGCCCTCGCCATCTCCCTTCAACTACCTTTCTCCCATTCCTCCTTCAATTCTCTACCAAATCCCTCCATCTCCTTTCTCACTTTAGATCACTCCCGTCCCACTTCTCTAAACTTGTTTTATAAACAAATTTTGCAGATTAAACACTCTTTCGAGCGGTTTAAGTCGCTGATTCACCCCATGATACTCTAGCGTTAAGGTATGCTTCTATCACCGTATCCTTGGATTCTAATGGCTTTGTGGGAGGTGTTTTCTTTGAGATTTTTGGTCTCTTTGGATGCTAGATCATTGTGAGAATGAATCTAAATGGTTGTAAATATTCTTGGCTACATTTACAAGCAAAACTCTTGCAAAAGATTTTCCGGTTTAATGTAGCACTAGGCATTTTTCACAAGTTTTCATCCCATTGAGCTCTATTTTGCTTGTAACTTGGTTAATTGGTGTCTTCTTCAGTTTTTAGGTATGAGGGTCAAGAAAAATGGCTTACAAGAGGAAATGTAGGATTGTTCTTCCCTCCCATTGGAGCTATGGTTTCCAAAAAGAAGATTATAAGACATGGTTTGCACTCTTGTCGTGAAAGGGATTTTGGTACCATCCAGGAGAATAGATTGGGACGTGTTGAAAAAATTTAGATTTGGATGGTATCATCTTGGAGCTGATTTTTGTATGATGGGTGGGATAGGTGATTCTCCATCAGGAGCCCACCTCACAAAGAACTAACCTTGGAGGTGTTGAGCACCATCGAAATGGCAAAGCATTATCTGTTCACTCACTAATCAAGTTCTATCTCTTCTCGAGCATTTGGGAAGAAGCATTGGGTTACTCAAGATCATTTGAGTATGTTTTTGGGACTCTACATGGAAGCATACACACATACACCAAAGTTTAAAGGCCTACCACAAGACTTCCCGTACCCGGTGATAAGTGAGAAGTATTGGGCATCCATTGCATCTAGATGGAGGACAAGGAAAGCATCTTAGTTGTTGAACCCCGCACATCGCTATATACATGCACTGTTAACTAGAGGCATCGGGGGTCGACTAGACTCGATAGGGGTAGTGTCACACACAAACTTATTGATGTTCTATAGCATTATTGAGCATTACCCCCTCCACATGGGATACCTTGTTGTGGTGATCCTAACATATCAAGGGCAGTTTGTTCACCTTGGAGCTATCTTCGCAGGATCGTATATCAAACGGATGATCAGAGGCATGGGACTTATTGAGCATACCAAAGGTATGACAGTCATTGGTTCCATTGTCCTACTCATGATGCAAACTGATAATGTCATTGGTTCCTTGTTTGTCAATATAATAAATCCTAGGTAAGTTGGGTATCATATCCACAGGGAGTAGGGAATAAAAATACAAAAATTACTACTTAACCAAGCAAAAATGAATAATGATTCTGTTGATAAAGTGTAATGTAAGTAGAAACGAAAGAAATAAGAACGAGAGGCCAAAGTAAAGTGAGATAAAAGGCAGTCAATAGAAGTGGGGTACTCAGACATTGCTCCGACTAGGACTAATGTTTCAAGTGAAAAACCTACTATTATTCTTCCTAACTAATGCTTAATGGGTCGTGGAAATCCTAAAGCACATGCTTCCTAACTAACTCTGCACTATACTCAGCGGAGAAATAGTTTAGTCTCAACACCTCACACTGTGTAAAGTTGTAAGGAAATGTAGGAATTCCAAGTGATAAACCCTATTCCTATGTATAGATTTAACCTTTTGGTCAAGGCAAAAGACACCTTGTCACAATCAAGCCCAGATACTAAAGTCACTTCAATACTTCACTCTGTTGCTCGCGTAACTAAGCCCCAACGGACTTCATCCTTTAGTTCTTCACTCAATTCTAACCACGAAGAACTCTAGGAAATGGAGGTAGGATAAATCACACCAGAGGGGAAAGGGGACGCTCCGCTACCTCTCGACTCACCCTGTCAACCCTCTCTAATCTAGCATTGCCCATGGCGTGTCACCCATCTACAAAGGTTACCAAGATGAACTCTCATCCCTAGTGTCACCCTAAGGGAAAATCATTCAACAATCATTTAATGTTGAAACTCAATTAAAAACATCAATTAAGGAAGGCATAATAAAAGATCAAAGAAATATTAACATCCTAGGGTGTACAAAATCTAAGTACCCACTAAGGGGTTTAGCTCTCCATGGAGCAAGATATAATCAATAATGCAATCAAAGTAAAAACAAGTAATTCATAGAAAAACCACCTCGGTAGTCATGTCATGGTCCTTTAGTGTAGCATTTTTTCTCCAAAGATCCCCTGGTCCGGCATAGGGCACAACTCGTCGGATCGGTGCCGATGAAAGCTCCCCCAATAACCTTCTTCCAAGATAAGAGCGGTGTCAAATCTCTAGGACCACTCCAAAGACTTGCCGAAAGCCTCTCAAAACTCTAGCCGATGGCCTCTCTAAAGATGGAGAAAAGTTGGAGAAAAGAGTGAAAGATTTCTCCAAAAATCGGCCTGAATCGCGGCTTAAATAGGGCTTCAATCGGGCATCCACATCCCCCTGTGGATTCCCGACACGGGCCTGTGGAATTTCCACACGGGCATGGGGAATTTGCACATACCCGTGTGGATTATCTGTAAAATTGATTTTCAGCCAGCTGTGAACAGTAACTGCTACGGTGTATTGTTACATTAATTTACTATAGTAACCTGCTACAGTACTCTGGTAAAACACTCCCAATTCCACACTTTTCGTCGTGGCAACATAAATAGGCACACGTTTATGCCATAGATCACAACTCTTCTTCAATCAAAGGCCTCATTGATGAAGATCTTGCTATCAATGCACAAGTCAGGATATGCAAATGTGAGTGTCTTCGTGCCTCTCCAACTTATTGTAATAACTTGAATACATGGAGGTTGGCACACATTCACGTATCTTAGAGCCCCACTTGTGTCTTTGAGTTTGTTCTTTCCAAGATTCCACTAAATATTGTGTTCACGATCTACTTTTGGCTTCTTTTCTTAATACTTAGCTTCACAATCCTATATGCGCAAAAAAACACAAATACACATGTATTAGTACTTAAACTTGATAAAAGTAATGCTCATCATAAGGAAAGAACACTTCGCATTTTTAACACAAAAGCACTTATCAAACTTCCCCACACTTAAGCTTTTGCTTGTCCTCAAGCAATGAAATAAAACATTGAAAAATAGAAAATCGAAAGATTGAAAGTGCTCGGCCTTAAGTTTAATAAAGCATGCAAGAAATGCATTCTATGAGTAAGGGAAATTTCAACACTAAATACAAAAAATCAATGTTCTAGATAAAAATTTGAACCAAAAGGAACAACAAACCCGAACTTCTGTAAGTGTGTGTAAACTCACTCAAGTAAACCCAAAGTATACTCCTCAAATTTATAAGTACAAGGGACTTATTTATCTACAATCATAACAAAACTAAAGGATGGTAGTAGCTTCGCACAACCTCTAAGGTAGCCCTTTCTGAAGTGGCCGCCAAGGTGTCGTTCACACTTTTGTGCTGGTAGCTTTTTCTACCAGGGTGGTAGCTTTCACTTATCCCACGAGATAGCTCTTTCTCTCAATAGGGCATAACTAGTATCCGACTTATGAGAGTAGCTTCATACTTCATAGGTGGTAGCTCTTTCCACTCCCAATGCACAACTAAACAATCTATTCTTTTCTTTCTTTTCATTTTCAATTTTTTTTAGCAAAATAGAACAATAAACAAAACTAATTAGTCGCTTAAACACCAAACTTGGGTTTCCGAAAGAGTTTCATGAGTGAGTGGTGCACAAATATTAATCGGGCAAAAATTCCTAGAAATTCAAGTAAAAACTAGAGCATGAGAATATTTAATGTTAAAACTTCTCCTAAACTGAAGAATACAAATATTATAACTAAGGTGAACTGCCATTGGCTACCTGAGCATTTATGTCAATCAAAACTTGTGTAAAGACATGTGCAAAGTGAACTCCGCCCCACACTTAAGATGTACATTACCCTCAATGTACACATGCAAGCATAATAGAAAGTATGGCAATGAAACAAATATGTGGGAGTGGGCAATTGAAACAATACTCCCCTGGCTACTAGTGTTGCACTTGATGGAGCTAAATTCTTGGAGTGAAGTTCCAACAGGTTTTGAAGCATACACGGCCAACACTGGCCATGTCCATGACTAGTTCTCAATTCCTATACTGACAAGACCATATGCACACATACACAAGAGGGTTCAGTGAAGCTCAATAAACAAAAAATAAATCGAGTATAGAAAAGATAGCGCAATAAAATACAACTCAAGACAAAAATAAAAGATAAACTTGCAAGGAAGATCCTTTATGAGTATTCAAGTCTAAAAGATAGTGCAAAAGATAAAATATGAGAAATAAAAGAAATAAAAGAAAAGACGCCTCAAGCGTCAGTGTCATCGGTAATCGGCTCTACTATTGGTGTTGCTGTCTGTGAATCTGGTGATGGTAATGCTGGAGGAGTCAGAGGGGTCCTCGGTCTCACGATGATGGGTGAAGACACGTTGCACTCGAGTAACTACAGTAAAATATCAAGTGCGCCATCACCTCCATATGGTTCACGCTGTGTTTAGCGCGAACCTCAGCCAAGTCTGCCTATAGCACCCCTAGAGCGCTCTCAAGCCTCTCCAATCGATTTTGGGCTCATGGTTGAGAAAATACCCAAACTGGCGGGGCTCTTGCTCTGTAGGGGGCCTTTCCCTGTGCCTGCTTTGTCTATGGCTCGAACACTGGCTGTGAACCCTCTTCAATGTTGTCCTTAACCTCGACTTTCACAAAAGGTGGCATGATCATAATATACGTTCCTGTTCTGCATCTCCGGACCATCCCCATCAATATTATAGTATCTATGCCAAGTGGAGTCAGTATAATGGCCTTCTCGGCCCCCCTGATAGCATCTAATAATCCCATCCCCATGATAAATCTGGTGATGTAAGGGCCTGAGAAAAGAACACCAACTCTGGCATACTGGCCGTGATGACGAAGATAATCGGCCACGATATGTCCTAGATGAATTGGCACTCTCTGGACCTTCGAGAATAAGTAAAGTAGATCCTACCGACTCAACACACGTGTGCTCCCACCTCGTCCGCTCACCGATCTACTGAGTACTGCGTGTATATATCTCTAGCTCGGCCGGATCAGGCACGTGGCCTTAGACACTTCTGTCTCATACTAACCCTGTCCACACAACATCCTGTACGTGCTCTGAGGAGTTAAGTTGCCAAGATAATTAGTCGGTAGGTGCCCGTACTCCTCCGTGTCAGTAAAAGCCTCATCATACAATCCCATCATGATCAAAAACTATGTAACACTCATACTGTAATAATATCTAAATGCTTAGAACTGTATGGTGTTAACACAATCAAATCTAGAATATGACTGGTCGAACTGAAAAGACGCTAGAACCTCGAGTGTCAATGCGCGGATAGCGAGCTCTCGAATCGATAATAGTGTCCTCCAGCTTCCTACGGTCAACATCTCCTTGATCTCAACGGCTAGTTCACCAACTCACTGTACCCCTCTCAGTACACCCAAATCCAAAAACTGAGACTATCTAAGCCAAATTTTTGATAACCTCTCAAATCGGACCTGGTCCTCGGGAATAGCGAATCCCATATCCTCTTGCTCAGGGGATGGCTCACGTGGTCACTTGTCAACTTGTTTCTTTGATCGGGGTGCCATATGTGCAAGAATTGAAGAAGAAATGATCAAAGAAGATCACAAAGTAATACTGCAGAAATCCACACGGTCGTGTGGAAATTCCCCATGCTCTTGTGGATCCACATGGCATGAAAACCGCACGGCTGCGCACCAAGAATTTAAGTATACGTCTCCAAGATGTTCCTAAACTACTTCTAAGCATGCAATTACCCTTCTAGTGGAAAACTGAATCATAACCACCAATTTTATTCCAATGAGAATGAGAAATAGGGAATAAAAGAGAGATAAAAGGCTTACTGATGAGATGAACATACAAACATCAAAATCTGCCAAAAAATCAAGTAAAAATCCCTATAAATCAGTGGTGCAAGGTCAGGAAAGTGATTAAGGGTGTTCTCAGAGAGATTGAGAATTTAATGAAGAAGAAACACAAGGAGATTTTAAGAAATACCTGCGTCTCTTGGAATTCTGCACAACCACACGGGCATGTGGAAATTACTAATGCCCGTGTGACTCCACAGGAGAGACCACAGGGGCCGATGCACGCCCCTGTGTGCTCTTAGGATTACACTCAATGCTTCTGAACACAACCACACGGGCGTGTGGAAATTACACATGCCCGTGTGCCCGACCCACAGGTGTAAACGCACGCCCCTATGGCTTCTCTGTCCATCGGAGAAGAATCTCTAAGTGTTTCACATGACCGTGCGGAAATTCCACAAGAGTGCGGACCTTCATAGGACTAGCTCACAGCTGCAAAAGCATGCCCTTGTGTATTCTCAAGATGAAAGAGAGATCTTTTACAGAGATCCACACGGGCGTGCGGAAATTACCCACGCCCGTGTGTTTGTCACAGGGTCATCCACAGTGGTGAGCCCACGCCCTTGTGTCTTCTCAGGAAAATCTCTAAATCTCTGCAGGACACCACACACCCGTATGGAAATAAACCACGGGTGTGGACTGTCACAAGGTCATTTACATGGGCGAGTCCACGCCCTGTGTCCTTTCGGGATGAGCTCGCAATAGAGACCTACGGCCGTGTGGAAATTCTACATGGTTGTGCGTTTTCTCTAGATGCCTTAGAAAACTCTACAGGCTCTGTAGGAAATTCTTGAACATATAAATACACTTAGAGCCTACCTTATCATAAAAAACATACCAGGGAAAAACACGAAAAACTCACTGAAACGACCAACAACTTCGCCATCAACATTTAAGCACACGATAACACCAAAATGTCCACGAGAAAATGACAACAATAGCATCTAAAAATCAACACATCAACACTTAAAGCCTTATTTATGCAAACGCTAAACTAAAACTAGGAAAATAGTAAAACATGGGTTGCCTCCCAATAAGCACTTGTTTAACGTCAGTTAGCTTGATGTACCTTGTCTTACCTCATGGGGGCTCATAAATGAAGGTTCCCCTCTTACCCATGACTTGGAAGCATGATGAACATAGCCCTTTGAAAGTAGAGGGAGAGTTGTCGAGCTTGTTACAACTTAAGGGTTCGTCACCCTTATTGCATTCTTGCGCATCCCTAACAGCCTTAGGGCATTTCTTGTGGTGTCTCCTTGCTCGCTTCATCTTCCAGAGCATCTTCTTTATGATCCCCGGAGTAGATGGTAACTTCTCCTCTAGACCAAGCATCATCACCTCTTTGTTCTCCATTTCTTGGTCTAGTAATCCCTCGTACAAGTCCGGATTCAACATTTCCTATGCATATTCATCGATTAGTTCATTGGTAGTGTTAAGAAAATAAAGAGTATCATCAAAGTTGAGAGAATGTCGCATGGCTTCAGCGAGGCGGTATGTGAGCTTGTCATCTTTAATCCTCAGTGTCAATTCCCCACCGTCCATGTCAATAAGTGCCTTGGAAGTGCGCAAGAAAGGGCTCCTAAGTATGAAAGGAACATCTGCATCCTCATCGACATCCAACACTATGAAGTCTATAGGAAATATGTATTTCTCCGCCTTGGCAAGTACATCTCCAATGATACCCCTCGAATGTGTCACCGTTCGGTCCGCCAATTGCAATATCATCTAAGTGGGCCTAGGATCTCCCAAGCTAGCTTCCGAAGCATTGAGTATGGCATGATGTTGATTGACACGCGCCCGAATATGCGTGTAAACCGAAAGTACACGGTTGTCGAAGTAATAAAATAACCGATGAGTCGGGTAGTTGAATCCACAGGGAACAGGGCTACTAGTACTAACTTCTTCTCTGCTTTCTAGCCTAATGATAAATGGAAAGGTGTGGTGATCTAATGTGCGAAGAAATGAATACCGGAGACAAATATTCAAGGGTGAAATGGATGGAGATCTCAATCAGTAAAAGTGGGGTATTCGGGCAATGCTCCCCCTAGGATTCAGGTATTAGGTACCGGATAAGCAAAGTGTTTCTATGATGAGTAAGTTAAGTCGTGGAAATCCAAATATAATCGGATCAACCCTCCCGATCACCGATACTAGTCCCCTACGAGGTCTCGATGGAGAAATCGCTTAATCTCAACACCTCACACCACATATGACCGCAAAGCACTCTAGGGAATCCAAGAGGTGTATCCGATTCCTAAAGATTGATCCAACCCTAATTCCCGCCGAAGGATCATAACACCCTACAAAGTCCCGGCAGAGAAATCTCTCAATCTCATGCCTCACACCAAATATGGATGCATAGAGCTTAGGGAACGGAGATAGAATACACCAATCGGAGGGGAAAGGGGATGCTCACTATCTCATGACTCGCCCTCTCAACCCTCTTCAATCTTGAGATTCTAACCCTAATGGAGACCTCTCTCTCACCAAGGTAACAAATCATGCAAAACCAAATAACCAAAAGATCAATAAGGAAAGCAAGCATTAGACAATCAAGATTAAAAACTTAATCAAACTCGGATTAAATAGAAACACTAAGCAAATCCACAAAAGATGAGAATCCTAGGGTTCACAAGCCCAAATACCCTCTAGGGTTTTTAGCTCTCCATGGAGCAACATACAAAAACACACCATCAATGAATGAAAGTACATTAAAACCATAGAAATAAACCCCCTTATATATGAACTGATGGCCTCGATGGAGAGATTCGACGTCTTGAAGAACCCACTCCGAAGCTAGGTTCACCGGTGGCTTCCTTGATGCTATGACGGAGGAGGAATCGATCAAAGTTGGTGACGAAGCGCCTCCAAAGCCGTAAAGACCTCCTCTCCAAACCCTAGCCGTCTCACCCCTCAAGAGCTGCACAAAAAATAAGAAAGAATAGGGCAAAATGGCTATTTATAGGCCTAAGATCGCGTCTGTCGCGTGCCCTCACGCGCCCGTGTGGATTTTCCACGGGCCTGCGTGGGCTGCAGGAATTTCCACGCGGGCCCGAGAACAGTGCTGCTAGAGTGCAATTGCTACATCACTTTTTCACAAAACGCGGTCTAAACACTCTTCTCTTAAGGCCACATGTCCGGGCACACATCCATGTGGTAGGCTATAAAACTTTTCTTCATCGATGTATCTTTGAGAGGTCTTGCAATCTTCACAAAGAGAAGGCACATGAAGATGTAGCTGCCTTTGTGCCCTTCCAACTAGTGAATTGACTTGAATCTTCTTGGAAGGTGGCACATCTCCACGTTTATGAACTCCTCTCGTGTCTTGGTCCTTGAATTGAACAAGAACTCCCAACATTGTGTCTTTATAGCCTATCTTTGCTTCCTTTTTACTCTTCAAGGCATTCATAACCTATATGCATAAAAGAACACCAAATACACAATATGAAACATAAACCATGGTAAAAGTGATGCTCAATGCATGTAAAACATATATAAAAATATGTCTACTCAAGCACTAATCATTGATACTAGCCCCAAATCTGCAAATGCCATCTCTTCACCCAGATTGCCAATGTTGCATGGAATCACAATGCTTTCGGGCTCTTTCTTCTTGTTCGGCATATTCTTTAACAACACCGCCGAACAAGAGGCGTCTAAGATTACCAATTGATAAGTTTTTGTGTGATAGGAATGTGAAGAGTTCTTTCTTTACGATGAGTATTACTTTTATCAGTTTTTAGAGCTAATATGTGTGCATTTATGTTACTTTAATGCATATAGGGTTGTGAAGCTGAATGTTATAGAAATAAGCCAATGTAGATTGTGAATGCATGACAGGGCTCCCCACAAATGCACAGAGTTGTCGAAGTAATAAATCCCAGGTGAGTGGGGTATCGTATCAACAGGGAAAAGGGAATAAAAATACTTAATTTGTTTCTTAAATATATGAAAGATGAATAATGATATGTGTGACAAGATTCAAATCTGAAAAGTAAAACAACCCGAAATAGAGCAAAAGTAAAGGAGAAGATAAGGCAATCGATAAAGATGGGGTAAACGGGTATTGATCCGCCTAGGAAAAATCATTTCAAGTGCAAGAACTCTCTATTATGCTTCCTAACTAATGTAGTGGTGAGTCAGGGATATCCTTTAATGCATGGTCCCGAATCTTGGGTTAACCAAGCCTAATCCTCTACATGTCCCGGAGGAGAGGTTGAACAACCTCTCAACCTCACACTTATAAGAAGGATTGCATTAAGCTCTTGGGATTCCAAGTGATAAATCTCTTCCTAATTGTAGACCTAACCCTTGGTCCAGAAGAAAGGTCCCTAACTACAGTTAAGCCCTAGATGCTAAAATCACCTCAACGCTTCACTCTGTTGCACTCGCAACTAAGCCACAGCGGAGGATCATCCCTTAGCTCATTCACTCTATTATGGCCGCAAAGAACTCGAGGAACGGAGGTAGAATCTATCACACCAGAAGGGAAATGGGACGCTCCTGTACCTCTCGATTCACCCTCTCAACCCTCTCCAATCAAGCTTTGCCTAACTCTCTTGGTTTGTCACTAACTCACAAGGGTTACCACATGAACTCTCAACCCTAGTGTCACTCTAAGGGAGTATTCAAACAATCAAACATTCAAGATTGGAACTCACAATAACATCAATTAATTGAAAGCATAATAAAAAGATTCAATGAAACTAATACATCCTAGCGTTCACAAATACCCAAGTACCCACTAGGGGTTTAGCTCTCCATGGAGCACAATACAGACGATAATGAAATCAAATGTAAAAGAAAACAATCTATAGGAAAACCCCCTCGATAGTCGTGGCGATGGTCTTGTGGAGAGTCCTCTACTCGTCGCAAGATCCCCTTGTCCGGTATAACCGAATCAATCCGACTGAGGCTCCCTTACCAACCTTCTTCCAAAGAGATGACGATGTCGGAGCCATAGAACCTCTCCCAATCCCTAGCCAATACCTCTCAAAACCCTAGCCGCAGTCCTCTCTCAAGTTAGGGAAAAGATGGAGAAAAGATTGTTGAAATCAGGCCTGAAATTGACCTTAAATAGGGTTGGAGTCGGGATTCCACACGCCCCTGTGGATATTCAACATGGGCCTGTGGAATTAACGCACTGGGCGTGTGGAATTTTCACACGCCTTTGTGGCTCCTCTCTTTTGCTCCTTCTTCGGCCGGCTGTGAACAGTACATGTTATAGTTATTTCTACAGTAATTGCTACAGTGTATGCTACAGTACGGGCCCCGAAATACTCCTGAATCCATGCTTTCATCGAGTTAACATCAACGGGCACACGTTCACGTCGTAGATCATCTTGGTTCTTCAACAAACGGTCACGTTGGTGGAGATCTTGCTAAATATGCACAAGCCGGAATACTAAGATGTAATTGCCTTCCTGCCCCTCCGAATCATTGCCTTAGCTCGAATATAAGGAGGTTGGAACACATTCTAGCATTCTAAACCCGACTCATATCTCTGCGTTTGAGCCTTCTCAATATCTCCTCCAAATAATGCGTTAAACGATCTACAATGTCTTCTTTCACAAATAATCGGCCTCACAACCCAACCTGCATAAAAGTACATAAATACACACGTATTAGCGCTAAAACCTGACAAAAGTAATGCTCATCATAAGGAAAGAACGCTTTGCATTCTTATCCCACAAGCACTTATCAATGCACCATTTGGAGGAAATCTTGAGAAGGATCAAATGCGAAGACATAAGTCGGGCTCAAGATGCGAAAATGTGTGCCAACCTCCGTGCATTCAAGTTAAGACAATGATTTGGAGGGGCACAAAGGCAGTCACATTCGAGTATCCCGGCTTGTGCATTAATAGCAAGATCTTTATCGATGAAACCGTTGTTGACGAAGCAAAGTGGCCTACGACATAAATGTGTGCCCATTTACATTACCTCGATGAAAACATGGATTCGGGAATTTTTCGGGGCTGGTACTGTAGCAGGGCATTGTTGCAAACACTATAGAAATTCATTGTAGTAGGCACTATTCACAATCGCCCGAGAAAAGTGAATTTCAGAGAATATACACAGGCGTGTGGAAATTATCCATGCCCTTGTGGAAATTCGACGGGTCGTGTGGTGAATCCACAAGGACGTGTGGATTCTCGATTCCAGCCATATTTATGGCCGATTTCAACCATTATTTCAACATTCGTTTCTCCATCTTTTCCCAAACTTGAGAGAGGGAGGCTGCTAGGGTTTGGAGAGGTATTAGCTAGGGATTGGGAGAGGTTCTATGGCTCCATTTGGAAGAAGGTTAGTGGGAAAGCTTTCGTCGCCACCGATCGAGCGAGGTTTATCCTAGGCCGGACAAATTACCTTTAGACGAGTAGAGGCTTCTCCACAAGACCATTGTCCAGAATACCAAGGGGGTTTTCTATGGATTACGTGTTTTTACATTTGATTTCATTGATTGTAACTAGCTCCATAGAGACCTAAACCCCCAGTGTGTACTTGGATTTGTGAACCCTAGGATGTATTTGTTTCATTAAACCTTGTTATTATGCTTTCATTAATTGATGTTTTATTTGAGTTCTAATCTTGAATGATTGATTGATTGAATGCTCCCTTAGAGTGACACTAGGGTTGAGAGTTCACCTTGGTAACCCTTGTGAGAGAGTGACACACCACAAGTGTTAGACAAAGCTAGATTGGAGAGGGTTGAGAGGGTGAGTCGAGAGATAGCGGAGCTTCCCCTTTCCCCTCTAGTGTGATTCATCCTAGCTCCATTTCCTTGAGTTCTTTGTGGTTATAGTAGAGTGAATGGGCTAAGGGATGACCTTCCACTTGGGCTTAGTTGCAGAGGCAACGGAGTGAAGTGTTGAAGTGATTTTAGCACCTAGGACTTAATTGTGTCTAGGGACCTTTTACCTTGACCAAAGGCTTATGTCCACATCTAGGAAGAAGATTTATCACTTGGAATCCCTAGAACTCATTGCGATTCTATACGAGTGCGAGGTTGAGAGATTGTTCAATTTCTACTCCATGACATGTATAGAGTTAGCCATGGTTGACCTTAGATTTGGGATCATGTACTGAAGGATCTCCATGACTCATTAATGCATTAATTAGAAAGCATATTAGAGGGTTTTTGCACTTGAAATGCTTATCCTAAGCAGAACAATATCTAGGTACCCTATTTATATCGATTGCCTTACCTCCCTTTTACTTGTGTCTTCTCTCTTGTCTCTTTTACTTTTGTTTACATTACATCATGTTACACAACTATTATTCACTTTTTGTTTAGTTAAGAAACAATTCAGGTATTTTTATTCCCTACTCACTATGGATACGATACCCCTCATCTGGGATTTATTATTTGACAAACCTGTGTACTTGACAAGGTCCCCTTGCGTATATCACGCAAGTGCACGGGTTTGTCGAAGTAATAATCCCGGGTGAGCGGGGTTGAATCCACATGGAGTAGGGAGTAAAGAAACTTAATTCGATTCTTAGCTATGTGGAGTATCAACAATGATAAGTGTGATAATGATTCAATTCTCAACAATTAAAAGCAACAAGTAAGAGAGCAAAAGTAAGGAGGAGGTAAGGCAATCGATAAAGATTGGGTACTCGGGATGATGCTTCACCTGGGATAATCGGCTTCAGGGTGCAAGAACTCTCATTAAAGCTTCTAATCAATGCAATGGTGAGTCGGTGGAAATCACTCACATACATAGTCCCAAATCTAAGGTCAACTATGCCTAACTCTATTCATGTCCCGGTGGAGAGATTAAATAACCTCTCAACCTCGCACTCGAATAAAAGCTGCAATGAGCTCTAGGGATTCCAAGTGATAAATCACTTCCTAATTATAGACCTAACCCTTTGGTCCGGGTGAAGGTCCCTAGCCACAATTAAGCCCTAGATACTAAGATCCCTCAGCGCTTCAATCCATTGCACGCGCAACTAGGCCCCGACGGAGGTTCATCCCTTGAGACCATTCACTCTATTATGCCGCAAAAGAACTCAAGGAACGGAGGTAGAATCTATCACGTCGGAGGGGAAAGGGGACACTCCTGTACCTCTCGACTCACCCAATCAACCCTCTCCAACCTAGCTTTGTCTAACGCTCATGGTGTGTCACTGACTCACAAGGTTACCAACAAGAACTCTCAACCCTTGTGTCACTCTAGGGGAAATGTTCATACAATCAAGCATTCAAGGTTGGAACTCACAATAAACATCAATTTATTGAAAGCATAATAAAGAAGTTCAATGAAACGAATACATCTAGGATTCACAATCACCGAAGTACCCACTAGGGGTTTAGCTTTCCATGGAGCTAAATACAATCAAAGAAATAGAATCTAAAAGCAATGAATCCATAAATAAACTCCCTCAATGGTCGTGTCGATGGTCTTCTAGAGATTCCTCTACTCGTCGTCCAAGGATTCCCTCGTCCGGTATAGGATATGCCTCAACGGAAGCTCTCCTACCAACCTTCTTCTTAAGGAATGATGATGTCAAAGCCATAGAACCTCTCCAAAAGCTTGGCCAATACCCGTCAAAACCCTAGCCGCAGCCCTCTCCCAAGTTGGGGAAAAGATGGAGAAAAGAATACCAAAATCGGGGCTGAATCGGCTTTAAATAGGGCTGGAATCGGGCAACTCCACGGGCGTGGACGATACACGCGCCCGTACGGAATTTCCACACGGGCATTGATAATTTCCACACGCCCGTGTGGAGTCTCTGTTTCTCTGATTTCTCGGCCGGCTATGAACAGTGCTGCTACAGTATTTGCTACATTATTGCTGCAGTCTTCGACCTGAATAACTTCCCAATTCCATACTTTCATCGGGGTAACGCAAACGGGCACACGTTCACATCTTGAATCACTTGCTTCTTCAATGATATACGTGTTGGTGGGGTTCTTGTTCTTATATGCATAGGTCGGAATCCTCGAGTATGACTGCCTTTGTGCCCCTCCAAATGGATGTGCTCACTCGAATGCGAGGAGGTTGGCACACACACTCTAGCATCTCACACCTGTCCTATGTCTTCGCATTTGAACTTTAGCAAGATCTCCTCCAAAATAAGTGCATTATGATCCACATTGGCCTATTTCCTTCATACTCGGCCTCACAGCCCTACCTGCGTAAAAGTAACATAAAAACACACATATTAATGTAAAAACCTGAGAAAAGTAATGCTCAACATAAGGAATGAACGCTTCGCATCCATATCGCATAACCACTTATCAGTACTTTCTGGATATATGCAAGGGGCATTGTCACTGAGAAGGTCCCCTTGCGTATATCCCGCAAGTGCACGGGTTTGTCGAAGTAATAATCCCGGGTGAGCGGGTATCGAATCCATAGGGAGTAGGGAATAAAAACTCTTAATTCGCTTCTTAGCTATGTGAAAGATCAGTAGTGATAATTGTGACAATGATTCAATTCTCAAAAGTAAAAGCAACAAGTAAGAAAGCACGAGTAAAGGAGGAGGTAAGGCAATCGATAAAGATGGGGTACTCGGACAATGCTCCACCTAGGATAATTGTTTCAAGTGCAAGAACCCTCTATTATGCTTCCTAATCAATGCAATGGTGAGTCATGGAAATCCTTACATACATAGTCCCAAATCTAAGGTCAACTATGCCTAACTCTATTCATGTCCCGGAGGAGAGATTAAATAACCTCTCAACCTCACACTCGAATAAAGTTGCAATGAGCTCTATGGATTCCAAGTGATAAATCACTTCCTAATTATAGACCTAACCCTTTGGTCCAGGCGGAAGGTCCCTAGCCACAATTAAGCCCTAGATACTAAGATCCCCTCAACGCTTCACTCTGTTGCACGCGCAACTAAGCCCCAGCAGAAGTTCATCCCTTAGATCATTCACTCTATTATGGCAGCAAAGAACTCGAGGAACGGAGGTAGAATCTATCACATTGGAGGGGAAAGGGGACGCTCCTGTTCCTCTCGATTCACCCTCTTAGCCCTCTCCAACCTAGCTTTGTCTAACACTCGTGGTGTGTCACTCACTCACAATTTTACCAACAAGAACTCTCAACCCTAGTGTTACTCTAGAGGAAATGTTCATACAATCAAGCATTCAAGGTTGGAACTCACAATAAACATCAATTAATTGAAAGCATAATAAAGAGATTCAATGAAACGAATACATCCTAGGGTTCACAAATACCCAAGTACCCACTAGGGGTTTAGCTCTCCATGGAGCTAAGTACAATCAAAGAAATAGAATGTAAAAGCAATGAATCCATAGAAAAACCCCCTTGATGGTCGTGTCGATGGTCTTGTATATAGTCCTCTACTCATCGCAAGGGATCTTTTGTCCGACCTAGGATACACCTCACCGGATCGGTGCCGACGAAAGCTCTCCCAATAACCTTCTTCCAAACGATGCGCGATGTTGGAGCTGTAGAACCTCTCCAAAACCCTAGCCAATACCCCTCAAAACCCTAGCCGAAGCCCTCTCTCAAGTTGGGGAAAAGATGGAGAAAAGAATGCTGAAATCGGGGATGAATCGGCTTTAAATAGGGCTGGAATCGGGCGACCACACAGGCCTGTGGATTTTACACATGCCCATGTGGAATTTCCACACGGGCGTGTATAATTTCCACACACCCGTGTGGATTCTCTGAATTCCTGTTTTCTTGGTCGGCTGTGAACAGTAACTACTACACTTATTGCTACAGTGATTGCTGCATTAACTTGCTACAGTACTCTGCCAAAAAATACTCCCGAATCCACTTTTCATCGAGGTAACATAAACGGGCACACGTTTATGCCGTGGATCGCTTTGCTTCTTCAATGATGGATAAGTTGATGGAGATCTTGTTCTATGTGCATAAGTCGGAATGCTTGAGTGTGACTGCCCTTATGCCCCTCCAAATGGTTGTGCTAACTCAAATATGGGGGAGGTTGGCACACACTCTAGCATCTCGCACCCGATTCATATCTTCGCGTTTGAACTTTAGCAAGATTTCCTCCAAAATCAGTGCATTGTGATCCACATTGGCTTCTTTCCTTCATAATTGGTTTCAGAACCCAACCTGCATAAAAGTAACATAAAAACACCCATATTATTGTAAAAACCCGAGAAAAGTAATGCTCAACATAAGGAAAGAACGCTTCGCCTTCATATTGCACAAGCACTTATCAGTCACCAATGCACTCTACTCCAACTTCCTCTTATTGCTCAAAAGATCTTTCAAGAACTTGGCATAATGAGGCATCTGAGACAATCCCTCCACAAAAGGATTGTTGATGTAAAATTTCTTGAATAGAACCAAGAACTTCTTGTATTGTTCATCATGTTGGTCGTTCTTCAATCTTGAAGGATATCGGATTCTTGGCTTTTAAGGTGGGAGTGTCACCTCCTTCTCTTTGTTAGCTCTCTCCTCAACCTCCATGACCTCGGGTGCTTCAACATTGGTCATCTCAATTGGAACCCTACCCTCAACCTCATGACCACTTCTCAAAGTGATCTCCGTTGTATGTTCTCTTGGATTAGTCTCAGTATTACTCGACAAGCTTCCTTGTGGTCTCTCTAATAGAGATTTTGCAACTTGACCAACTTAATTTTCTAAATTGTGTAATGAAGTGGTGTGGTTGCGAAGTGTGGCCTCGACCGATTGGAACCATGTACCGATGATTGAACAGATCTAGTCAAGGCTTTCACTAAGTTGGTCATCCGGGTTTCCAATCCTGAAACTCTATTCTCCATTTTTGGGGCTTGTTATTGTTGAAAACCCGGTGGTTCTATGGCCTTTCGCTACCCTTGGTTACTCCATGAGAAATTGGGGTGGTTCCTGCATCCTTGGTTGTAGGTGTTGCTATAAGGATTACCTTGTACCCTTCACGAATTGCCCATGAAGTCTACTTGTTCAGTCGGGGTTGAAGTAGCAATTGAAATAGGACAATCAGATGATATATGTGAACCCCCACAACCATCACAACTAGTGATCGTGGCCATCCTTAGTGAAGTCAATGTGTCTAATTTCTTGCTCAATGCCTCTACTTGGGCTGCTAGGGATGTAACTGCATCAATTTTATGGACTCCGGCCATTTTTTATTTTTCCTTGCATTCCATTGTTAGCTATTCATGGCCATTTCCTCTACCAACTATTGGGCTTCTTTAGGGGTCTTGTTCCCCATTGTACCTCCTGCGTTGACATCTAGAAGTTGTCTTGTACTTGCATTCAACCCATTTTAAAAGTCTGAATGATCATCCATTCTCAGAAACCATGCTGTGGACACTTCCACAAAAGGTCCTTGAATCACTCCCATGTCTCAAACATGGATTGAAGCTCCATCTGAACAAACGACAATATTTTATTATGAAACTTCGCCGATTTCCCTTGAGGAAAGTACCTCGCAAGAAAACCTTCGACCATTTCATTCCATATTGTGATGGACGCTCACGGTAAAGAATGTAGCCATTGCTTTGTTCTTCCTTCTAGAGAGAATGGGAAAGCCCTCAATCTTATAGTATCATCTGTAATGCCGTTAATCTTCAGTATGTCACAAACTTCCAAGAAGTTTTTAATATGGTTGTTTGGATCCTCATCGGCCAAACCATTGAACTACACCGACTGCTGTATCATTTGGATGAATGCTGGCTTTAGCTCAAAGTTCGGAGCTGTAATCGGGGGCCGCACATGCTATATTGTGTCCCCAATACTGATGGTCTGGCGTAATTAGAAAGTGTTCTCTGTTGTTCATTCTGTTCTACCATGTTATCAGACCCTTCAACTTCCACTTCAGCTAGATTCCACGGTTCATGCATAGGTTCTTTACCCTTTCTTCTGAGTGTACGTTCAAGATCAGGATCACCTTCAAATAATATCGAAGGGTTCCCTCGGATCATAACCTGGAGCTGCACCAAAATAAAGAAAACAAATCAGAATGATGATAGAATAAGAAGATGTGAAGTAGAATGAATGATGAATGGCTAAGATAACAAAGTGCAAAGTATCTCTAACGCCTAGTCCTCGGTAATGGCACCAAAAACTTGACAACGCCCCTTGCGTGTTACCCGCAAGTGTACGGGTTTATCGAAGTAATAAATCCCAGGTAAGTGGGGTATTATATCCACAGGGAGCAGCGAACAAAAATACTAAAATTGTTACTTAACCAAGTGAAAATGAATAACAATTGTGTTTATAAAGTGTAATGTAAGTAGAAACAAAAGAAACAAGAATAAGAGGCCCAAGTTATCGAGAGGAAAGGCAATCGATAGAAGTCGAGTACTCAAACAGTGCTCCCCCTAGGACTAATGTTTTAAGTGCAAAACCTACTATTATTTTTCCTAAATAATGGTTAATGAGCCGTGGAAATTCTAAAGCACACACTTCCAAACCTAATGTCAATCGTGACTAACTCAACACTATGCCCAGCAAAGAAATCCTTCAATCTCAACACCTCACACTATGTAAAGTTGCAAGGAGTTTTAGGGATTCCAAGTGATAAACCCTATTCCTATATAAAGATCTAACCCTTTGGTCCAGGCGAAAGACCCCTAGTCATAATTAAGCCTGAGATACTAAAGTCACTTCAACACTTCACTCTATTGCTCACGCAACAAAGCCCCAGCGGAGTTCATCCTTTAGTTCTTCACTCTATTGTAACCGCAAAGAAGTCTAGGAAATAGAGGAAAGGGGACGCTCCTCTACCTCTCGACTCACCCTCTTAACCCTCTCCATTCTAGCTTTGTCTAACCCCCATGGCATATCACCCATCCACAAAGATTACCAAGATGAACTATAAACCCTAGTGTCACCCTAAGGGAAAAATCATTCAACAAGCATTCAAGATTGACACTTAATTAAAATATCAATCAAGGAAGGCATAATAAAATATCGGAGAAACATTAACATCCTACGGTTTACAAAATATAAGTACCCACTACGGGGTTTTGATCTCCATGGAGCAAGATACAATCAATAATGAAATCAAAAGTAAAAACAAGTAATCCATAGGAAAACCCCCTCGGTAGTCATATCGATGGTCTTGTGGGGTAGCCTATTCTTCTCCAAAGGTCCCCTTGTCTGTCCTAGGGCACACCCCACCGGATTGGTGCTGATGAAAGCTCCCCTGATAACCTTCTTCCAAGAGAAGCGTGGTGTCAAATCCATAGGACCACTCCAAAGAATTGCTAAAAGCTTCTCAAAACCATAGCCAACGGCCTCTCAAAAGATGGAGAAAAGTTGGAGAGAAAGGTGAAAGATTTCTCCAAAAATCGAGCTGAATCACGGCTTAAATATGGCTAGAATTAGGCATCCACACGCCCTGTGGAATTTCCACACGGGCATGAGGAATTTCCACATGGGTATGAGGAATTTCTGCACGTCCTTGTGGATTCTCTGGAAACCTGATTTTCGGCCGGCTGTGAACAATAACTGCTACAATGTATTGCTACATTGATTTACTACAGTAACCTACTACAATACTCGGCCAAAACACTCCCAATTCAACACTTTTCATCATGGCAACATAAACGGGCACACGTTTATGCCATAATCGCTTCTTTTCTTCAATCAAAGGCCTCATTGGTAAACATCTTGCTATCAATGCATAAGTCAGGATACGCAAATGTGACTACCTTCTTGCCCCTCCAACTCATTGTAATAACTTGAATACATGGAGGTTGGAACACATTCACATATCTTAGAGCCCCACTTGTGTCTTCATGTTTGTTTCTTCCAAGATTCCACCAAATAGTGCGTTCATAATTTACTTTTGGCTTCTTTTCTTAATACTTAGCTTCACAACCCTATATGCACAAAAGAATACAAATACACATGTATTAGCGCTTAAACCCGATAAAAGTAATGCTCATCATAAGGAAAGAACACTTCGCATTATTAACACACAAGCACTTATCACAAACTCTTGTGTGTATTGGTATAGTTGAGCAACGGGGTGGCACTTACAGACTATCCTAGCATCAAGGAACAAATGTGCAAGACCCCGGTCCTTCACATGAGGCAGAGTCAGATTCTGAGTTTGAGTTTGAGTATGAGCCTAAGCATGAGTCCAGGGAGCATAGACCTTCACTTAAAGCAAGATTTGAAGAATTCTGTACTAAGGTCTACTAGGTGTTGTAGGTGCTTTAGGGAAGACATAGAGACCTAGGTTCATCACTGCGCTACATTAACAGCAACACCACTGAGATAATATCATTTATGCGCAGCTCATCATCATCAGTTGGCGCCACATCTGCAACTACTACTTGCGTAGCATCATCACTTCCACCTGATCCTTAGGCTAACAGTGCATGAACATTAATATGTTTTGTTATTTATTTTTATGAACTTTGATCGCACTTTGTGTTGTTTGTTGTAGTGTGTACTTTTGAGTTAGTTAGGGTTCTGACCCTACTAAACTATATTTGTTTATTGTGGATCCTTGTTTATGTGCTCATCTCTATTATTTTTGCTTGTGGAGTTGTGATCAGTTCTTTTTGTTGTTTTCAGGGATGCTATTAAGGTTACTTCACACTCCAGGTCTGTATGACACTGTTTTCCCCAAGTCAAGTTCCAACTGTTATATTTTTCATCGACTAACTAGTGAAGTTTCTTAACTCCATCTCTGAGTATTTATCGTATAATTTTTCCCACCTTGTTCTATTAATATATGTATATCAGGGATAATGTACAGCTAGGTGTAGGAATGATGTTTTTTGTTGTTGTATGCTTGAACTACCTATGACAGCTATGATTTGATTGCGACTTCCTAGCTTGGTAGAATGATAGTTGAGAGTTGTACTTTACCTGTGCTTGAATGTAGTTCTATTTCATCTTTAGTGGACCTCTATACCTATTTATGATCACTTCTACCTTGTACACTCCAACCAACCCATCATAATGATTTTTGCATTAGAGTATTAAATTCTATCTTCAACACTCTTTTAAGAGCTTTTGAGTTCGTTCATTATTTTCTTTAGCCTAATGTGAACTATTGTAGTAGGTTTTATACCAGGGGACTTGAGATACATTATGTACATGTGAAAAAAAAGAGACTATGACAATATTCTTCTGCTAGTATAGCACGAATGCGTCTATGTAGACTGTATTCGAGTACGTTCGGTTGCTATTGTGCCTAACCAGCATGTGCATCCTTCAAAAAGATTGTAAAACTTTTTGGTGCAGTCTATGTTAGTCGGACTCAACAAGAAAAAGAAAAAAATAAAGAGTGTATGACAGTATATATGTGAGAGTAATGAAGTATCTTGATCCCCTAGAGCTTGCTGCGTAGTCACTTAAGATCTAGAGTCTTATCTAGGAACCGAAGGACTTTGAACTGAGTATTAAGGGTGTCTTTAGCATTTTAATGTCATTTTCATTTTGCTGGGATGAATGGGTATCCTGGGTTATACAGGGTGTGGAGGTTAAGGTGGTTGTTAGCAGAAACTCACAGGACCACTCTAGATGAAACAGAGCTAATACTACTTGACTATTCATTAAACAACTCACTCCTTCATTTCTGTCCATTCGTGTTTGTGGAGTCCTTTATTAATGAGCTTGAGGTCAGCCACTTAGCCATTTATCTTCTTGGCCCTATTCTTCATGTTTATCTACTTGGGGACAAGCAAACACTTAGGTTTGCATCTAATACAGTAATCCAGGTATAGTACTTCTGCTACAGTACTCTTGTTACAGTACTCTGCTAAAGTGTAATACGGTGCAGTACTGAAACCAAGTTTTCTTCTCTTTTTCTGCCGAAAATGATATCCTCATGTTTTCCATGGCTCCTTCATGCCATAAAATGCGAATAATACATAATTAAGCACAAAACAGGCATCCATTCTTATAAAAATACATGTTAAGTGTATAAAATACATATATTAAAGTACATACATTTAGACATTTACCAGAATGACACAGCCGGCTCCTTCTCCTTACCTTGCTCCTTATCTTTTGGCTTTTCTTGAGGAATTTTATCAGTCTTCCCAGTCGGGGTTTTAGATTAAAGAATTTCAGAATTATTCTCAGTAGTAAGCTTTTCTTGGAGCTCTCGACTACTCCTCAAAGTAATCGCCTTTACTTGCTCTCTTAGGTTAGTCTTGGTGTGACTTGGCAAGCTTCATAGAGGCATTTTAGCCAATTCACTATTTATCCAACTTGATTCTGCAAATTATACAAGGAAGTGGTGTTATTGCGGAGTGTTGCCTCTATGTTTTTGGAACCTTGTGTCGGGTTGATTGAATAAACTTTTGACAAAACCCTTTCTAATTCTAAAATTCTATCCAGAATTAAAGGTGTTTGCTGAAATCTTGGTGGGGCAACGACCTTTTGCTACCCTTGACTACCCCATGAGAGATTTGGGTGGTTTCTCCACCCTTGGTTGTAGGTGTTGCTATAAGGATTACCTTGTCTTTTTCCCGAATTGCCCACAAAATCTACTTGTTCAATTGAGGCTGAAGTAACAATCGAGATAGGATAATCAGATAGCATATGCGAACCCTCACAACCATCACAACTTGTGATTGCGGCTACCTTTGATGAAGTAAAAGTATCCAATTTCTTGCTCAATGCATCTACTTGAGCTTCCAAGGATGTAATCGCATCAATCTCATGGAGTCTGGCCACTTTCTTTTTTTTCTCTTGCATTCCATTGGTAGCTATTCAAACCCATCTCTTCAATCAATTATCGAGCTACTTCGGAGGTCTTGTTTCCCAATGTTCCTCCTGTGGCAGCATGAAGAAGTTGTTTGTTGCTTGAGTTCAACCCATTAAAAAATGTATGAATGACTATCCATTCAGGGAACCTATTTTATGGGCACTTCCTAATACATCCCTTGCGTTTGTGTACCGTAAGTGCATGGGTTGTGGAAGTAATAAAGTACCATGGTGAGTGGGTAGTCATATATAGAGGGAATAGTGATCAAAATAACAAGAAATGCTATTTAATTATGGTGAAGATGATTCAAAGTTGTGTTAACAATATCGATGCAAAGAAAAAAAAGAAAACAAGAAAGATAAGCAAGAGAATAATAGGAGATGCAATCGATAGAAAATGGGGCACCCGGATATTGCACTCTCTAGGACTATTGTTTCAAAAACAAGACCAATCATTATGTCTCTTAATTAATGTTTAATGAGTCGTGGAAATTCTATAACACACGGTCCCAAACCTAAGGAAAGCCGTAACTAACCGACCACTATACCCCGGCAGAAAAGAGTACTCTCGATGCCTCACACTATCTGGGGTTCCAAGAAGCTTTAGGGACTCTGACACGTCCGAATATGCGTGTACACCGCAAGTGCACGGGTGTGAAGTAATAATCCCAGAAGAGTGGGTATCGTATCCACAGAGAGTAGGGAATAAGGACACTTAAATTGTTTCTTAACTAATGTGGAACATGAATAGTGATATGTGTGACAAGATTCAATTCTCAAGAGTAAAAACAACAAGAAAGAGAGCACAAGTAAAGGAGAAGGTAAGGCAATCTATAAAGCTGGGGTACCCGGGTATTGTTTCGCCTAGGACAATCATTTCAAGTGAAAGAAACCTCTATTATGCTTCCTAATTAATGCAATAGTGAGTCGTGGAAATCCTTAATTGCATAGTCCCAAATCTAAGGTTAACCGTGCCTAACTCTATACATGTCCCAAAGGAGAAATTGAATAATCTCAACACCTCGCACTCGTATAAAATTGCAATGAGCTTTAGGGACTCCAAATGATAAATCCTATTCCTATGTATAGACCTAACCCTTTGGTCCAGGTGAAAGATTTCTAGCCACAATTAAGCCCTAGATGCTAAAATCACTTCAACGCTTCACTCCGGTGCACTCGCAACTAAGCCCCAGCGGAAGGCCATCCCTTAGCCCATTCACTCTACTATGACCGCAAAGAACTCTTGGAATGTGGAGGTAGGATAAATCATACCGGAGACGAAAGGGGACACTCCGCTACCTCTCGACTCACCCTCTCAACCCTCTCCAATCTAACTTTGTCTAACTCTCATGGTGTGTCACTTACTCACAAGAGTTACCAAGAAGAACTCTTAACCCTAGTGTCACTCTAGGGGAGTATTCATGCAATCAAGCATAGAAGATAGGAACTCACAATAAACATCACTTAATTGAAATCATAATAAAGAGATTCAATGAAATGAATACATCCTAGGGTCACAAATACCCAAGTACCCACTAGGTATTTAGCTCTCCATGGAGCTAGATACAATCAATAAAATCGAATCTAAAAACAAAGCATCCATAGAAAACCCCCTCTTTAGTTGTGGTGATGGTCTTGTGGAGAGTCCTCTACTTGTCGTAAGGGTCCATTTGTCCGGCCTAGGATACACCTCGCTAGATTGGCACCGACGAAAGCTCTCCACTAACCTTCTTCTAAATGGCGCACGATATCCGAGCAGTAGAACCTCTCCAAAGCCATAACCAATAGCTATCAAAACACTACCTGCATCCCTCTCTCGAGATGGGAAAAAGATGGAGAAAACAATGCTGAAATCGGGGCTGAAATCAGCTTTTAAAGGGTTGGAATCGGGAATCCACATGCCCGTGTGAGCACCCATGTGGATTTTTCACACGGGCATGTGGAATTTCCACACGCCCGTGTGGATTCTCTGTTTTCCGGTTTTCTCGGTCGGCTAAGAACAATGCTGGTACAGTATTCTTGCTACAGTTTTTCTATAGTACCTACTGCAATACCGGCCATTAATACTCCCGAATCCATGTTTTCACTTGAGGTAACGCAAATGGGCACACGTTTACGTCGTGGATCACTTTGCTTCTTCAATAACGGACATGTTGGTAGAGATCTTGTTCTATATGCACAAGTCAGAATGCTTGAATGTGACTGCCCTTGTGCCCCTCAAAATGGTTATACTAACTTGAATACAAGGAGGTTGGCACACATTGCCGCATCTCGAACCCGACCTGTGTCTTCGCGTTTGAACCTTAGCAAGATTTCCTCCAAATTGGTGCATTTACGACCCACACTGGCTTCTTTCTTTCATATTCGGCCTCACAACCCTACCTGCATGAAAGTAACATAACTACACACATATTTGCTTTAAAACCAGAGAAATTAATACTCAACACAAGGAAAGAACACTTCGTATTCTTATTGCACAAGCACTTAACAAACTCCCCCACACTTAAGCTTTTGCTTGTCCTCAAGCAAAAATTAAAACATTAAAGCACAGATGAAGGAAATATTGGATGTGCTTGGCCTTAGGTTCACCAAAGCATACAAAGAGTGCATTCTATAAGGACGGGAAATTTCAACACTAAATACGAAAAATCAATACTCTAACTAAAAACTTGAATTTAAAACGCGACAAACCTGAAATCGTGTAAGTGTGTGAACTCATTCAAGTCAACCCAAAGTGTACTCCTTAAAGTTCTACGTATAAGGGACTTATTTATTTACAAAAAGTAACAAAAATTCAAAAAGGGTAGTAGGTTCACACATCCTCTAAGGTAGCCCTTTCCAAAGCGGCCGCTAAGGTGGCTTTCACACTTTCGAGGTGGTAGCTCCTTCCACCGGGCTGGTAGCTTTCACACATCCCATGAGATAGCTCTTTCTCTCATTAGGTCACAACTAGTATCCGACTTATGAGAGTAGCTTCATACATCATAGACGGTAGCTCTTTCCACCCAACAAACACAACTAAACAACAAAACTATTTTGTTCTTTCTTTTCATTTTTTCAACATTTTTTTAGGACTAACATAAGAAACAACTAAAACTCGTCCCTTATACATCAAACATGAGTTTCCATTAGTGTTCAAAGGATGAGTAGTGCAACAAGTGTCAATCGGGCAAAAATTCCTAGAAATTCAAGCAAAAACTAGAGCATGAAAACATTCAATGTTAAAAATTTTCCTAAACTGAAGAATACAATCAATACAATGAAGGTGAACTGCCATTGACTACGTGAGCATGTATATCAATCAAAACTAGTACAAAAGAGATACATGCGCTATGAAACTCCCCCCTCCCTCCCCCACACTTAAGTTGTACATTGTCCCCAATGTACACATGCAAAGCTCATTCACTCATTAACAAACCTTCGAACACTCAAGAAACATTCTTCGACCTTCTCCCGACCTCCTGCTATCTATTTTACGTTGATTGTTTGAGCTTATTACCGATTTCAGGGTTTTTAGCTTCATCTCATCAGTAAATTCTTGTTTTGTCTTGTCGCTACCCTAGGTCAATTCTATTCGATTTTCCTCCAATGAAACTGCCAAATGTACCTCGTTTTCATGCTAAAATGACTCTGATGTGTTCTTAATGAGTTCTAGAATGGAGGAAGAGGTGTATTCTTGGATTTTTGCCATAAAGGGCCGTGCAGTTCACGCCCCATAAATCCACACGGGCGTGTGGAATTTCCACACTACCTTGTGGATTCCTGCTTTATTAAGTTATGAATGAATTTGATCAATTCTTTTTCCAATACATGCAGGTATGGCTCCTAGATTGAAGAAGGCAACTAGTAAGCATCCTAGAGAGCCTACTCTTGAACCAGAAAGCATGGAATTTACACTTCCCGAACATCAAGCTTGATTTGAGCGACTAGAGAAGCTTAAGTTCGGTCAGACAAGAATTCTGGATGTGAGCTCCCCTAGGGAGGTATAGTTAGCACATGACATGGCTGATGAGGTCGAGGAGTTACTATCAGTGGGTAGTTGGCACAAGCTATTTATTATTCGTGACCCTGCTATCCGCCTACTCACATTAGAGGTGCTCGCATCATTTGAGTTTAACCATTGTTATGCTCATTTCGATAGCGTCGATGCCATTCACTTCAGAGCTTTTGGGCAGCATCACAGTATGAGCGTCACGCAGTTCTCCGTTAGGCCTGGTTTATATGATGAGGGGTTTATTGAGAGGAGTATGAGGATCTACCAATTGACATTTCAGGAGGCTTAACCCCCTGAAAGAATATAAAATACTATGTGGTAAGGGACGATATGAACCAAGAGTGTCTAAGGCTTCATGCCTTTCTCGACCTAGTTACAGATATCTTCACGCCATCTTGAGTAGGCCAGTGAATAGTTGCGGCGATAGTACAGGAGTCCTAAGCAAGCAGGAACTTCTATATTTATACTCTATGGTATGAAACGAGCCGATTCATTTGGGACACATCTTAGCGGAGTATGTGAAGCACCAAGGACAGTATCTTAGACATGGTGTCATTTTCGCGGGCCCATACATTACTAGACTCATTTTGGGGATGGGTTTAAGAGACACGATCAGAGGGACCGAAAAAACAATAGTACCAGCACCCCTCGGGCTAGCAATAATGAGACTCATGGGTATGATCAGGAAATATCCGAGTGGTGTTTATGTGCTGAATATATCCCCACTAAAGCCTCTTATATTCGGTGAAACCAGCTTTAAAGTCACAGCTTGAAGGAGATCAGACAGAGGCGGTACCTCCGGTTTCAGAGGACCCACCCCCCATGAGCATGTTTTCACCATCTCGAGCCCAAGATCGCTTTGAGAGGCTCGAGATCACTGTGGGTGTGATACTAACAAAGGTAGCAGAGGCCCGAGCAGAGACTGCCAATATTAGGGCAACGCATGCCGCATAGTATACGGAATTCATGGCACGGTTCGACACATTATAGCAGATCTTAGAGCGAGACTTCAGCTTGTCATTTGTCCTGCGGCCGAGGACTCCACAGGCCCCCTGAGTTTCTCCGGCACCTCTATCCCCTATTCTGGCACCAGATGACCCACCATGTACTTCATCATCAACAGTAGCAGCAGCAGATCTAGAGCGTGACATCAACACTTGATTTTATTTTCCTCGTCTTTTATTTCCAAATTTTATTTTGGACTTTTATACTCAAAAAGGATTTTCCTTCTGAGTTTTTTTTGTATCTCGAGTGCTATTCATTGTCATATCTTTTATATACTCGAGTTATTTTTGTTTTAATTGAGCTTCACTGAAGCCCCTCGTGTATGCGTGCAGATGGTCTTGTCATCATGGGAATTGAGACGTTGTCATAGGCACGTCCAAGGTGTTTCGGCACTTGGCCGTGTCAGCTTCACAACCCATTGGAACAACACTCCCAATTACTTAGCTCCATCAAATGCAACACTAGGAGCCAAGGGAGTATTGTTTTGAATTTTTCTACCACATCTGAATCCAATTGATTTACATTATGAAAGAGCTTCCATGTGTACATTGGGGACAATGTACAACTTAAGTGCGGGGGCCCGGGGGGGGGGAGGGGAGTTTCATAGTGCACGCATCTCTTTTATACTAGTTTTGATTAATATACATGCTCATATAGCCAATGACGGTTCACCTTAGTTGCATTTATTGTATTCTTGAGTTTAGCAAAATTTTTAACATTGAATGTTTTCATGCCCTAGTTTTAGCTTTAATTTCTAGGAATTTTTGCCCGATTGACACTTGTTGTACTACTCACTCTTTGAACTCTTTTGGACACTCATGTTTTATGTATAAGGGACTAATTATAGTTGTTTCTTGTGTTAATTCTGAAAAAAATGGAAAAATGAAAAGAAAGAACAAAATAGTTTTGTTGTTTAGTTGTGCTTGTTGGGTGGAAAGAGCTACCACCTATGATGTATGAAGCTACTCTCATAAGCCGGATAGTAGTTATGCCCTAATGAGAGAAAGAGCTATCTCATAGGATGAGTGAATGCACCCACTCCGGTAGAAAGAGCTGCCACTTCGACGGTGTGAAACCCACCTTAGCGGCCGCTTTGGAAAGGGCTACCTTAGAGGATGTGTGAAGCTACTACCAATTTTGAATTTTTTGTTACTTTTTGTAGATAAATAAGTCCCTTGTACTTAGAACAGTGAGGAGTATACTTTGGGTTGTTTTGAGTGAGTTCACACACATACACAATTTCGGGTTTGTTGTCCTTTTTGATTCAAGTTTTTAGCTAGAGCATTGATTTTTCGTATTTAGTGTTGAAATTTCCCGTACTTGTAGAATACACTCTTTGTATGGTTTGGTGAACCTAAGGCCAAGCACTTCAAATATTTCCTTCATCTATGCTTTAATGTTTTAATTTTTGCTTGAGAACAAGCAAAAGCTTAAGTTTTGGGAAGTTTGATAAGTGCTTGTGCGATAGGAATACGATGTGTTCTTTCCATGTGTTGAGCATTACTTTTCTCGCGTTTTAACGCTAATATGTGTGTATTTATGTTACTTTCATGCAGGTAGGGTTGTGAGGCCGAATATGAGCGAAAGATGCCAATGTGGGTCATAATACACCAATTTGGAGGAAATCTTGCTAAAGTTCAAATGCGAAGACATAGGTCAGGTTCGAGATGCGGGAATGTGTGCCAACCGCCTCATATTCAGGTTAGCACAACTATTTGGAGGACCACAAGGGCAGTCACGTTCAAGCATTTTAACTTGTGCATATAGAACAAGATCTCTACCAACATATCCGTTATTGAAGAAGCAAAGCGATCCACGACAGGAACGTGTTCCCGTAGCAGGGTACTGTAGCAAAAACTGTAGCAGGGTACTGTAGCAAAGACTGTAGCAAGAATACTATACCAGCACTATTTTCAGCTGGCAGGGAAAACAGGAAAATAGAGAATCCACATGAACGTTTGGAAATTCCACATGCCCGTGTGAAAAATCCACACGGGCGCTCACTTGAGAGAGGGCTGTGGCTAGGGTTTTGAGAGGTATTGGCTAGGGCTTTGGAGAGATTTTATGGCCCAGACATCGCGCACCATTTGGAAGAAGGTTAGTGGGCGAGGTGTATCCTAGCCCGGATAAAGGGACCCTTGTGACGAGTAGAGGACTCTCCACAAGACCATCTCTACGACTAACGAGGGGGTTTTCTATGGATGCTTTGTTTTTCCATTCGATTTCTTGGTAACTCTTGTGAGTGAATGACACACCATGAGAGTTAGACAAAGCTAGATTGGAGAGGGTTGAGAGGGTGAGTCGAGAGCTATCAGAGCGTAACCTTTCCCCTCCAGTGTGATCTATCCTACCTCCATGTTCCAAGAGTTCTTTGCGGCCATAGTAGAGTGAATGGGCTAAGGGATGATCTTCCACTGGGGCTTGGTTGCGAGTGCAACGTAGTGAAGCGTTGAAGTGATTTTAGCATCTAGGGCTTAATTGTGGCTAGGGATCTTTCACCTTGACCTAAGGGTTAGCTATATACATAGGAATAAGGTTTATCATTTGGAATCCCTAGAGCTCATTGAAATTTAATACGAATGCGAGGTGTTGAGATTGTTCATTTTCTCCTCCGGGACATGTATAAAGTTAGGCATGGTTGACCTTAGATTTGGGACTATGCAATTAAGGATTTTCACGACTCACTATTGCATTAATTACAAAGCATAATAGAGGTTTCTTGCATTTGAAATGATTGTCCTAGGCGGAACAATATCCAGGTACCCCATCTTTATCGATTGCCTTATGTTCTCCTTTACTTGTGCTCTCTTTCTTGTTGTTTTTACTTTTGAGAATGGAATCTTGTCACAGATATCACTATTCAACTTCCCCATTAGTTAAGAAATAACTTAAGTGTCTTTATTCAATACTCTCAGTGGATACGATACCAACTCATCTGGGATTATTAGTTTGACACCCGTGTACTTGCGGTTTACACGCATATACGGACGTGTCATAGAGAAAGAGCTATCTCATAGGATGAGTGAATGTACCCACTACGGTAGAAAGAGTTGCCACTTCGACAGTGTGAAAGCCACCTTAGCGGCCGCTTTGGAAAGGGCTACCTTTTGAGGATGTGTGAAGCTACTACCAATTTTGAATTTTTTGTTACTTTTTGTAGATAAATAAGTCCCTTGTACTTAGAACAGTGAGGAGTATACTTTGGGTTGTTTTGAGTGAGTTCATGCACTTACACAATTTCGGGTTTGTTGTCCTTTTTGATTCAAGTTTTTAGCTAGAGCATTGATTTTTCGTATTTAGTGTTGAAATTTCCCGTACTTGTAGAATACACTCTTTGTATGGTTTGGTGAACCTAAGGCCAAGCACTTCAAATATTTCCTTCATCTATGCAGATAATGTTTTAATCTTTGCTTGAGGACAAGCAAAAGCTTAAGTGTGGGGGAGTTTGATAAGTGCTTGTGCGATAAGAATGCGAAGCGTTCTTTCCTTGTGTTGAGCATTACTTTTCTCGGGTTTTACCGTTAATATGGGTGTATTTATGTTACTTTCATGCACGTAGGGTTGTGAGGCCGATTATGAGAGAAAGAAGCCAATGTGGGTCGTAATGCTCTAATTTGGAGGAAATCTTGCTAAGATTCAAACGCAAAGACATAGGCGGGTTCCGGATCCGAGGGAATGTGTGCCAACCTCCTCGTACTTGAATTAGCATAACTATTAGAAGGGGTACAAGGGCAGTCACATTCAAGCATTCTGACTTGTGCATATAGAACAAGATATCTACCAACATGTCCATTATTAAAGAAACAAGGCGATCCACGACGTAAATGTGTGCCCATTTGCGTTACCTCGATGAAAGTATGGATTCGGGAGTATTTCAGGCCAGTACTATAGAAGGGTATTGTAGAAAATACTGTAGCAAAAGTACTGCAGCATCATTGTTTATAGCCGACTAAGAAAATAGCAAAACAGAGAATCCATACGGGCGTGTGGAAATTCCACAGGCCCCTGTGAAAAATCCACAGTGGCGTCCACATGGGCGTGTAGATTCCCGATTTCAGCATTCTTTTCTCCATCTTTTCCCCAACTTGAGAGAGGGCGGTAGCTAGGGTTTTGAGAGGTATTAGCTAGGGCTTTGGAGAGGTTCTACGGCTCCGACATCGCGTGCTGTTTGGAAGAAGGTTAGTAGGAAAGCTTTTGTCGGCACCGATCCGGCGAGGTGTATCCTAGGCCCGACAAAGTGACCCTTGCGACGAGCAGAGGACTCTCCATAAGACCATTGCCATGACTAACGATTCTATGGATGCCTTTTTTTTTATTCGATTTCATTGATTGTTTCTAGCTCTATGGAGACCTAAACCCCTAGTGGGTACTTGGGTATTTGTGAACCCTAGGATGTATTCGTTTCATTGAACCTCTTTATTATGCTTTCAAGTAATTGATATTTATTGTGAGTTCCAATCTTAGAGACTTGATTGTATGAATACTCCCCTAGAGTGACACTAGGGTTGAGAGTTCTTCTTGGTAACTCTTGCGAGTTAGTGATACACCATGAGAGTTAGACAAAGTTAGATTGGAGAGGGTTGAGAGGGTGAGTCGAGAGGTAGCGGAGTGCCCCTTTCCCCTCTGGTGTGATCTATCCTACCTCCACATTCCAAGAGTTCTTTGCGGCCAAAGTAGAGTGAATGGGCTAAGGGATGACCTTCCCCTGGGGCTTATTTACGAGTGCAACAGAGTGAAGCGTTGAAGTGATTTTAGCACCTAGTGCTTAATTGTGGCTAGGGATCTTCCACCTGGACCAAAGGGTTAGGTCTATATATAGGAATAGGGTTTATCACTTGGAATCCCTAAAGCTCATTGCAATTCTATGCGAGTGCGAGGTTGAGAGGTTATTCAATCTCTCCTCCGGGACATGTATAGAGTTAGACTTGGTTAACCTTAGATTTGGGATCATGTAATTAAGGATTTCCATGACTCATTGTTGCATCAATTAGGATGTATAATAGACGGTTTTTGCACCTGAAACGATTGTCCTAGGCGGATCAATATCGAGGTACCCCATCTTTATCGATTGCCATACCCTCTCCTTTACTTGTTCCCTCTATCATCTTATTTTTATTTTCGTTATTTCATATTTTGTCACACTTATCACTATTTATCTTCCACATTAGTTAAGAAACAACTTAAGTATCTTTATTCCCTACTCTCTGTGGATACGATACCCACTCATCTGGGATTATTATTTTGACACCCGTGCACTTGCGGTTTACACGCATATACGGATGTGTCAGTTTACTTGACTGAGTTCACACACACATACACGATCTCGGGTGACAAGGTCCCCTTGCTTATATCCCGCAAGTGCACGGGTTTGTCGAAGTAATAATCCCAGATGAGAGGGGTCGAATCCACAGGGAGTAAGGAGTAAAGACACTTGATTCAATTCTTAGCTATGTGGAGTATCAACAATGATAAGTATGATAATGATTCAATTCTCAACGATTAAAAGCAACAAGTAAGACAGCAAAAGCAAGGAGGAGGCAAGGCAATCGATAAAGATGGGGTACTCGGATGATGTTTCACCTAGGATACTCGCTTCAAGTGCAAGAACTCTCTATTATGCTTCCTAATCAATGCAATGGTAAGTCATAGAAATCCTTACATATATAGTCCTAAATCTAAGGTCAACTATGCCTAACTCTATTCATGTCCCAGAGGAGAGATTAAATAACCTCTCAACCTCACACTCGAATAAAGTTGCAATGAGCTCTAAGGATTCCAAGTGATAAATCGCTTCCTAATTATAGACCTAACCCTTTGGTCCAGGCGGAAGGTCCCTAGCCACAATTAAGCCCTAGATACTAAGATCCCCTCAACACTTCACTCCATTGCACACGCAACTAGGCCCCAACGGAGGTTCATCCCTTAGACCATTCACTCTATTATGGCTGCAAAGAACTCAAGGAACGGAGGTAGAATCTATCACGTCGGAGGGGAAAGGGGACGCTCTTGTACCTCTCGACTCACCCTCTCAACCTTCTCCAACCTAGCTTTGTCTAACGCTCGTGGTGTGTCACTCACTCACAAGGCTACCAACAAGAACTCTCAACCCTAGTGTCACTCTAGGGGAAATGTTCATACAATCAAGCATTCAAGGTTGGAACTCACAATAAACATCAATTTATTGAAAGCATAATAAAGAAGTTCAAAGAAATGAATACATCCTAGGGTTCACAATCACCCAAGAACGCACTATGGGTTTAGCTCTCCATGGAGCTAAGTACAATCAAAAAAATTGAATGTAAAAGCAATGAATCCATAAAGAAACCCCCTCGATGGTCGTGTCGATGGTCTTGCGGAGAGTCCTCTACTCGTCGTCCAAGGATTCCCTCGTACGGTATAGGATACGCCTCGATCGAAGCTCCCCTACCAACCTTCTTCCTAATGGAATCACTATGTTGGTGCCGTAGAACCTCTCCAAAACCTTGGCCAATACTCCTCAAAACCCTAGCCGAAGCCCTCTCTCAAGTTGGGGAAAAGATGGCGAAAAGAATACAAAAATCGGGGCTGAATCGGCTTTAAATAGGGCTGGAATCGGGCAACTCCACGGGCGTGGACGATACACGCGCCCGTGTGGAATTTCCACACGGGCGTGGATAATTTCCACATGCCCGTGTGGATTCTCTGTTTCTCGATTTCTCGGCCGGTCGTGAGCGAGTGTTGCTTTACGAGTGTTACGCTTTCGATCTTCGACCGAATAACTTCCCAATTCCATACTTTCATCGGGGTAGCGTAAATAGGGCACACGTTCACGTCTTGAATCACTTGCTTCTTCAATGATATACGTGTTGGTGGGGTTCTTGTTCTTATATGCATAGGTCGGAATTCTCGAGTGTGACTGCCTTTGTGCCCCTCCAAATGGATGTGCTCACTCGAATGCGAGGAGGTTGGCACACACTCTAGCATCTCACACCTGTCCTATGTCTTCGCATTTGAACTTTAGCAAGATCTCCTCCAAAATAAGTGCATTATGATCCACATTGGCCTATTTCCTTCATACTCGGCCTCACAGCCCCTACCTGCGTAAAAAGTAACATAAAAAACACACATATTAATGTAAAAAAACACGAGAAAAGTAATGCTCAACATAAGGAATGAACGCTTCGCATCCATATCGCATAACCACTTATCATCGGGTTTGTTGTCCTTTTTAATTCTAGTTTTTAGCTAGAGCATTGATTTTTTGTATTTAGTGTTTAAATTTTCCTTACTTGTAGAATGCTCCCATTGCATCCTTTGGTGAACATAAGGCCAAGCACTTTCAATTTTTTTCCCTTCTTCTATGCTTCAATGTTTTATTTTTTGCTTGAGGACAAGCAAAAGCTTAAGTTTGGGGGAGTTTGATAAGTGCTTGTGTGTTAAGAATGTAAAGTATTCTTTCCTTATGATGAGCATGACTTTTATCAAGTTTAAGCACAAATACATGTGTATTTGTGTTCTTTTGTGCATGTAGTGTTGTGAAACTAAGTATTAAGAAAAAGAAGCCAAAAGTAGATCGTGAAAGCACTATTTGGTGGAATCTTGGAAGTAACAAACGCAAAGACACAAGTGGGGCACTAAGATACGTGAATGTGTGCCAACCTCCTTGTATTCAAGCCAGCACAATGAGTTGGAGGGACTGTGTGCCATTAGGAGTATTTTTGGCCGGCAATGTTGCGGATTACTGTAGCAAATCATTGTCGGAAACAACCAGTAGCGAGTTCGTTTGTTCACATCGGCCAAAAATCAGATTTCCAGAGAATCCACACACCTGCTTGGAAATTCCTCAAGCCCGTGTGGAAATTCAGCAGGGCGTGTGGAACATCCACGAGGCGGTGTGGATGCTCGATTCCGACCCTTTAAAAAGCCGCGATTCAACCCGGGATTTCAGCATCTTCTTTTCCGTCTTTTCTCCAACTTTTTGAGAGACTTGCGGTTAGGATTTAGAGGGCTTTTTGGCAAGGCTTTTTGGAGAGGTTGTATAGCTTTTAACACCGCTCCGCTTGGAAGAAGGTTATTGGGGGAGCTTTCGTGGGCATCGATAAGGCGAGGTGTGCCCTAGAGTCGGACAAGGGAACCTTTTTAGAAGACGAGGCTACTCCACAATACCATTGACACTAATACCGAGGGGGTTTCTCTATGATTACTTGTTTTTACATTTGATTTTATTATTGATTGTAACTAGCTCCATGTAGAGCTAAACCGCTAGTGGGTACTTGGATTTGTGAACCCTAGGTTGTATTTTTTTCATTAATCTTCTATTATACTTTCCATAATTGATGTCTTTAATTGACTTTAAATCTTGATTGCTTGTTGCATGATTTCTACCTTATAGTGAACTGGGGTTGAGATACTACATTGATAACCTTTGTGAGTGAGTGGCACACCATGAGGGTTAGACATTGCAAGATTGGAGACGGTCGAGAGATAGCGGAGCGTGCCCTTATCCTCCGATATGATTTATCCTAACTCCACATTCCAAGAGTTCTTTACGATCATAGTAGAGTGAATGGGCTAAGGGATGACCTCCGCTGCGGCTTAGTTGCACAGTCAACGGAGTGAAGCATTGAAGTGACTTTAGCACCTAGGGCTTATTTGTGACTAGGGGTCTTTCGCCTGGACCTAAGGGTTAGATCTATACATTGGAATAGGGTTTATCACTTGGAATCCCTAGAGTGTTTTTCAACTCTACATAGTATGAGGTGTTGAGATTGATCGATTTCTCTGCAGGGACATAATGTAGAGTTAGTCACGATTGACCTTAGGTTTGGGACCGTGTGTTTAAGGATTTCCATGACTCATTAAGAGTCAATTAGAAGATATAATAGTTGATTTTGCACTTCAAGCAATTGTCCTAGGTGGAACAATATCCGAGTACCTTAATTCTATCGATTGCCTTACCTCTCATCTATTTGTGGTTCTCTCTTTCTTGTTTCTTGTATTCTTGCTTTCATTACATTTTATCAACAAAATCATTATTTCATCTTCGCTTAGTTAGATAGAAATCTTGGTATTTTTATTCCTTACTCCCTGTGGATACGATACCCACTCAGCTATGATTTATTACTTCGACAAACCCATGCACTTGTGGGTCAAACGCAAGGGGCGTTGTCACCCACACCCATATGGCTCTAAAGGAGAGCATCCACAAGGGCAGATGCACACCCCTGGGCACTCTCAGGATAACATTACTCCCTATTCTCTGTGGATACGATACCCGCTCACCTGGGATTTTATTAATTCGACAAACACGTGCACTTACAGGACATACGCAAGGAGCGTTGTCAAGTTTTTAGCTCCGTTGCCGGGGAATTGGTGTTTAGAAATACTTTGCACTTTGTTTTCTTTGCTATTCAGTTATTCATTATATTTCACATCTTGTTTTCTATCATCATTCTGATTTGTTATCTTTTTTCCTTGATTATGAAAAAATGATTGACATGCCCGAGTTATTTGACATCACCATGGGAATGGTTAAAGATGTGGAGCAGAGAGTTCAAGTGTTTGCAGTACAAGACACACCGTGCTACTTCTTGCAAGAGCCAAATACTATTCAACATTTAGTGGAAGAGTCAGTTGAAGAGTACATTGCCAGAATTCAAGAATGGGACTGGGAACTAAATAGTATGCTAGATCAATTTGAGAGATCTGCATTGGCATAGATGAGTGATCACTTAGAAGAAAGTCCGGAGAAAGTCCTCGATTAGTTTGACTTGTCTTATCATGAACAAAGGCGGGAACTGTTCTCTGTGGGTATGTCGTTGTCAGTATGGGAGATATGTGGATTGAATGCATCAACAGTTGTTGAAGACCATACACAGATACATTCACAAGTGGAAGAAAGGAAAAATGAATTTGAACAGGAAACAAACTAGTTTGAGGAAATTGACAAGTTAAAGGAGAGTAGGTTGCGTTCATCAATTGATGAACCACCAGCCCTAGAGCTTAAGACCTTGCCAGCACTCTTGGAGTATGCCTTCTTGATGGAAGAATCTAAACTTCCGGTGATTATAGCTTTGAACTTGTTTGTGAAGCAAAAAGATAAGATTGTTAGCATGTTGAAAAAGCATAAGTCGGCTATTGCATGGAACATTTCAAACAATAAGGGCATAAATCCGTCCTTTTGCACCCATAAAATCTTTATGGAAGATGACTACAAATCTTTAATCCAACCATAGCAAAGACTAAATCAAAACATGAAGGAAGTCGTCAAAGAAGAAGTAGTGAAGCTCCTAGATGCAAGGATTATTTATCCCATATCTGATAGTGCATGGGTGAGTCCAACTCAAGTCATTCCGAAAAAAGGGGGGATGACAGTTGTGATAAATGAAAAGAATGAGTTGATTCTGACCAGGACAGTTACAGGATGGCGAGTTTCCATTGATTATAGAAGATTAAATGAAGCCATTCGAAAAGATCATTTCCCATTGCCATTTATCGATCAAATGTTGGAACATTTAGTAGGGCATCAATTTTATTGTATCCTTGATGGCATGTCGGGATATTTTCAAAACCCCATAGCTCCAGAAGATCAGGAGAAGACCACAATTACTTGTCCTTATGGTACTTTTGATTACAGAAGAATGCATTTTGGGTTGTGTAATGCACCAGCCATATTCCAACACTGTATGATAGCCATTTTTGATGATCTACTAGAAGACTTTATGGAGGTATTCATGGATGATTTTTTGGTATTTAGAGACTCTTTCGACAAATATTTAAAGAATTTGGAGAGAGTGCCAGTGAGATGTGAAGAAACGAACCTCGTCCTCAATTGGGAGAAGTGTCACTTCATGGTCCAAGAAGCCATTGTCCTTGGACATAAGATTTCCCAAGCAGGATTGGAGGTGGATAAGGCAGAGATTGACGTGATCGAAAAGCTTCCGCCACCTACAAATGTGGAAGGGATCCACAGTTTCTTGGGGCATGCAGGTTTTAGAGAAGGTTTATCAAGGACTTCTCGAATATCACACAACCATTGACTAAACTTCTAGAAAAAGATGCCCCTTTCAACTTTGGGGATGATTGTCTAAGTGCATTCAATTTGTTGAAGGAAAGATTAGTGCAAGCACCAATTTTGACAATACTGGATTGGAATGAACCCTTTGAGCTCATGTGTGACGCAAGTGATTACGCTGTGGGAGCAGTTTTGGGACAAAGGAAAGACAAGTAGTTCTGTCCGATTTATTATGCTAGCAAGACTCTCACAAGTGCTCAAGAGAATTATATATCTATTGAAAAGGAATTATTAGTGGTGGTGTTCGCTTTTGACAAGTTCAAACCGTACCTCATTCTATCGAGGGTGACAGTATTCACATATCACTCAACACTCCGTTATCTCATGAACAAAGCTGACGCGAAACCAAGGTTGATTCGGTGGATTTTATTGTTACAAGTATTTGATATGGAAATAAAAGACAAGATTGGAACTAAAAATGTGGTTGGGAATCATCTTTGAAGATTAGAAGGGTGTGAGGCGCAAGAACCGGAAAGCATGGAGATCAACGATTTTTTCCGTGAAGAACATTTGTACGCAATACAGGAATCAAAGTCGGAGGGTACTCCATGGTTCACAGATTTTGCAAATTATTTGTCGGGAAAGATACTGAAGCAAGTCCTTAGTTTTTAGCAGAAGAAAAAGTTTTTCAAGGACTTAAAGAACTACTTTTGGGATGATCCTTGTTCTGTATTTGTGCCGACAATGTGGTTCGACGATGTGTATCCAGGGAGGAAGGTTGGAGCATTATTGCACATTGTCATTTCGGTCCCATTGGGGGTCATTATGCTTCGAGCAGAACCACTGAGAAAGTTCTGGTCACCAGGTTTTATTGGCCGACTTTATTCCATGATACCCATCAGTTTGTTCTTTGATGTGATAATTATCAGAGGACTAGAAACCTATCGCGAAGAGATGAGATGCCTCAAAATCCGATTCAATTTTGTGAGGTGTTTGATGTGTGGGGAATTGACTTCATGGGACCATCCCCAAAGTTTAATGGTAATCAATACATCTTAGTGGCAGTTGATTATGTTTCTAAATGGGTCGAAGCTCAAGCCCTTCCAACCAATGATGCTAGAATGGTAGTAAAATTTCTGAAGAGGTTATTTGCTCGGTTTGGAACTCCATGAATCATCATAAGCAATCGAGGGACTCATTTTTGCAATTCATAACTCACGAAAGTGTTGAAGTGCTATGGGGTGCATCATCGTCTTGCTACCCCTATCATCCACAAACGAGTGGTCAAGTGGAAGTTACAAACAGGGAGATCAAAAGGATCTTAACCAAGTCTGTGGAACAAGGAAAGCATGATTAGTTAGAATGGTTAGACGACACACTTTGGGCTCATAGAAAACCGTACAAAATGCCGATAGGGACCACTCCCTATAATTTGGTTTATGGAAAATCCTGTCACCTACTTTTGGAGTTGGAACACAGAGCATATTGGGTAATCAAGGCCATGAATTTTGACTTGTGCAAGTTAGGTGATCAAAGAATGCTACATCTTATTGAGCTAGATGAATGGAGAATGAAAGCATATGAGAATGCAAGGATTTATAAGGAAAGAATTCAGAAATGGCATGCCAAGCATATTAAAAATCCGAATAAATTCAAAGTTGGTGATTAGGTGTTGCTATTCAATTCTCATCTACAATTATTTTTTGGGAAGCTCAATTCTAGATTGTTTGGTCCTTGTACGGTGACTGAAGTTTCACCTCATGGTGATGTTGAGATTACCCATCCGGAGAAGGGTACATTTAAGGTAAATGGACACAGACTAAAACTGTACTATGGAGGAGAGGTTAGTAATGCTGACAAGGAAGTATTCTTCCTTCACGAAACCCTGTGAGGTAAGACAAGGTACGTGAAGCTTAGTGACATAAAACAAGCACTTCTTGGGAGACAACCCAAGTGTTTGCTGTTTTCTTAGCTTGTAGTTTTGTTTTTGTGGGAATAAAATGTTGAGTGTTGGTGTCTTGATTTTTAGATGTTCCTGCTGTGTATTGTATTGTGTATTTTGATGTCATCATGTGTATTCATGTGGATTTGACGAAGTTTAGGTCGTTTAAGTTTATCTTTTGTTTTCTACATCAATTCTTGATTTTAATCGATGAAACTAGTGAATGATGCTTCATCTTTGCAATTAGAATTATTATGCATGTTTAGAACGAAGTTAGAAGCATTCTAACGGTGTATTTTTGGATTTTTTAGGTACGGCCGTGCATTTTTCACGCCCCGTGGATCCACATGGGCGTGCGAAAAGCCCACACGACCGTGTGGATTTCTGCAGCATTGCTTAATTAAATGGTTTAATAGATTTTCTTTCAAATCTAGCAGCTTATGGCACCTCGGTCTAAGAAGCAAGCCGAGAAACGGTCGTGTGAGTCATCTCCCTAGTCCGAGGGCATGTGATTTGCTATTCTCGAGCACCAGGTGCATTTTGAACGTTTGTCGAGACTTTCGTTTCGGACATACTCGATTCCTGGACACAAGCATATTAATAGATCTACGGCAGGGAGATGAGTTCGCAGATGAGATCGATGATCTCATTTCAGTGGGAGGTTAGAGGCAATTATTGTCGACTAGGGTGCCAGCCATTCATGAGCTTACACTTGAAGTCTTATCGTCATTCGATTTCGATAGATCTTATGCGAGATTTGACAGTTTGGACGCCATTCAATTCAAAGGATTTGGACATCACCATAGCATGAGCATTACTCAGTTTTTAGTTCAGCTTGGCTTATACGAGAAGGCATTTATAGACACAAAGGAGTATTCCCAGTTACCGACAGATTACCCAGGAGCTTTGACCCCTCAGAGAGCTTATAGGGCATTGTGTGGTTAGGGTCAGTATGAGCCGGGGTGTCCAAGGCCACATGCCTTTCCCGACCTGCATACCGATATTTACATGCCATTCTGAGCAGGTCAGTGAATGGGCATGGTGATAGCAATGGTGTTCTGAGCCGACAGGAGCTTCTGTACTTGTATTCGATGGTTCAGCACATACCGATTCATCCGGGGCATATCATCGCAGAGTACATCCGATATCAGGGGCAGTATGCTAGATTAGGAGTGATCTTCTCAGGCCCCTACATTACGATACTAGTTTTGGGTATGGGTCTCTTGGACGCGATTTGCAGGGCTGAGAAGACGAGTATACCTGCTCCCCTGAGCCTGGAGACGATGAGATTGATGGGTATTGTCCTTAGGGTTTGAACGGGAGTTTATGCCTTGGTTCTACGAGCTCCAAAGATAGCAGAGGAGGAGGGTTATGATGCTGAGATTTCATAGCCTCTTCCTAAGCCTCCGCTGATACAGATGGAGACCGATGCACCTCAAGTGGCAGCCGACACAGATGGAGACCGATGTACCTCGAGAGGCTCGAGAATGCTGTGAGGATGATACGGACATAGGTCGCTAAGGTCCGAGCAGAGATTGCTGAGGTTCGGAGTGCACAGGCTGCACAGTACACAAAGTTCATGGCACGTTTAGATATGCTATAGCAAATTCTAGAGCGAGACGTTTCCTCGTCATTTGTCTTACAGCTGAGGACCCCTCAGACCCCTCCGGCATCACCATCACCACCTCTACCGGCACCCTTTGATCTAGCACTAGCATCACCAGCGGAGCAGAGACCTGACGCCACCAACACTTGATTTCGCTTTTAATTTTTATTACTTTTTCCATTTTATTCTGGACCTGTATACTCAGAAAGGACTTTCTTTCTGAGTTTATTTTCGTTTTGTTGCCTCGAGTTGTACTCATTTCTCTATCTTTTATATACTCCAGCTATTTTTGTTTTGTTGAGCTTCATTAAACCCCCTTGTGTATGTGTGTAGATGGTCTTGTCATCATGGGAATTGAGGACTTGTCATAGACACGGCCAAGGTGCTTCGGCACTTAGCAATGTGTGCTTCACAACCCGTTCGAACACCACTCCCAACGAAATAGCTCCATCAAATGCAACACTAGGAGTCAGGGGAGTATTGTATTGATTGCTTCTCCCGCATTTATTCTTGATGTATATACATCATGAGTGAGCTTGCATGTGCACATTGGGGACAATGTACAACTTAAGTGTGTGTGTGTGTGTGTGTGTGGGTGGGTGGGGGGCGGAGTTTCATAGTGCACATATCTTTTATATTACTCTTGATTGTTAGACATGCTCACATAGCCAATGGCGGTTCATCTTAGTTGCAATGATTGTATTCTTGAGTTAGGAGAACTTTTAACATTGAATGTCTTCATGATCTAATTTTTGCTTAAATTTGTAGGAATTTTTGCCTAATTGACACTTGTTGCATTACTCACTGTTTAAAATTTTTTGGAAACTCATGTTCGATGTTAAAGGGACTAGTTATTATTGTTTCTTTTGTTATTTGTGAAAAAAATTATAAAAAAATTAAAAAAATGATGAAAAGAAAGAACAAAATAGTTTTGTTGTTTAGTTGTACTTGTTGGGTGGAAAGAGCTACCACCTATGATGTATGAAGCTACTTTCATAAGTTGGATACTAGTTATGCCCTAATGAGAGAAAGAGCTATCTCATGGGATGTGTGAAAGCTACAACCCCGGTCATAAGAGCTACCACCTCGAAAGTGTGAAAGGCACCTTAGCTGCCGCTTTGGAAAGGGCTACCTTAGAAGATGTGTGAAGCTACTACCCTTTTTGAATTTTTGTTACCTTTTGTAGATAAATAAGTCCCTTATTTATAGAACTTTGAGGAGTATACTTTGGATTGAATTGAGTAAGTTCACTGACAAGGTCCCCTTGCTTATATCCCGCAAGTGCACGGGCTTGTCGAAGTAATAATCCCCGGTGAGCGGGGTCGAATCCACAGGGAGTAGGGACTGAAAATACTTAATTTGATTCTTAGCTATGTGGAATATCAATAGTGATAAGTGTGAAATTGATTCAATTCTCAACAATAAAAACAATAAGTGAAAGAGCAAAAGTAAGAAGAGAGTAAGACAATCGATAAAGAATGGGGTACTCGGATAATACATCACCTAGGATGATCGCTTCAAGTGCAAGAACTCTCTATTATGCTTCCTAATCAATGCAATGGTGAGTCATGGAAATCCTTACATACATAGTCCCAAATCTAAGGTCAACTATGCCTAACTCTATACATGTCCCGGAGGAGAAATCGAACAATCTCAACACCTCACTCTGCATAGAGTTGCAATGAGCTCTAGGGATTCCAAGTGATAAATCTCTTCCTAAATATAGACCTACCCCTTTGGTCCAGATGGAAGGTCCCTAGCCATAATTAAGCCCTAGATACTAAGATCCTCTCAACGCTTCACTCCATTGCACGCGCAACTAGGCCCCAGCGGAGGTTCATCCCTTAGACCATTCACTCCATTATGGCCGCAAAGGACTCGAGGAATGGAGGTAGAATCTATCACGTCAGAGGAGAAAAGGGACGCTCCTGTACCTCTCGACTCACCCTCTCAACCCTCTCCAACCTAGCTTTGTCTAACGCTAGTGGTCTGTCACTCACTCACAAGGTTACCAACAAGAACTCTCAACCCTAGTGTCACTCTAGGGGAAATGTTCATACAATCAAGCATTCAAGGTTGCAACTCACAATAAACATCAATTTATTGAAAGCATAATAAAGAAGTTCAATGAAACAAATACATCCTAGGGTTCGCAATCATCCAAGTACCCACTAGGAGTTTAGCTCTCCATAGAGCTTAATACAATCAAAGAAATCGAATGTAAAAGCAATGAATCCATAAAGAAACCTTCTTCCTAATAGAATCACGATGGTCTTGTGGAGAGTCCTCTACTCATCGTCCAAAGATTCCTTCGTCCAGTATAGGATACGCCTCGATCGAAGCTCCCCTACCAACCTTCTTCCTAATGGAATCACGATGTCGGAGCCGTAGAACTTCTCCAAAACCTTGGCCAATACCCCTCTAAACCCTAGCCGAAGTCCTCTCACAAGTTGGGGAAAAGATGGAGAAAAGAATACCAAAATCGGGGCTGAATCGGCTTTAAATAGGGCTTGAATCGGGCAACTCCATGGGCGTGGATGATACACGCGCCCGTGCGGAATTTCCACACGGGCGTGGATAATTTCCACACGTCCGTGTGGATTCTCTGTTTCTCTGATTTCTCGGCTGACTGTGAACAGTGTTGCTACAGTAATTGCTATAGTGTTGCTACATTTCTCTGCTACAGTCTTCGACCTGATTAACTTCCCAATTCCATACTTTCATCGGGGTAACGCAAATGGGCACACATTCACATCGTGAATCACTTGCTTCTTCAATGATGTACATGTTGGCGGGGCTCTTCTTCTTCTTATATGCATAAGTCGGAATGCTCGAGCGTGACACTTTCGATGTGGTAGCTCTTTCTACCCGGGTGGTAGCTTTCACTCATCCTATGAGATAGCTCTTTCTCTCATTAGGGCATAACTAGTATCCGACTTGTGAGAGTAGCTTCATACTTCATAGGTGGTAGCTCTTTCCGCCCAACAATTCAAATAAACAATAAAACTATTTTGTTCCTTCTTTTCATTTTCATTTTCATTTTTCATTTTCATTTTTTTTTTAAGCGCAAGAAAATAAACCTAACTAGTCCCTTTAACATCGAACATGAGTTTCCAATAGAGTTCAAAGAGTGAGTAGTGCACTAAGTGTAAATCGGGCAAAAATTCCTAAAAATTCAAGCAAGAACTAGAGCATGAAAACATTCAATGTTAACAATTTTCCTAAACTTAAGAATACAATCATTGCAACTAGGGTGAACCTCCATTGGCTATGTGAGCATATATCAATCAAGAACAATAGAAATGATGTGTGCACTATGAAACTCCCCCCCACACTTAAGTTGTACATTGTCCTCAATGTACACATGCAAGCTCACTCATAATGTATTTCAATGAAAATTATATTTGGGAGAAGCAATCAAAACAATACTCCCCTAACTCCTAGTGTTGCGTTTGATGGAGCTAATTCATTGGGTGTAGTGTTCCAATGGGTTGTGAAGCTCGCACGGCCAAGTGCCAAAGCACCTTGGCCGTGCACATGACTAAGTCTCAATTTCCAAGAAGACAAGACCATCTGCACACATACATGAGGGGGTTCAGTGAAGCTCAAGAAAAACAAAAATAACTCGAGTGTATAAAAGATGAAGCAATGAATACAACTCGATAATGCAAAAATAACATAAAAATCGGAAGGAAAGTCCTTTACGAGTGAACAAGTCTAAAAAAATAAGAAAAATAAGATAAAAGTAAAAATCCATGAAAGTAAAGAGGAAGAAGTCAAGTGTCGGTGCTGCGCTCAGGCTCCTGTGCTGCTGCTGCGGAATTGGAAGCACATGGTGGGTCCTCTGGTGCTGAGGAAGCTGACGGGGCCTGAAGGGTCCTCGGCTGCAGGACAAATGATGAGGCAACGTCTCGCTCTAGGATCTGCATGTAAAAATGTCGAAAGCGTGCCATGAACTCTGTGTACTGAGTGGCTTGCGTAGCCCTAATCTCGGCAACCTCGGCTCGGACCACTCCTCGGTCTGGGGGTGGTTCCTCTGCCGCTGGAGGTGCCTCGGTCTCCATCGATGCGGGCTGAGGCTCGGGGGCTGGCTGAGATGCTCCGGCGTCATCACCCTCATCCTTAGCTATCTCTGGGGCTGGTAGAACTAATGCAAAAACCCCTGTCCGAACCCTGCGGACCATGCCCATCAACCGCATCGTCTCTAGACCCAGAAGGGCAGGTACACTTGTTTTCTCGACCCCGCGAATCGAATCCAAGAGACCCATACCCAACAGTAATCTCGTAATGTATGGGCCTGAGAAGATCACTCCCGGGTCTAGCATCGTCACGATGTCTGATGTAATCAGCCAGGATGTGCCCTAAGTGGATCGTTACGCGTTCTACCATCGAGTACAAGTACAGCAACTCCTGACGGCTCAGAACACCAGTACTGTCGCCGCGGCCATTCACCGACCTAAACATTATGCCATGCAAATATCTGTATGCTGGTCGGGAAAGGCACGTGCCCTTTGACACCCCCGGCTCGTACTGGCCTTGACCACATAGCACTCTATAAGCTCTTTACGGGGTCAAGGTTCCAGGATAATCAGTAGGCAACTGTGCATACTCCTCTGTATCTGTGAATGCCTCCTCATATAAACCAAGTAATACGGAAAACTGTGTAATGCTCAAGCTATGATGGTGTCCAAATACTACGAGACTGAGCAGGGTGCCTAAACTGTAGAAGCTCGCATACGCTCTATCAAACTCGAACGAGGAGAGCACTTCCAGAGCAAATGCTCAGATGGTTGGCTCTCTAATCGTCAATAACTGCCGCCAACCACCATCTGAAACAAGATCCTCACCCTCCTCAGCGAACTCAGCTCCCTGCTAAAGATCTCGCAGTATAGTCGTGTCCAGGAATCGAGTCTGTCCGAAACGGAGTCTCGATAAGCGCTCATAACGGACATGATGTTCCGGAATCCCAAATCGCATGTCCTTAGCTTCAGGGGATGACTCACGTGGCCTCTTATCAGCTTGCTTCTTTGACCTAGGTGCCATGATCTACAAAATTTTAAACAAAATTGGTCAAACAAGTCGATAGAATAATACTGCAGAAATCCACACGGTCGTGTGGATTTTCCGCACGCCCGTGTGGATCCACGGGGCGTGACAACCGCACGGCTAGGCATCATCAATCCAAAAATACTACTCAATAATATCTCTAACGTCGTTCTAAATGTAATTCATTGTTCCAATTAAAGAAACGAGGCATTATTAACCAGATTAATCAATAGAAATTATGAATTGACGAAGAAGATGATGAAAAAGGATTTACCGACGAGGAAGAGTTTGAAAATGAAGAGCCGGCCAGAAAACTTCGCTAAAATCCGGCGCTATGGACTCGGAGTATGTTGTGAGGGTGTTTTCGAGTGAGAAGGAGTCGTGAAGAAGGAGAGAAATCATCCCCTTTTTAAAATAAAACTCGCGACTTCTGGCGTTCTGTGCATTCACACGGGCGTGCAGAAAATACCCACGCCCGTGCGCTAGACCCACAGGGGAAGACGCACGCCCCTGTGGCTTCCCTGGTCATCCGAGAAAAAATATCAAGTCTAACACACGCCCGTGCGGAAATTCCCCACGGGCGTGGTCATTCACATGCCCCAACTCAAAGGGGCGGCCGCACGCCCCTGTGTTTTCTCGGGATGGAGGGAGCAACCTGCAGAGTTTCGCACGGGCGTGAGGAAATTACCAACGCCCGTGCGTGGTTCACAAGGTTGCCCACAGGGGCGAGTCTACGCCCCTGTGTGCTCTCGGGAAAAACTGCCCAACTCTGCAGAAATTCACACGCCCGTGCGGAAATTACCCACGGGCGTGCACCAGTTGGGTGGTCATCCACAGGGGTAGCCGCACGCCCCTGTGCCTTCTCTGGATGAGCTCACAGTGAACATACACGGGCGTGTGGAAATTCCACACGCCCGTGTGTTTTCTCTGGATGACTTAGAAAAACCTGCAGGCTCTGCAGAATTAATCAGAACATGTCCACACACTCAGAGCCTGCTCTATTATGCAAAATTTACCAGAGGAAAACACAATATAAAACTCAAACGACCAAACTTCACCAACTCACAACAAAACCAACAATGAATTCTTTTAAAGATCCACAATAAAATCGCAGCACAAGCACTCAAAAATTGAAACACCAACACTTAACAATTTATTCATGCAAGCAAACTAAACTAAAAGGTACGAAAACAGTAAACACTTGGGTTGCCTCCCATGAAGCACTTTTTTAACGTCACTAAGCTTGACGTATCTTTTCTTACCTCACGGGGGTTCATGAATGAAGGTTGCCCTCTTACCCATAACTTGAAATCATGATGAGCAAAGTCTCTTGAGGGTAGAGGGTGTACTAGCGGGCTTCGGACCACCAAGCAATTGTTCGTCCAACTCCCTTTGCTCATGTATGTCTCAAACAGTTTTGGGGCGTTTTCGGTGGTGTCTTCGATCCCTCTTCATTTTTCGGAGCACCTTCTTCAAGATTCCCGGGGTAGATATTTCCTCTCCAGTCGAACCAAGCATCAGTACTTCTTCATTGCTCTCCTCTTGGTCGAACAAACATTCATACGGATCCGGGTTGAACATTTCCTGTATATATTCATCAACAATCTCATCAGTAGTGTCTAGAAAATACAAAGTGTCATCAAAATCGAGAGAATACCGCATGGCTTCAGCAAGGCGGTAAGTGAGCTTATCGTCTCCAACTCTCAATGTTAGCTCTCCGCCGTCCATGTCAATCAATGCTTTGGAAGTCCGCAAGAACGGTCTCCCAAGTATCAAGGGTACCTCTGCATCCTCATCGACATCTAGCACTACAAAGTCAACCGGAAAAATATACTTGTACACCTTGACAAGCACGTCTTCAATGATGCCTCTCGGATGTCGTACCGTTCGGTCCGCCAATTGTAAAGTCATCCGAGTAGGCCTAGGCTCACCCAAACCTAGCTTTTGGAAAAAAGTGTATGGCATGACATTGATACTCGCTCCTGAATCCGCCAATGCCATTTCCTCACCTAAGTTGCCGATGTTACACGGGATAATGAAGCTTCTCGGGTCCTTCTTCTTGTTCGGCATGTTCTTTTGTAACACCGCCGAACATGAAGCATCAAGCACCACTGAAGCACTCTCCTCCAATTTCCTCTTGTTGGTCAATAGATCTTTAAGGAACTTCGCATACTTAGGCATTTGAGCCAAAGCCTCAACAAAAGGAATGTTGATGTGGAGTTGCTTGAACAAACTTAGGGAACTTCTTATCTTTGTTCATCCCTCGGTCATTCTTCAATCTAGAGGGATAAAGGGATTCTTGGCGTGAAAGGTGGGGGTGCCACCTCTTTCTCCTTGCTTGCTCCCTTGTCAACCTCTACGACCTCGGGTACGTGTTCTTTCGGCTTCTCACTCGGAAGCCTCCCTTCAACCTCACGACCGCTTCTCAAAGCGATCGCCTTCACATGTTCTCTTGGGTTGGTTTCCGTGTTGCTTGGTAAACTCCCATGTGGCCTTTCGGAAAGAGATTTCGCAATTTTCCCCACTTGATTTTCAAGGTTGTGCAAGGAGGCGGTGTGATTACGAAGTGTAGCCTCGACTGATTCAAACCTTATATTTTCCGATTGAACAAATCTAGCCATATGCTTCTCCAAATCCGTCATTCGGGTTTCCAAGCCAGAAATTCTATATTCCACTTGAGGGGCTTGTTGTTGTTGTTGTTGGAACCCCGATGGCCCCATGGTCTTCTGTGGTCCTTGATTACTCCATGAAAAGTTGGGATGAGTGGGTATCATATCCACTGGGAGTAGGGAATAAAAATACCAATATTGCTTTCTAAATAAGCGAAGACGGGATAATGATTTTGTTGATAAAATGTAATGAAAGCACGAATAAAAGAAACAAGAAAGAGAGAAACACAAATAGATGAGAGGTAAGGCAATTGGTAGAAGTGAGGTACTCGGATATTTTTCCACCTAGGATAATTGCTTCAAGTGCAAAATCAACTATTGTATCTCCTAATTGACGCTTCATGAGTCGTGGAAATCCTTAAATAAACGGTACCAAACCTAAGGTCAACTGTGACTAACTCTACACTATGCTCCAGCGGATAAATTGATCAATCTTAATACCTCACATTGTATAGTGCTGCAAGACACTCTAAGAATTCCAAGTGATAAACCCTATTCCAATATATAGATCTAACCATTTGGTCAAGGCGAAAGACTCCTAGTTGCAATTATGACCTAGGTGCTAAAGTCACTTCAAAGCTTCACTCTGTTGCCTGTGCAACTAACCCCCAACGGAGGTCATCCCTTAGCCTATTCACTCTACTATGACCGCAAAGAACTCTTGGAACATAGAGGTAGGATAAATCACATCAGAGCAGAAAGGAGACGCTCTGCTAAGTCTTGACTAACCCTCTGGACCCTCTCCAATCTTGCAATGTCTAACCCTCATGGTGTGTCACTCACTCACAAAAGTTACCAATATAGACTCTCAACCCTAGTGTCACTCTAAGGAAGAAATCATGCAATAAGCATTCAAGATTGAAACTCAATTAAAGACATCAATTAAGAAAAATATAATAGAAGAATAATGAAACAAATATATCCTAGGATTCACAAATCCAAGTACCCACTAGGGGTTTAGCTCTCCATGGAGCTAGTAACAATCAACAATGAAATCGAATGTAAAAACAAGTAATCAATAGAAAGCCCCCTCGGTATTCTTGTCCATGATCTTGTGGAGTAGCATCGTCTTCTACAAAGGTCCCCTTGTCCATCATAGGGCACACCTCACCGGATCGATGCCAACGACAGCTCCGCTAATAACCTTCTTCCAAGCAGAGCGCGGTGTCAAATCAGGAGAACCACTCCAAAGACTTACCAAAAGCCTCTCAAAACCCTAGCTGGCGGCCTCCGAAAAAATAGAGAAATGTTGGAGAGAAGGGTGAAAAGGGTCTGAAAAATAGCTTTAAATAGGCTGGAATCGAGCATCCACACAAGTCTGTGGATGTTTCACACTGGCGTGTGGATTCTCTAGAATTCTGATATTTTCGGTGGGCTATGAACAGTAACTACTACAGTAAATTACTACAGTGATTTGCTGCAGCAATATACTACAGTAGCCCGGCTAAAAACACTCCTGAATCCATTTTTCATCAAGGCAACATAAATGGGCACATGTTTATGCTGTAGATCATATCGCTTCTTCAATAAATGGGTTCATTAGTAAAGATCTTGCTATCTTTGCACAAGTTGGGATACGCAAATGTAACTATCTTTGTGCCCCTCCAACTCATTGTAATGGCTTGAATACATGGAGGTTGGCACACATTCACGTATCTTAGTGCCCCACTTGTGTCTTCACGTTTGTTGTTTCCAAGATTCCACCAAATAGTGCGTTCACAATCTACTTTTAGCTTCTTTTCTTAATACTTAGCTTCACAACCCTACATGCACAAAAGAACACAAATACACATGTATTAGTGCTTAAACCTGATGAAAGTCATGCTCATTGTGAGGAAAGAATAATTCGCATTCTTAACACACAAGAACTTATCAAACTCCTCCACACTTAAGCTTTTTCTTGTCCTCAAGTAAAAATAAAACATTGAAGTATAGAAGAAGGAAATATTGAAAGTTCTTGTCCTTAGGTTCACCAAAGCATGCAAAGAGAGAATTCTACAAGTAAGGGAAGTTTCAACACTAAATACCAAAAATCAATGCTCTAGATAAAAACTTGAATAAAAAAGGACAACAAACCCGAGATCGTGTAAGTGTGTGTAAACTCACGCAAGTAAACCCAAAGTATACTCCTCAATGTTCCAAGTATAAGGGACTTATTTAACTACAAAACGTAACAAAACAAAAAGATGGTAGTAGCTTCACACATCCTCTAAGGTAGCCCTTTCCGAAGCTGCCGCTAAGGTGGCTTTCACAATTTCGAGATGGTAGCTCTTTCTACCGTGGTGGTAGCTTCCACTCATCCCATGAGATAGTTCTTTCTCTCATTTGGGTATAACTAGTATCTTACTTATGAGAGTAGCTTCAGAATTCATAAGTGGTAGCTCTTTCCACTCAAAATGTACAACTAAACAATTTTTTTTTCTTTTCTTTTTCCAATTTTTATTATTTATTATTATTATTTTTTGTTTTTGTTTTTTAGCAAAATAACACAAGAAATAAAACTAATTATTCCCTTAAACATCAAACTTAAGTTTCCAAAAGAGTTTCATGACTGAGTGGTGCAACAAGTGTCAATCGGGTAAAAATTCCTAGAAATTTAAGAACAAACTAGAGCATGAAAACATTCATGTTAAAATTCTCCTACAGTCAAGAACACACTCTTTGTAACTAAGGTGAACCACCATTGGCTACGTGAGCATGTATGTCAATCAAAATTTATGTGAAGGACGTGTGCAATATGAATTCCCCCGACACTTAAGATGTACATTGCCCTCAATGTACACATGCAAGCATAATAAAAGTAATACAATTTAAAACACATGTGGGAGTGGGAAATTGAAACAATACTCCCCTGACTCCTAGTGGTGCGTTTTATGGAGCTAAGTCCTTGGAAGTGAAGTTCCAACGGGTTGTGAAGCACACACGGCCAAGTGTAAAACACCTTGACCCGTGTCCATGAGTAGTTCTCAATTACCATACTAACAAGACCATCTACACGCATACACAGGGGGGCTCAGTGAAGTTCAACAAATATGAATGGCTTTAGTATATAAAAGATAGAGCAGTGAAATACAACTCGAGAAAAAATAAAAGATAAACTCAGAAGGAAGATTTTTTTGAGTATAAAAGTCCAAAATTAATTGCAAAAATAAAATACAAAAATAAGAACAAAGAAGGTAAAGATGCCTCAAGTGTCAGTGTCAATTGTTGGTGCATTTGTTGCCGCTGTCGGTGAAGATGATGCTGGTGCTGCAAAATAAATGAAGATTGGGCGAAGAAAAGAGAAAGAGGAGCTTGCTGACAAAATGAGAATGAAAGAATAGAAAATGGCCAGAAAACTCAAGTAACAACCTTCTAAAATGATAGTTACATGTCGGGAGAGTGCAAGGATGCGTTCTCAGAATGTTTGGCAGTGAAAAAATGAAAAGCAAAATAAATTTCTAAAGAGAAAAAACAGCCTTTTTGAGTTTTGTACATCCACACGGGCTTGTAGAAATTACCCATGCCTGTGTAACTCCACAGGAGAGACCCACAGGGGCAGATGCACACCCTTGTGGTTTCTCAAGATGACACCATATTCTTCTGAACGCATCCACATGGGTGTGTGGAAATTGCCCACACCCGTGTGCCTGACCCACAGGGGCATACGCATGCCCCTGTGTATTCTTTGTCCAGCCCGAGAAATTTTTCTAAGTGTTTCACATGCCCATGCGGAAATTCCCCATGGGCGTGGACATTCACAAGGCCAGCTCACAGGGGCACCCACACGCACCTGTGTATTCACGAGATGGAGGAGAGCTTTTCTGTATAGATCCACACGGGGGTGTGGAAATTATCCACGCCCATGTGGTTATGACAAGGTCATCTATAAGGGTGAGTCCACGCCTCTGTGTCTTCCCTGGAAAAATCTCAATCTCTGGAGGAAGACGCACGACCGTGCGGAAATTACCCACGGGCATGTGACTGTCACAAGGTCGTTTACAAGGGCGAGTCCATGTCCCTGTGTCCTCTCGGGAAGAGCTCACAGTAGAGACCCACGGTCATGTGGAAATTCCACACGGCCGTGTGTTTTCTCTAGATGACTTAGAAAAACTATAGGGTCTACAGAAAATTGTTGAACATCTCAATACACTCAAAGTCTGCCCTATCATGCAAAATATACCAGGGAAAACACAACAAACTCACTCAAACAACCAACAACTTCACCATATGCATTTAAGAACATGATAACACCAAATGATCCACAATAAAAGCACATCAAAGCATCTAAAAGATCTAGATACTAAGACTCAAAGCCTTATTTATGCAAATTCTAACTAAAAACTAGGAAAACATTAAAAACTTTGGTTGGCTCAATAGAAGCGTTTGTTTTATGTCACTTATCTTGACGTACCTTGTCTTACCTCACGGGGGCTCTCGAAGAAAGAACACTTCCTTGTCGTCTTTACTAACCTCCCCACCAAAATAGGGCTTTAGCCGTTGTCCATTCACTTTGAATGTACCTCTCTCCGGATGAGAGATTTCAATAGCACCATGGGCTGACACCTCAGTCACGATATAGGGCCCAAACCATCTGGATTTAAGCTTGCCCAGAAATAGCCTTAGGCGAGAATTGAACAATAACACTTGATCCCCCACCTTAAATTCCTTCGGAGTTTTAATATGCTTATCATGCCACTTCTGAATTCTTTCCTTGTAAATTCTTACATTTTCATACACCTTTATTCTCCATTCATCCAACTCATTAAGATGGAGCATTCTTTGTTCACCTGCTTTCCTCAAGTCAAAGTTCATAGGCTTGATGGCCCAATAAGCTTTGTGCTCGAGCTCCACGGGCAAGTGACATGATTTATAATATACTAAATTATAAGGAGTGGTCCCTATTAGTGTTTTATATGCTGTTCTATGAGCCCAAAATGTGTCATCCAAGCGCTCCGACCAATCCTACTTCCCTTGTTCCACGGACTTTGTCAAGATTCTCTTAAGCTCCCTTTTTGTGACTTCCACTTAACTACTTATCTGCGGATGGTATGGAGTAGCAAGGCGATGATGCACCCTGTAGCTCTTTAAAACTTTCTCAAGTTGAGCATTGCAAAAATGAGTCCCTCGATCACTAATGATAATCCGTGGAGTCCCAAATCGAGTGAACAACCTATTTAAAAATTTTACCACGGTTCTGGTGTCATTAGTAGGTAAAGCTTGAGCCTCCACCTATTTAGACACATAAACAATTGCAGCCACAATGTATTGATTACTTTAGACTTCAGAAATGGACCCATGAAGTCAATACCCAATACATCAAACACCTCACAAAATTCCTTTGGATTTTGAGGCATCTTATCTCTTCTTGATAAGTTTCCGGCCCTCTGACAACTTTCGCATCGAAGAACCAATTGGTGAGCATCCTGGAATAGAGTTGGCCAATAAAAACCAGTAGCCAAAACTTTTTCAGCAGTTCTACTTGATGCATAATGTTCCCCAACTGGCCCAGAGTGGCAGTGTGCAAGAATATTCCAACCTTCACATATCTTCAAACCACATGGTCAGCACAAATACGAAACAAGTATGGATCATCTCAAAAGTAGTTCTTCAAATCACTAAAAAACCTTTTCTCCTATTGAAAGGTGAGGCCCTAGCTTCAATACTTTCCCTAAAAAATAATTTGCAAATATCAGTGAACCACGGAGTATCTTCTAGATCAAAATCTTGCACTACATACAAATGCTCTTCGGGAAAGAAATCTTTAATTTCCTTGCTTGCTGGTTCTTGACCTTCACAACCTTCTAACGTTGATAGGTGATCCTCAACGACATTTTCGGTTCGTCTCTTATCTTTTATCTCCATATCAAACTCTTGCAACAATAGTATCCAACGAATCAATCTTGGTTTTGCGTCAGCCTCGTTCATGAGGTAACGGAGTGCCGACTGCTCGGTAAATACTGTGACCTTAGATAAGATGAGGTATGGCCTGAACTTGTCAAAAGCAAACACTACTACCAACAACTCTTTTTCGATGGTTGTATAGTTCTCCTGAGCACTTGTGAGAGTCTTGCTAGCATAGTAAATTGGTCAGAACTGGATATCTTTCCCCTGACCCAAAAACTACTCCAACAACATAATCACTTGCATTGCACATGAGTTCAAAAGGTTTTTTCCAAACCAGTATACTTAGAATTGGTGCTTTCACTACTTTCTCCTTTAACAAATTGAATGCCATCAGACCATCATTCCCAAAATCAAAAGAAGCATCGTTTTTCAAGAAGTTTGGATAATGGTTGCGTAATCTTCGAAAAATCCTTAATGAACCTTCTGTAGAAACCTGTATGCCCCAAAACACTATGAAACCCTTTTACATTTGTAGGTGGAGGAAGCTTCTCTATGACTTCAATCTTCACCTTATCTGCTAACAACGCCCATTGCGTATGTCCCGCAAGTGCACGGGTTTGTCGAAGTAATAAATCCCAGATGAGTAGGTATCATATCCATAGAGAGTAGGGAATAAAAACACTTAAATTGTTTCTTAACTAAACAAAAAGTGAATAGTGATTTGTGTGACAAAATGTGATGTAACAAAAGCAAAAGAAAGAAGAGAAAGAGTGCAAGTAAAGGAGAGGCAAGGTAATCGATATAAGTGGGATACCCAGATATTGTTCTACCTAGGACAATCATTTCAAGTGAAAAAACACTCTATTATGCTTTCTAACTAATGCATTAATCAGTCTTGGAGATCCTTAAATACATGGTCCCAAATCTAAGGTCAACCATGCTTAACTCTATACATGTCCTGGAGAAGAAATTGAATAACCTCTCAACCTCGCACTCGTATGGAATCACAATGAGTTTTAGGGATTCCAAGTGATAAATCCTCTTCCTAAATGTAGACCTAACACTTTGGTCGAGGTGGAAGATCCCTAGGCACAATTAAGCCCTAAGTGCTAAAATCACATCAGCGCTTCACTCCGTTGCACTCGCAACTAAGCCCCAGCGGAAGGTCATCCCTTAGCCCATTCACTCTACTATGGCCGCAAAGAGCTTGAGGAAATTAAGATAGAATAAATCACACCGGAGAGGAAAGGGGACGCTCCGCTACCTCCTGACTCACCCTCTCAACCCTCTCAAATCTAGCTTTGTCTAACTCTCGTGGTGTGTCACTCACTCACAAGAGTTACCAACAAGAACTCTCAACTCTAGTGTCACTTTAAGGGAGTATTCTCACAATCAAGCATACAAGATTGGAACTCAAATAAAATATTAATTAATTGAAAGCATAATAAAAAGGTTCAATGAAACGAATACATCCTAGTGTTCACAAATATCCAAGTACCTACTAGGGGATTTAGCTCTCCATGGAGCTAATTACAACCAATGATATCAAACGTAAAAGTAAAGAATCCATAGAAACCCCCCTCGATAGTCGTGGTGATGGTCTTGTGGAGAGTCCTCTACTCGTCCAAGGGTCCCTTTGTCCGGCCTAGGATACACCTCGTCGGATCGGCACCGACGAAAGCTCTCCCACTAACTTTCTTCCAAACGGAGCGTGATGTTAGAGCCATAGAACCTCTCCAAATCCATAGCCAATACCTCTCAAAACCCTAGCCGCAACCCTCTCTTAAGTTGGGGAAAAGATGGAGAAAAGAATGCTGAAATCGGGGCTGAAATCGTCCTTAAATAGGGCTGGAATCGGGAATCCACATGCCCATAAGGGCGCCCCTATGGATTTTTCGCACGGGCATGTGGAATTTCCACACGCCCATATGGATTCTCTATTTTACTCCTTCTTCGGCCAACTATGAAATAGTAACTACTACAGTGTTTGGCATAGTGCCCTGCTGCAGTACCAGCCAGAAACACTCCCGAATCCATACTTTCATCGAGGTAACATAAACGGGCACACATTTACGCCATAGATCGCTTTGTTTCTTCAATAAACGGACATATTGATGGAGATCTTTCTATACATGTACAAGCTGAAATGCTTGAATGTGACTGCCCTTGTGCCCCTCCAAATCGTTGTGCTAACTTGAATACAAGGAGGTTGGCACACATTCTCGCATCTTGAACCCGACTTATGTCTTCGCGTTTGAACCTTCTCAAGATTTCCTCCAAATGGTGCATTCACGATCTAGATTGGCTTCTTTCTCTAACATTCAGCTTCACAACCCTATATGCATGAAAGTAACATAAATGCACACATATTAGAGTTAAAACAAGAGAAAAGTAAGGCTCATCATAAGGAAAGAACACTTCATCTTCTTATCACACAAGCACTTATCATCTACGTCCATGCCTACTTGGGAAATCTTATGTCTGAGAACAATGCCTTCCTGAACCATAAAATGACATTTTTCCCAATTAAGAACAAGATTTGTTTCTTCACACCTCACTAGCACTCTTTCCAAAATCTTTAAATACATGTCGAAGGAGTCTCCAAATACTGAAAAGTCATCCATGAACACTTCCATTATGTCTTCTAGAAGATCATCAAAAATGGCAGTCATGCAATGCTGGAATGTCACCGAAGCATTACACAACCCAAAAGGCATTCTTTTATAAGCAAAAGTACCATAAGGACAAGTGAATGCTGTCTTTTCTTGATCCTCTAAATCTATTAGAATTTGGAAGTACCCCGACATACCATCAACGAAGCAATAAAATTGATGCCCTGTCAACCGCTCCAACATTTGATCAATAAACGGTAATGGAAAATGGTCCTTTTGAGTAGCATCATTCAGCCTTCTGTAATAAATGCAGATAGGCCAACCCATTAGTTCATTCTTTTCATTCCTCACAACCATCATTCCTAACTTCTTTAGGACTACTTGAGTTGCGCTCACCCATGAACTATCGGAGATGGGGTAGATAATCCCTGCATGAAGCAGTTTTACCACTTCTGCTTTGGCAACTTCCTTCATGTTTGGGTTCAATCATCTTTAGGGTTGGATAACAGATTTATAATTTTCCTCCATCAAGATTTTATGAGTGCAAAATAATAGATTGATGCCCTTGATATCTAAGATCTTCCAAGCAATAGCCGATTTATGCCTTTTCAACATGCTAACAAGCTTCTCCTCTTGATCTATAGACAAACTTGAAGCCACAATCACCGGGAGCTTTGATTCTTCCATTAATAAGACATACTCCAAGCATAACAGTAAGCTTTTAAATTCTAATTCAGGTGGTTCCTCAATCGATGGGCGCAGTTTGCTCTCTTTCAATCTGTCAATTTCCTGAAAATTGTTCCCCTCCTGTTCAAAATCATTCTCCACCTCTTCCACTTGTGCATTTGCTTCTGAAGGGTCTTCAATAGCTGTTAATTCCTCTATCTCACCACTTTCCTTCCCTGACATTGACACAACCAAAGAAAAAAGTTCCTGTCTTTGTTCATAATAAGACGAGTCAAACTGAGCAAGGACTCTCTCTGACACGTGATAAGTGTCTAAATGTATGTATTTTAGTATATGTATTTGTTGCATATAACATGTATTTTTATAAGAATTGATGCCCGTTTTATGCTTAATCGTGTGTTATTTTTTTTGTAGGGCACCAAAACGCCATAGAGGACACGAAGATATGATTTGGGCAAAAAAAAAAAAAAACCAGGTCATGGTACTGTAGCTCATTCACTGTAGCAAAGTACTAAAGCTGAGTATCGAACTGCAGCAAGATCACTGTAGCTGCCATTGTATCACCTGGTTGGTTTTTGAGTTAGGAATCTAATCACGGCATACGGCCTCAATGCTATCCGGTATAAAGCCCGGGATGATTACTGTAGCCAATAAAGAGAACAAGTTTTGCTTGAAGGCATACTGGCTCAATGAGGTGCTCATTGAGCCAATATAGATACTATTCTGAGTGCATTTGTGGAGTTTGCCTACCCCAAATAGTGTCAATGAGGAGCTCTATGAGGACCTCATGGCGCCAGTCTACCACCTGAATGAGGTCCTCATAGAGAGGAGTATACCACCCGGGATTGAACTCATAGAGAGTGGTATACCACTCGGGATGGAGGCCATTTTGGGGGATGATGAGTGATATATAGGGGGACTTTTGGATAGGATTAGGGAGGATTTATGAGGGGAGACTTGGAGGATCCTTGGCAGCCAGCACTTGGGAAGAAGAGGAGAAAGGAAGAGATTATTTTGAAGAGTGTTTTGGCTTGAGGCTTGGGAAGATCATGGGCAAGATCTCAAGGGGACAGCTTCATCATCAAAGGAGGAGGAGTATTCGGCTTTCCTTGGGCTTGAGGAAACATCATTCGGCCGGCATTTTTCCTTCTTCATCATCATTCGGACTAGGGAGTGTCATTTATGCATTTACTTCTTGTTTTTGTTGAGATTGATATGCTTGTTTGTATGATGGCACACTAGACCCCCAAGGCCACAGGATGTAGGTGAACCTTGGGGGCTCATCATGTATTTTTGGATGCTACATTTACATTTGGAGTGCATTGGTGTGATTTATTGATTGGTTCATTGTGTTTCATACCTAGAACTATTATGTGGAGAAATCCTTAGTTCTTGTTTGAGTTGTATATGTAGATGTGACCTACTCGCATGTACTAGATTGTTAATGAACTAAAAGGGGTAATCTTTGACCAACATGCTTAGAAATTGGATGTAAGTAGCCCCTCCGAACCATGAGGATAAACTTAGGTTAAGTGCATCCTTAGCGTATGATCGCCTTGTACTCATTGCAATCGTAGGAATATGATTAAGGAGAGATCCTTGTCATCATTTGTACAGGATTAGTGCTTAGCCGCTGAGAAATTAGCGTTGAACTAATTTTGAGGTCCATCGGTCTAAATCACCCTTGCCGTTTATTTTTATGCATCCTTATATCATGATGACCCCTCTTGGGAATCCTCATCCCTGGGCCTATTCTTAGCATCATTCCTCTTGTGATTTTCTTGCTTGCCTTGGAATTACTATAACTGTGTTTTATTTACATTCTTGCTCGTATTAGAGTAGTATACCATGCTTAAGTTGTTAGGTTAGAAAGTGAGTGATAGAGGAGTAATAGGAGCTCCTTAGCACCATGGAATACGATCCTTGGGCTTTTGCACAAGGTATTACCTGGCGACCCCGTACATTTGCGGGTGATTAACCAAGTTTTTGGTGCCGTTGCCGGGGAATATTAAGGAATTCTAGGAAACTTCTAGCTTATTGTTCTAACCATTTGTCTTTTCTTTTTATTTATTCTTTTCTTTTGTCTTATTTCTTTTTTAGCTTAACTTTCTCTATCTTTATTGACTTTGCAAGGTACTATGCATGACACGTGCAAATCTATCAAACCTAGTTGCACCAACCAGTGAAACTGAGGGAGGGTTAGTATGGCAGATTTGGATTTTATACAAGGAAATGAGCAGGCTATGGTTGAGATCTGGAGTGATTGGTTACCACCTATACATCATTTAGCCTACATACAAGACAATTCGATGTGCACATTCAAACCTTGGGAAGGTACTATTACAGCAGCTGAAGATAATATTTGGAGAACTATTCTTACAGACTTCATGAATTTTGGAAGAATTCCAACGAAAGAAGAAATCAGTATTCCTACTAAATTAACTGCATTGGACATGGCAAAACTGCAAGCATACCAATTATCTCCGATAGCTGAACCCAGCAAAGACCAGGAGAAAGATACTGAGGATAGTGTGCAACATGTATATGGCATCAATGAGAGTTCATATGAAAGCTCAGTATCTGCAGAAGATGATTAACTAGAACAAAGTGATATACTGCAGAATAAAAATCTGCGACCTTCAATTGAGGAAGCACCGAATTTAGAATTGAAAGAGTTACCTGAACACCTTGAATACTCATTTCTTAGGGAAGGAACTTTGCTCCCTGTCATCATTGCCTCAAACCTTACAGTTGATCAAAAGAGTGATTTGGTGAATGTCTTGAAAAAGCATAAGAACGCAATTTCTTGGAAGATAGCTGATATCAAGGGAATAAATCCTTCATTTTGCACTCATAAAATCCAGATGGAGGATGATCATAAACCCTCACCCTTACCACAAAGAAGATTAAATCCAAACATGAAGGAAGTACTAAGGGCTGAAGTCATCAAACTCCTTAATGCAGGCATTATCTATCCAATCTCTGACAGTGAGTGGGTGAGCTCAGTACAGGTTGTACCTAAAAAGGGAGGGATGACCGTCATTACCAATGTGAAGAATGAGTTAATTCCTACTCGAACAATCACCGGATGGCGTGTCTTCCTTGACTACAGATGCCGCCCGAAAAGACCATTTCCCACTACCATTTATTGATCAAATGCTTGAGAGGCTTGCTGGGTATTCATACTATTATTTTCTAGATGGCTTCTCAGGATATTTTCAAATTCCTATTGCACCAGAAGACCAAGAAAAAACTACATTCACATGCCCTTATGGAACATTTGCATATTGCCGAATGCAGTTTGGCCTTTGTAACGCCCATGCAACTTTTCAGAGGCGCATGTTGCCAATTTTCGAGGATATGGTGGAAGATTTCATGGAGGTTTTCATGGATGACTTTTCTATATTTGGTGACTCCTTTGATTTATGTCTCAGAAATCTGGAGCATGTTCTTACTCAATGCGAGGAGACTAATCTTGTGCTAAGTTCTGAGAAATGCCATTTCATGGTTCATGAAAGGATAGTTCTGGATCACAAAATCTCCAAGGAAGGAATTGAGGTAGACAGAGCAAAAATTCCGTTATAGAATAACTACCTCCCCCAACTTCAGTAAAAGTTATCAGGACTTTTCTTGTGCATGCAGGTTTTTATAGAAGATTCATTAGGGACTTTGCCAAAATTGCCAGACCTCTAACAAAATTGTTGGAGAAAGATGTACCATTCAAGTTTGACGATGATTGCATGAAAGCTTTTATCATGCTCAAAGAAAAACTCACTCAAGCACCCATAATGGTAGCTCCATATTGGGATTCTCCATTTGAATTAATGTGTGATGCTAGTGATTTTACAGTGGGTGCAGTCCTTGGACAGCAAACAGACAAACATTTCCATCCTATATATTATGCTAGCAAAACATTGACAGACACCCAGGAGAATTATACCACGACAGAAAAAGAGTTGCTTGTCGTCTTCTTCGCATTTGATAAATTTCGATCATATCTGGTTCTATCCAAGGTGGTGGTTTACACTAATCATCCTACCTTGTGATATCTACTTAGCAAGTCTGATGCCAAGCCACTCTTGATTAGATGGGTCCTTTTGCTCCAGGAATTTGATTTGGAAATTAAAGATAAGAGAGGGGCTGAAAATCTTGCTGCAGATTCATTTATCCCGGCTTAAGAATACAAATCTCTATACTTTCAGGGAGAAAGATATTAATGATTCATTTCTTGAGGAACACTTGTATAGTATTCAGGCAGTGGAAGAGTGTGAACCACCGTGGTTTGCTGATTTTGCCAACTATTTAGTCGGGGGATCATCCCAAAATGGTTCACATATCAACAACGAAAAAAGTTTTTTTCAGACTTGAAGCACTATATATGGGAAGACCCTTATCTTTTCAAAATTTGTTCAGATCAGGTTATTCGCAGATGTGTATCACAGACAGAAGGCTTGAGTATTTTGAAGCACTGCCATTCAGGACCAACTGGTGGTCACTACAATTCAAACCGCACCGCAAACAAAATTCTTGATGCAGGATTTTATTGGCCATCATTATTTCAGGACACCCATAAATTCATCCAAGCATGTGATAGGTGTCAGAGGGTCGGCAACATTTCTCACCGGGATGAGATGCCTCAAAATTGGAATCAGGCGTGTGAAATTTTTAATGTGTGGGGGATTGACTTCATGGAACCATTCCCAAGCTCACATGGTTGTAAGTTCATTCTTGTGGCAGTCGATTACATGTCTAAATGGGTGGAAGCTCAGGCCCTACCAACAAGCGATGCAAGGGCAGTTGTCAAATTCTTAAAGAAACTCTTCTCTAGGTTTGGAACACCACGGGCAATCATTAATGATCGAGGCACACACTTTTGCAATGCTCAGTTTGCAAAAATTCTAAAGCGCTATAATGTTTATCACAAACTAGAAACACCATATCACCTACAAACTAGTGGGAAAGTGGAAGTTTCCAACAGGGATTTAAAAAGAATCGTGGAGAAAAATGTTGCTCAGAATAGAAGAGACTGGGTAGAACACTTGGATGACGCTCTATGGGCATACAGAACAACATATAAGACTCCTATTGGAACCACTCCATACAGATTAGTCTATGGAAAAGCCTGTCACTTACCTGTAGAACTTGAACATAAAGCTTATTGGGCTATTAAATTTCTAAATTTTGATTCCACTCTTGCAGGCAAGAAGAGGAAGCTTCAATTAAATGAATTAGATGAATGGCGCACCATGGCATACGAAAATTCCAAACTTTACAAAGAAAGAGTGAAGAAGTACCACGATAGGCATATCAAGCATCCTAAACAATTTCAAGAAGGGGATCAAGTATTACTGTTCAACTCTAGGTTGAAGCTATTCCCGGGGAAGCTTATGTGGTCATGAGGTAAGTAAAAAGGTACGTCAAGCTCATGACGTTAAACAAGCGCTTCTTGGGAGGCAACCCAAATATTCGGGGGGTTTATTTTCATGCTTGTATGTTCTTTGTGTTCATGTTATTGTTATTTTTCGTATTTTCTTAGAGTTGTTAATTCGAATAAGTCCATGCTCTCATTATTTTATTTATCATGATCATTGTCCATGTGGTTGTTTACTTGATATTATTGTGAAATTGTACTTGTGTGAGCTATAATTTTATGTGTTAGATTGAAACTTTGAACCATTATTTCATGTTGGAGATGATTTTAGATCATTTTGTAACCATGGCCATGTGTTTGGAGAAGCAACCAAGACTTTAAACCAAGTTTTTAGTGCCTCACGGCCTCTATGAGGAGCTCATAGAGACCATCAAAGACCACCCAGAACTTTTTAACTAGGCTTCACAAGCTCTATGAGGAGCTCATAGAGACCATTAAGAAAAATCATAATGTTTACACTAGCTCATACAGCCTCAATGAGCTGCTCATTGAGGCCGTATGGAGCTATCTTTTTCATGATAATGTTGCTATCTTGTCTCTCTCTTCATTCTCCTTCTTCTCCAACCGAACCCTAGCTTCCATGATCCATCTATCCATGGCCGGATCTCACCAAAGAAATGTTCTAAATTATCTCCACATCTCCTTGGGAATTTGATCTAGTGTTTGTCTTCAAGCTCCACTCAAGTGTTTTCAAATCTTGTTGGTATGAAACTTGTTATGAATGAAATTTTTTTTTTTCTTTTCTTTTCTTCTTGCTTTCTTGAGTTTTTGTGTGGATTATTTCAAGCTTTTAGCTTGTATTGTGTGGTATAATCATCATGTCTTTGATTTATCTCGAATTTATGTACAAATCTTTTTGAATTCATGATGAGGGGAAACTCTAGTACATTGAATAGAGTCCATACGGGCTCCTTATGCCCGTATGGATCCTATTCACACCATTTTCCTCATGTTTCATCCATTTTCCTCATGTTTCATCCATTTTCATGCCACATAATACACTCTCTTGGATTCCTTTCATTCTTATTTGAATTATTATTGTTGTAGGAATGCCACACGTCAAGAAACTCGCTTCTAAACGGCCGAGGCATGAGTCTCACACCCCCGACGAGCCTTGCTTCTCTTATTCTCTCCACATGACCCGTTATGATAGTTTGAAGACTAAGCCATTTGCTACTTTTCGGCACATTGATTGGAGTGTTCTTGGAGAGCTTGGATGGGATGAGCAAGTGAGAGATTTATTTTCTTGAAATGGTTGGACGGAATTATTTTCCATTGATGAACCTACTTTTCGCCAACTTATGTTGGAGGTGTTGAGCACATTCGAGGTGAGGCAAGATGAGAGGAGTGTTCTCATTCGACGACCGGATGCCATTAAATTCTAAGCTTTTGGGAAGACTCATGCAATGAACCACATGGAGTTTGTAAAATACATGGGAATTTATGATGATGAGTTCATTAGCGCTTCATTGCTTAATTGGCCCCACATTGATTTTCCACTTGCCGTGAATGCAAGCAAGTATTGGAATTATTTAGCGCCAAGTGACACCACAAATACATGGAAGGCTACTCGTTTGGTGAATCCCCTCCATAGATACATTCATGCGCTCATTACTCGCTCTATTGGGGGACGAAAAGATAGCACTGGTGTAGTTACACAATCCAACTTGTTCACCATGTACGACATACTTAGGGAGTATCCTATTCATATTGGGCACTTAGTTGCTGAAGCATTCATTAATCAGAGCTATCTTTGCAGGGCCCTACATCACAAGGTTGATCCGTGGCATGAATTTGTTGGACCGCACTCGAGGTATGACTATGGTCGGGGAAGTCGCACCTCTTGGAGCACCTGTCCTGCGAGCTATTGGTTTGTTACAGAAGAAGGGTGGCACATGCAGCCTTGTTTCACACTTGACCACAGGAAAATCCAGTCACTAGGACCATGATGAGTCTGAGTCCGAATCTGATGGAATGCCCACTCAGGACCCACCTAGCACTTCATTTCCCTCAGACTTCGACTCTAGATTCAAGGGTATGGAGGATGACATTCAGGCTATTCGGCACGAGCAGCGCGAGATGCGAGGACAGATTTACCAGATCTTAGATGGTCAGTTGCAGCTCACAGAGCATTTTCAGCAGTTTGTCATCTTCTACCGTGGATCATCATCACAGGCCACTACTGCCTCCTGCTCCATTCCCTCGCCAGCTACAACACCATTTGATGATATCTTTTACTTCTGAGCATGGGCATTTGTTTCTTGTTATTTTTATTTCTGCAGTTTGTTTATTTTGACTTTATTTTGATGCAAGTGTGTTTGTTTGGTTTTAATAAGTTGGGGAGGGGATGCCCTACCAACCTTGTGTTGAACTTTGCTACTTATCATCTAGTATTTGTGTGTTTTGACTACTTCCTGGCATTTATTTTTGCTATCTTAATTTTTTTTTTGGAATGATGATGCCTCTTTATGCCGTGCAGGGTATTAAGGGAGCTTGGTGAGCCTCTCCACATCCCATGGAAGCCAGACCCGACATGAAAAGCTTGCAACACCTTTTATTCGGGTCACCTCTCGCGTGTCCACAAGATTTAACCAGGGAAGTTCTTCGTTCCACCCTCCTCCATTATTTTCATTGCACATGTTATTATGTTTTTCATGATTAGTGTACATTGGCGACAATGTAAAACACTAGGTGAGGGATGGGTGTATTGTATGTATTAGGGTTATTATTTACATGCTAGTGTACACATGATGGCTTATTCATTCTTGTAAGACTCTTCTAGCATGGTTTAATGATTGATGTGAGTTACATGCTTTGTGTGCTTTATTGAATCCTGTTTCACCTCTAGTATTTTCTTGTGCACTGAATCTTGTGTTGATGCCCTGGGAATAGCCAACATAACTACTCTATATCTCTTGAATGCTTAACACACATCTTTGAGTATTTGGCCTTAGAATTCTAAGTTCTTTCTTTCAATGAACTCTTAAGAACTTCTAGATCTTGTTGAGCTAGCCCTAATTTTGTGGCATGTAGAGTAGCCTGAAGACATGATCTAGGATGAATGTGAAAAAGAAAATGATGAAAAAAAAAGATAGAATGAATGAAAGCAAAAAAATGAGTTTATATCAGTATTCCTCTGCTAATGAAGCATGAATGCGTCTATGTAGACTGTAATCAAGTAGTTGGGTGGCTCTTGTGCCTAACCAGCATGTGCACCCTCCAGAAAGATTTTTTTGGTGCAGTCTATGTTAGTCGGACTTGGAAAAAAAATGAAATGAAATGAAAATAAAAACCCTAGTGATCTTTTTAGCTACCTACTAGAGGCTTTGACAAAAAAAAAGGGGGAGTTAGTTCTAGCTCAAGACTTAGAAGGATCTGTCTTGTTCATTGGAGTAGCACTTAGCATTTTAAGACTGAGTACTCTTGCATGTGGAGTGATTAGCATCTAGAGCTGTACTGATTAAAGTCAGTAGGCTGGACCAGGTTAGGGCAGATGAAATACAAGGTTCACACACATGGCACAAACATATAGGAGGTGAGACAAGATCTTTTTGTTGTACTTAATGTTTGTAACTCATTATCTTTTTATCATTTTCCAATGCTTGTAGAGTCTTGTATTTATTTGAGCAGGAGGTAATACATTTAGTCTCTTATCATTATCTATGTTTTTAATGATGTGTTTTCTTGGGGACAAGCAAACGCTTAAGTGTGGGGATATTTGATAAGTGTCTAAATGTACGTATTTTAGTATATATATTTGTTGCGTATAGCATGTATTTGTATAAGAATTGATGCCCGTTTTATGCTTAATCGTGTGTTATTTGTTTTGTAGGGCACGGAAACGCCATGGAGGACACGAAGATATGATTTGGGCGAAAAAGAGAAGAAAACCAGGTCATGGTATTGTAGTGTATTCACTGTAGTAAGTACTGGAGATGAATTACTGTAGCAGTGGCAGTGTAGCATCGCACTGTAGCAAGATTACTGTAGCACTTGGTGGGTTTTCAAGTTAGGAATCTGGCTTAATTAGGTGCTCATTGAAGATTACTGTAGCCAATCAAGAGAACAAGTTTTGCTTGAAGGCATACTGGCTCAATGAGGTGCTCATTGAGCCAATATAGATACTATTCTGAGTGCATTTGTGGAGTTTGCCTACCCCAAACAGTGTCAATGAGGAGCTCTATGAGGACCTCATGGCGCCAGTATACCACCTGAATGAGGTCCTCATAGAGAGGAGTATACCACCCGGGATTGAACTCATAGAGAGTGGTATACCACTCGGGATGTAGGCCATTTTGGGGGATGATGAGTGATATATAGGGGGACTTTTGGACAGGATTAGGGAGGATTTATGAGGGGAGACTTGGAGGATCCTTGCCAGCCAGCACTTGGGAAGAAGAGGAGAAAGGAAGAGATTATTTTGAAGAGTGTTTTGGCTTGAGGCTTGGGAAGATCAAGGGCATGATCTCAAGGGGAAAGGTTCATCATCAAAGGAGGAGGAGTATTCGGCTTTCCTTTGGCTTGAGGAAGCATCATTCAGCCGGCATTTTTCCTTCTTCATCATCATTCGGACTAGGGAGTGTCATTCATGCATTTAATTCTTGTTTTTGTTGAGATTGATATGCTTGTTTGTATGATGGCACACTAGACCCCCAAGGCCACAGGATGTTGGTGAACCTTGGGGGGTTCATCATGTATTTTGGATGCTACATTTACATTTGGAGTATATTGGTGTGATTTATGGATTGGTTCATTGTGTTTCATGCCTAGAACTATTATGTGGAGAAATCCTTAGTTCTTGTTTGAGTTGTATACATAGATGTGACCTACTCGTATGTACTAGATCGTTAATGAACTAAAAGGGGTAATCTTTGACCAACATACGGAGAAATTGGATGTAGGTAGCCCCTCCGAACCATGAGGATAAACTTAGGTTAAGTGCATCCTTAGCGCATGATCGACTTGTACTCATTGCAATCGTAGGAATATGATTAAGGAGAGATCCTTGTCATCATTTGTACGGGATTAGGGCTTCGCCGCCGAGAAATTGGGGTTGAACTAATTTTGAGGTCCATCGGTCTAAATCACCCTTGCCATTTATTTTTATGCATCCTTATATCATGATGACCTCTCTTGTGAATCCTCATCCCTAGGCCTATTCTTAGCATCATTGCTCTTGTGATTTTCTTGCTTGCCTTGGAATTACTATAACTGTGTTTTATTTAAATTCTTGTTCGTATTAGAGTAGTATACCATGCTTAAGTTGTAAGGTTAGAAAGTGAGTGATGGAGGAGTAATAGGAGCTTCTTAGCCCCGTGGAATACGATCCTTGGCCTTTGCACTAGGTATTACTTGGCGACCCCGTACACTTGCGGGTGATTAGCCAACACGTCTGAATATGCGTGTAAACCGCAAGTGCACGGGTGTCAAAGTAATAAAATACCCGTGAGTGGGGTAGTCAAATCCACAGGAAACAGGGTTACTAGTACTAACTTCTTCTTTACTTTCTAGCCTAATGATAATGGGATAATGCGGTGATCTAATGTGCGAAGAAATGAATACCGGAGACGAATATGCAAGGGTAAAATAAAGGAAGATCTTAATCAGTAAAATTGGTTTATTCGGGCAATGATCCCCTTAGGATTCAGGTATTAGGTATCAGATATCCAAAGTGTTTCTATGATGAGTAGGTTACGTCTTTGAAATCGAAATATAATTGGATCTATCTCCAGATCACCGATACTAGCCCCTATGAAGTCCCGGTGGAAAAATCGCTCAATCACAACACCTCACACCACATATAACCGCAAAGCACTCTAGGGATTCCGAAAGGTGTAACCAATTTCTAAAGATTGATCCAACCCTAATTCCCAGCGAATGATCCTAACCACCTACAAGGTCCTGGGGGAGAAATCGAGCAATCTCACACCTCCCACCAAATATGGTTGCATAGAGTCTAGGGAATGGAGATAAAATATACCAATCGAAGTGGAAAGGGGATACTTCACTATCTCATGACTCATCCTCTCAACCCTCTTCAATCTTGAGGTTCTAACACTAATGGGGATCTCTCTCCCACCAAGGCAACAAATCATGCAAACCAAATAACCAACAGATTAATAAGGCAAGCAACCATTAAACAATCAAGAATGAAACTTAATCAAACTCGGACTAAATAGAAACACAAAGTAAATTCACATAAGATGAGAATCCTAGGGTTTAGAAGCCCAAATACCCTCTAGGGTTTTAGTTATTCAAGGAGCAACATACAAAACACACCATCAATGAATGAAAGTACATTAAAACCATAGAAATAAACCCCCTTTTTATATGAACTGATGGCCTTGATGTAGAGCTCCGATGTCTTGAAGGACCCTCTCCGATGGTAAGTGTCACACCCACCCCTTTTACCGAGATAAATGTGGCACCCATCAGTTTAAAATCCATTTTAACTGGAAACCTGACACCCCTCAGAAACCAAATTAGACTTATAAATCACAATTTACAACTTTACACCAACTACAGGATTCAAATACATAAATACAACAAATATAATTACTCAAATTTGCGGGTACAACCGCTACAAGATCACGACAACAACAAATAGAAAGAAAGGTATGTAACCTATTGCAATCTTGGACTCAACCCTGACTAGCTCTATAGTCGAACAGTGGTCTACTAGGGTCTTGCTCCTGCAACTAAAGCACATTCAGTTGGTCGATAGTGGCTCAATAATTTCAAATAATTAAGTGTACTGTACATAAAGTGTATAAACATCAATTCTCAAATAATTTCCCAACTTTTATGAATACTAGAATTTAAAAAAAAATGTAACTTGAAAGAGCTTTTGAAACATAAATTCCTTATAAATCAATATGAAATCGGATTTCTCAGAAAACATAAATTTTGTGAGGGACTACCCTCCTAAGAGCGACAGCTGGCTTCACCCCTTCACCACAATTCAAAATAACATAAATCTCAAATTCAAAATAAAACAATACCCAATACTCACCCAGCATAACATGGTCTAGAAACCTCTCTAACCTTCGCCGTGGCCGCGGCTAGGTTCAGAGCCGTCAAGGAACTCATGTCCTTAACGTTGACCCACCGGTTCATCGGTCGGTGACCCAGGCTACCCGATGAATATCTAGCCAGGGCTCTACGCTCCCACCTGAACTGGCCCTCGTAGAAATCAACACTCAGGTCCACCACGCCACCTCTAAAGGCTAGCCCATGGGACCCACTACTGCAGTAGTCGGCCCTTAGCCCGCCGTCATCGTCCAAACCATCAAGTAGATACAGCAATAATACAATTGGTATAAATCATATCACATGATCCTTATCCAAGACAAGCATTCACATCTCAGAAATAAACATTATTTTCCAGAAAGCCAATGCCAAAAGTATAACAATGCATAAACCAGTAAAGTCCATATTTATGATACCATTCCTATACCATGAATGAAAACCAATTTCACAAACAATGCCGATAAAACATTTTAATATACTCACATGGTTTCACAAATCATTCCAAATCAAAGCATATGTAACCATATAAAATAAACACATGAACCAAATAATTAAATCATATATACATGTATTTTCACTATTTGAAAAATACGTATAATTATACAAATTATGTATATCAATACGATCATCAAGACACATCAACGGCAAATAAATAATAATAAATATAAATATATTTCAACAGTATACGCAATTAAACATAATAAAATGAAATAATTAAACCATCATTTCCAAAATACTAGCCATTAAATAATTATTTCAAAATAATAATAATGAAATAATTATTTCCAAAAGAATAATAATTATCCAATAATTTAAATAATAGCCACTATCAACTAACCTGGTCTTCCTTGGTTTTCTTGCTAGACCTGTAAGTCCCTCCCAAGTTTAATCAACACCTAACAGGAGAACTGAATAAAATAAATTAATACGACAACTAAAAACATAATTGAACTCAACCGAAAATACAAGAAATCAATAACCGACTCTCTAATTAGGTCCACTCACTCCAATCAGTAAAAACACAACCTTGCATAGTTAAACCGGTCTTCAATTGCATTTAAATAAACCCAATTCCACTGAACCAAGCTCAAATTCACTGAACAAAACTCAACGTCACTGAACCAACCTCAATCTAGCCAATCAGCCTTGAACCAACTCCAAGTCTTATACAAAATCTGTTGAACCAGTTTGGTTCAACCGAACCCAAATTTTCCTTGAATTGGTTCAGCGCAATATCCAAACCAAGCCCAAATCAGTCTTAACCCACTCAATTTAACCAAACAATTCAAGTCCAACCACACTCAACTTGATTTGATCAAACTTAGATCAAAATCAATTCAATTGAACCCAACCACTCCAATTCTCATCCAAACCCAACTCCAATCCATTTAATGAACTTAACTAAACCAAATCAAATTCTCTTCACTTGATTTGATCAAGCCCACTCAACCAAATTAAACCCCACTCAATCAATTCAATTCAACTCAACCAAATCAATTCCAACTTGGGTTGATCCAATCAAATCAATTTGGCTAAACCCAACCAATTCCAATCCAACCATCATCATTAACATCTTAATCATCATAATCATCAACTTAATTAACCAAACTAAATCCTAATATCAAGCACTCATCATCTACAATAATTAAACATGCTTTGCTACTTAAATTCATCATTTTTCTTCATTAAATTTACGAAATACACATATATACATGCATACATACATTTATTCATGAAAAATACACCAAGAAAAACTATTACCAAGCAAGGTCATCTCTCCGGCAAGCTTTCTCCGGCGATCTCCAATCCTCCACCTCAAATCTCCCATTTTTCTTCTCATTTCTTTTTTTTTTCCTCGGGTTACTGTATCAGTATGAAGAAGAAGAAGATGAACAAACCCTCAAACTCTAGATTTTTTTCCAACTTATGTTTTCAGCCGAAATTCACTTTTAGGCCCTCGAAATATAATTTCTTACAAAACAGTTCCTGAAAAACTCACCAATGGCCCCTGAATTATGAAATAGTATTCTCAAAAGGTCCTTTCAAACTATCCAATGGTCCCTAGATTATAATACAATATTTCAAAAAGATCCCTTCCATCTTACCTTTCAGTCCTTAGTTTCCATAAACATTTCATATCAATCCTTTTTCTATTACACTTTAACCCAAAATTTTTTATAAACTTTCACATTTAGGTCCTTATTATTTCCACTTGGTGTTTCTCAACAAGATTACTCTGTAGAAAAATCTTACTGCAACTGTATTAATGCCATGAATACATTTTCCAACAGGTATCCAAAGGTTCAGGGTATTACAGTAGGTTCACCGGTGGCTTCCTTGATGCTATGACGGAGGAGGAATCGATCAAAGTTGGTGATAAAACGCCTCCCAAGACGCAAAGACCTTCTGTCCAAACCATAGGCATCTCACCCCTCAAGAGCCGCACAAAAGATGAGAAAGAATAGGGCAAAATGGCAATTCATAGGCCTTAGACCGCGTCTGTCACGTGCCCCCACGCACCCATGTGGTTTTTCTGCGCCCCCGCGTGGGCTGCACGAATTTCAACGCGGGCCGCGTAAACAGTAATTCTGCTATAGTATGTAGCTACAGTACAATGTTGTAGTATTTTGCTACTGTACTTAGGTATAGTACTCTCCATAATCGCGGTCCAAACACTCTTCTCTTGAGGCCACATAGCCAGGCACACGTCCATGTGGTAGACTATAAGACTTTTCTCCATCGATGTATCTTTGAGATGTCATGCAATCTTCACAAAGAGAAAGAACATAAAGATGTGGCTGCCTTTGTGCCCTTCCAACTAGTGAATTGACTTGAATCTTCTTGGAAGTTGACACACATCTCCACGTTCATGAACTCCTCTTGTCTTGGTCCTTGAAATGAACAAGAACTCCGAACATTATGTCTTTATAGCCTATCTTTGCTTCCTTTTTATTCTTCAAGGCATTCACAACCTATATGCATAAAAGAACACCAAATACACAATATAAGACATAAACCATGGTAAAAATAATTCTCAATGCATGTAAAATATATATAGAATTATGTCTATTCAAGCACTTATCACTCTCCAAACTTTTTCTAAGTGATTACTTATAGATGCAAATGCAGATTTCTCGAACTGATCAAGCACACTATCTAATTCACCATTCTGATCCCGAATTCCGGAAATGTAATCAACAACTGATTCTTCCACTTGATGGTAAATAGTGTAGTACTCTTGCAAGGGAAAACACGGCGTGGCCTGTACTACAAACAGTTGAACTTTCTGCTCTATATTTTTTACCATACCCGTGATTGTGTCGAATAATTCGGGTATGTTGATCATTTTTCCTACATCAAAATAAAGAAAAAAAAATTAGAATGATGATAGAATAAGAAGATGTGAAGTAAAAAGGATGATGAATCGCTAAGATAACAAAGTACAGAGTATCTCTAAACGCCTACTCCATGGCAATGACGCCAAAAACTTGACAACGCCTCTTGCATGTGACCCGTCAAGTGCATGGGTTTGTCGAAGTAATAAATCCTAGGTGAGTGGGTATCATCTCCACAGGGAGTAGGGAATAAAAATACCAAGATTGCTATCTAAATAAGCAAAGACAGAATAATGATTTTGTTTATAAAATGTAATGAAAGCAAGAATAAAAGAAACAAGAATGAGAGAAGCCCAAATCGATGAGAGGTAAGGCAATCGATAGAAGTGGGGTACTCAGAAATTATTCCACCTAGGATAGTTGCATCAAGGGCAAAATCAACTATTATATCTCCTAATTGACGCTTAATGAGTCGTGAAAATCCTTTAACACACGGTCATAAACCTAAGGTCAGCCGTGACTAACTGTACACTATGTCCCGGCAGAGAAATCGATCAATCTCAACACCTCACACTGTGTAGAGTTGCGAGACACTCTGGGGATTCCAAATGATAAACCCTATTCCAATGTATAGATGTAATCCTTTGGTCCAGGTGAAAGACCCCTAGTCGCAATTATGCCCTAGGTGCTAAAGTCACTTCAACACTTCACTCTGTTACCTGTGCAACTAAGCCCAAGCGGATGTCATTCCTTAGCCCATTCACTCTACTATGACCATAAAGAACTCTTGGAATGTGGAGGTAGGATAAATCACATCAGAAGGGAAAGGGGACACTCCGCTACCTCTCGACTCATCCTCTTGACCCTCTCCAATCTTGCAATGTCTAATGCTCATGGTGTGTCACCCACGTTACCAATATAGACTCTCAACCCTAGTGTCACTCTAAGGAGAAATTATGCAACAAGCATTCAAGATTGAAACTCAATTAAAGACATCAATTAAGGAAAATATAATAGAAGATTAATGAAACAAATACATCCTAGGGTTCACAAATCCAAGTACCCACTAGGGGTTTAGCTCTCCATGCAGCTAGTTACAATCAATAATAAAATCGAATGTAAAAACAAGTAATCTATAGAAAAATCCCGTCAGTGGTCGTGTTGATGGTCTTGTATAGTGGCCTCATCTCCTACAAAGGTCCCCTTGTCTGGCCTAGGGCACACCTCGCCGGATTGGTGTAGACGAAAGCTCCCCCTATAACCTTCTTGGAAGTAGAGCACGATGTCAAAGCCATAGAACCTCTCCAAAACCCTTGCTAATACCTCTCAAAACCCTAGCCGCCGCCCCCTTGAAAGTTTGGGAAAAGGTGGAGAAAAGAATGCTGAAATTGGGCTGAAAGTCAGTTTTTAAAGGGCTAGAATCGGGCATCCACACGCCCCTGGGGTGCCCATGTGGATTTTTCACACGGGCGTGGGTAAGTTCCACACGACCATGTGGATCCTCTGAAATTTAATTTCTTGGTCGGCTGTGAACAGTTCCTGCTACAGTAATTGCTATAGTGTTTTGCTACGGTTACCTGCTATAGTACCAGCGCGAACACTCCCAAATCTATGTTTTCATCGAGGTAACATAAATAGGCACACGTTTACGTCATAGATCATTTTGCTTCTTTAATAAACGGCCTCATTGATGAAGCTCTTGCTATCAATGCACAAATCGGGATACTGAAGTGATCGCTTTTGTGCCCCTACAAATCATTGTGTAGCTTTGAATACAAGGAGGTTGACACATTCTCGCATCTTGAACCCGACTTTAGGTTTTTGGCGCTGATCCTTCTGAAGATTTCCTCCAAATAGTGTGTTCATGATCTACATTGGCTTCTTTCTTTAACATTCGGCTTCACAACTCTATATGCATGAAAGTAACAGAAATCCACAAGTATTAGTGCTAAAAGCTGATAAAAGTAATGCTCAACATAAGGAAAAAAAACCTCGCATTCTTATCACACAAGCACTTATCAGGCGACACAGGTTATGCAGTACACAGAGTTTATGGCACATTTTGATACTAATAAGTGCTTGTGAGATAAGAATGCGAACCGTTCTTTCCTTAGGATAAGCATTACTTTTGTCAGGTTTTAGCGCTAATACGTGTGTATTTATGTACTTTTATACAGGTTCGGGTTGTGAGGCCGATTATTTGTGAAATAAGCCATTGTAGATCGTTTTACGCATTATTTGGAGGAGATTTTGAGAAGGCTCAAACGCAAAGACATGAGTCGGGTTTAGAATGCTAGAATGTGTGCCAACCTCCTTGTATTCGAGATAAGGCAATGATTCAGAGGGGCACGAAGGCAGTTACATCCTAGTATTCCAGCTTGTGCATATTTAGCAAGATCTCCACCAACGTGACCATTTATCGAAGAACCAAGATGATCTACGACGTGAACGTGTGTCCGTTTACGTTACCTCGATGAAAGCATGGATTCGGGAATATTTCGGGAAGTTACTGTAGCAGGTATTTTAGCAAATCACTGTAGCAAATCACTTTGGAAGAAGGTTGGTAAGGGAGCCTCCGTCGGATTGATTCGGCGAGGCGTATCTTATGCCGGACAAGGGGATCTTACGACGAGTAGAGGACCCTCCACAAGACCATCGCCACGACTATCGAGGGGGTTTTCCTATAGATTGTTTTCTTTTATATTTGATTTCATTATCGTTTGTATTGTGCTCCATGGAGAGCTAAACCCCTAGTGGGTACTTGGTTATTTGTGAACCCTAGGATGTATTAGTTTCATTGAATCTTTTTATTATGGTTTCAATTAATTTATGTTATTGTGAGTTCCAATCTTGAATGTTTGATTGTTTTAATACTCCCTTAGAGTGACACTATGGTTGAGAGTTCATGTGGTAACCCTTGTGAGTGAGTGACACACCACTAGAGTTAGACAAAGCTTGATTGGAGAGGGTTGAGAGGGTGAGTCGAGAGGTACAGGAGCGTCCCCTTTCCCCTCAGGTGTGATAGATTCTATCTCTGTTCCTCGAGTTCTTTGCAGCCATAATAGAGCGAATGAGCTAAGGGATGACCCTTCGCTGGGGCTTAGTTGCGAGTGCAACGGAGTGAAGCGTTGTGGTGATTTTAGCATCTAGGGCTTAATTGTGGTTAGGGACCTTTCTTCTGGACCAAGGGTTAGGTCTACAATTAGGAAGAGATTTATCACTTGGAATCCCCAGAGCTTAATGCAATCCTTCTTAGGAGTGTGAGGTTGAGAGGTTGTTCATCCTCTCCTCCGGGACATGTAGAGGATTAGGCTTGGTTAACCCTAGATTCGGGGCAGTGCATTAAAGGGTGTCCCTGACTCACCATTGCATTAGTTAAGAAGCATAATAGGGAGTTCTTGCACTTGTCGCTACACTAGGTCGATTCTATTCGGATTTTCTTCGATTAAATTGGCGAATGTGCCTCGTTTTCATGCTAAAATGACTGTGATGTGTTTTTAATGAGTTCTTGAATGGAGAAAGAGGTGTATTCATGAATTTTGCCACAAAGGGTCGTGTTTTTTCACACCCCGTGAATCCACACGGGCGTGTTGACTTTCCACACGACCGTGTGGATTCCTGCATTATTAAGTTATGAATAAATTTGATCGATTCTTTTTCCAATACATGCAGGTATAGCTCCAAGATTAAAGAAGGTAACTGGTAAGCGTCCTAGAGAGCCTACTCATGAACCGGAAAGCATGGAATTTACACTTCCCGAACATCAAGCTTGATTTGAGTGATTAACGAATCTTAAGTTCGGTCAGACACGAATTCCAGATGTGGGCTCCCTTAGGAAGGTACAGTTAGCACATGACATATCTGATGAGGTCGAGGAGTTACTATCGGTAGGTAGTTGGCGCAAGGTATTGATTATTTGTGACCCTACTATCCGCCTACTCACATTAGAGGTACTCGCATCATTTGAGTTGACCGCTCTTATGCTCATTTCGATAGTGTCGACGCCATTCAGTTTAGAGCTTTTGGGCAACAACACAGTATGAGCGTCACGCAGTTCTCTGTTAGGCTTGGTTTATATGATGAGGGGTTTACTGAGATGGAGGAGTATGAGGATCTACCAATTGACATTTCAGGAGGCTTAACTCCCCAGAAAGCATATTAAATACTATGTGGTAAGGGACGATATGAACCAGGAGTGTCTAAGGCTTCATGCCTTTCTTGACCGAGCTAAAGATATCTTCACGCCATCTTGAGTAGGTCAGTGAATGGTGAGGCGATAGTACAGGAGTCCTAAGCAAGCAGGAACTTCTATATTTATACTCTATGGTATGAAATAAGCCGATTCATTTGGGACACATCTTAGTGGAGTACCTGAAGCACCAAGGGCAGTATCCTAGCCTTGGTGTAATTTTTGTGGGCCCATAGATTACTAGACTCATTTTGGGGATGGGTTTACGAGACACGATCAGAGGGGCCGAGAAAATAATAGTACCAGCACCCCTCAGGTTAGCAACAATGAGACTCATGGGTATGATCAAGAAATATCCTGGTGGTGTTTATGTGCTGAATATGTCCCCACCAGAGCCTCTTGTATCCGATGAAACCACCGCAGAGGGGTCTCAACCAGCTTTAGAGTCAGAGCTTAAGGGAGATCAGATAGAGATGGTACCTCCGGTGACAGAGGACCCACCCTCCGCGTGCATGTTTTTACCATCTCGAGCCCAGGATCGCTTTGAGAGGCTCGAGAGCGCTGTGGGGAGATACGGACAGAGGTAGCAGAGGCCCTAGCAGAGATTGCCGATATTAGAGATGCGCAGGCCGCACAATATACGTAGTTCATGGCACGTTTCGACACATTACAGCAGATCTTAGAGCGAGACGTCGGCTCATAATTTGTCCTGCAGCCGAGGACTGCTCAAGCCCCCTCGGTTTCTCCGGTACCTCCATCCCCTATTCTGGCACCAGATGACCCACCATGTACTTCATCACCAGCAGCAGCAGCATAGCCAGAGGATGACATCGACACTCAATTTTATTTTCTTCGTCTTTTACTTCCGCATTTTATTTTGGACTTGTACACTCAAAAAGGACTTTCCTTCTGAGTTTATTTTCATTTTGTATCTCGAGTTGTATTCATTGTCATATCTTTTATATACTCGAGTTATGTTTGTTTTTATTGAGCTTCACTGAACCCCCTCGTGTATGTGTGCATATGGTCTTGTCATCATGGGAATTGAGACTTTGTCATAGGTACGGCCAAGATGTTTCGGCACTTGGCTATGTGAGCTTCACAACCCATTGGAACAACACTCCCAAGGACTTAGCTCCATCAAATGCAACACTAGGAGTCAGGGGAGTATTGTTTTGATTGCTTCTCCCACATCTAAATTTAATTGATTTACATTATGAATGAGCTTGCATGTGTACATTTGGGACAATGTAGAACTTAAGTGTGGGGGGGTGGTTGGGGGGGGCGGAGTTTCATAGTGCATGCATCTCTTTTATAATAGTTTTGATTGATATACATGCTCACATAGCCAATGGCAGTTCACCTTAGTTGCATTGATTGTATTCTTGAGTTTAGTAGAATTTTTAACATTGAATGTTTTCATGCTCTAGTTTTTGCTTGAATTTCTAGGAATTTTTGCCCGATCGACACTTGTTGCACTACTCACTCTTTGAACTCTTTTGGAAACTCATGTTTGATGTATAAGGGACTAGTTCTAGTTGTTTCTTGTGTTAATTCTGAAAAAAAAATGGAGAAAAGTAAAGAAAGAGCAAAATAGTTTTGTTGTTTAGTTGTGTTTGTTGAGTGGAAAGAGCTACGACCTATGATGTATGAAGCTACTCTCATAAGTCGGATACTAGTTATGCCTAATGAGAGAAAGAGCTATCTCATGGGATGTATGAAAGCTACCACCTCGAAAGTGTGAAAGCCACCTTAGCGGCCGCTTTGGAAAGGGCTATCTTAGAGGATGTGTGAAGCTACTACTCTTTTTGAATTTTTGTCACCTTTCGTAGATAAATGAGTCCCTTGTACGTAGAACTTTGAGGAGTATACTTTGGGTTGACTTGAGTGAGTTCACACACTTACACGTTTTTTGGTTTGTCGCCTTTTTTGATTCAAGTTTTTAGCTAGAGCATTGATTTTTCGTATTTAGTGTTGAAATTTCCCATACTTGTAGAATGCACTCTTTGTATGCTTTGGTGAACCTAAGGCCAAGAACTTCCAATGTCTCCTTCATCTATGCATTTAATGTTTTAATTTTTGCTTGACGACAAGCAAAAGCAAAAGTGGGGGGAAGTTTGATAAGTGCATGTGCGATAAGAATACGAAGTGTTCTTTCCTTGTGTTGAGCATTACTTTTCTCTAGTTTTAACGCTAATATGTGTGTATTTATGTTACTTTCATGCAGGTAGGGTTGTGATAAGTGCTTGTGTGATATTAATGAGAAGCATTCTTTCCTTATGTTGAGCATTACTCTTCTCGGGTTTTTACACTAATATGTCTGTTTTTATGTTACTTTAGTGCAGGTAGGGTTGTGAGGCCGATTATGAAGGAAAGAAACCAATGTGGATCATAATGCACTGATTTTGGGGGAAAAATTGCTAAAGTTCAAATGCGAAGACATAGGTCGGGTGTGAGATGCCAGAGTGTGTGCCGACCTCCTCGTATTCGAGTTGGCACATCCATTTGGAGTGGCACAAGGGCAGTCACACTCGAGCATTCCGACTTATGCACATAGAACAAGAGCTCCACCAACTTGTCTATCATTGAAGAGGCAAAGCGATCCACGATGTGAACGTGTGCCCGTTTGCGTTACCCCGATGAAAGCATGGATTCGGGAAGCTATTTAGGCCGAATACTGTAGCAGAGCACTGCAGCAAAGTACTTTAGCGACACTGTTTACAACAGGCCGAGAAAACAGGAATTCAGAGAACCCACACGGGCGTGTGGAAATTATCCACGCCCGTGTGGAAATTCCACATGGGCGTGCGAAAGATCCACAGGCCCGTGTGGTCACCCGATTCCAGCCCTATTTAAAGCCGATTCAGCCGCGATTTTAGCATTCGTTTCTCCATCTTTTCCCCAACTTGAGAGAGGGCTTTGACTAGGGTTTTGAGGGGTATTGGCTAAGGTTTTAGAGAGGTTCTACGGCTCAGACATCGTCATTCCTTAGGAAGAAGGTTGGTAGGGGAGCTTCCGTCGAGGCGTATCCTATACCAGACGAGGGAATCCTTGGACGACGAGTAGAGGACTTTCCACAAGACCATCGACACAACTATTGAGGGGGTTTCTCTATGGATTCATTGCTTTTACATTCTATTTCTTTGATGTACTTAGCTCCATGGAGTGCTAAACCCCTAGTGGGTACTTGGGTATTTGTGAACCCTAGGATGTATTTGTTTCATTGAATCTCTTTATTATGCTTTCAGTTAATTGGCGTTTGTTGTGAGTTCCAACCTTGAATGTTTGATTGTATGAAAATTTGCCCTAGAGTGATACTACGGTTGAGAGTTCTTGTTGGTAACCTTGTGAGTGAGTGACACACTATGAGCGTTAGACAAAGCTAGGTTGGAGAGGGATGAGAGGGTGAGTCGAGAGGTACAGGAGTGTCCCCTTTTCCCTCCGACATGATAGATTCTACCTCTGTTCCTCGAGTTCTTTGGGCCATAATAGAGTGAATGGTCTAAGGGATGACACTCCGCTGGGGCTTAGTTGGGTGTGCAATGGAGTGAAGCGTTGAGGCGATCTTAGTATCTAGGGCTTAATTGTGGTTAGGGACCTTCCGCCTGGACCAAAGGGTTAGGTCTATAATTAGAAAGAGATTTATCACTTGGACTCCCTAGAGCTCATTAAAACTCTATTCGAGCACGAGGTTGAGAGGTTATCTAATCTCTCCTCCGGGACATGTATAGAGTTAGGCATAGTTGACCTTAGATTTGGGACTATGTAATTAAGGATTTCCATGACTCACCATTGCATCGATTAGGAAGCATAATAGAGGGTTCTTGCACTTGAAACAATTATCCTAGGCGGAGCATTATCCGAGTACCCCATCTTTATCAATTGCCTTACCTCCTCCTTTACTCATGCTCTCTTACTTGTTGCTTTTACTTTTGAGAATTGAATCATTGTCACACTTATCACTATTGATCTTTCACATAGCTAAGAAGCGGATTAAGTGTTTTTATTCCCTACTCCCTGTGGATTCAATACCCGCTCATCCGGGATTATTACTTCGACAAACCCGTGCACTTATAGGATATACGCAAGGGGACCTTGTCAGGTTATGAGACCGATTATGAGAGAAAGAAGCTAATGTGGGTCGTAATGCACCAATTTGGAGGAAATCTTGCTAAGGTTCAAATGCGAAGACATAGGTCTGGTTCGAGATACGGAAATATATGCCAGCCTAATCGTATTTGAGTTAGCACAACTATTTGGAGTGGCACAAGGGCAGTCACAATCAAGCATTCTGACTTATGCATATAGAACAAGATCTCCACCAACATGTCCGTTATTGAAGAAGCAAAGTGATCTACGACGTGAACGTGTGCCCGGTATTGTAGCAGGTACTGTAGCAAGAATACTATACCAGTATTATTCACAGCCGCCCGAGAAAATAGGAAAACAGAGAATTCACACAGGCATGTTGAAATTCCACATGCCGGTGTGAAAAATCCACAGGAGCGCTCACACGGGCATGTGGATTCTCGATTCCAACCCTTTAAAAGCCGATTTCAGCCTCGATTTCAGCATTCTTTTATCCATCTTTTCCTCAACTTGACAGAGGGCGGTAGCTAGGGTTTTGAAAGGTATTGGCTAGGGTTTTGGAGAGGTTCTATGGCTCCAGCATCACGCGCCGTTTGGAAGAAGGTTAGTGGGAGAGCTTTCGTCGGCACCGATCCGGTGAGGTGTATCCTAAGCCAAACAAAGGGACCCTTGTGACGAGTAGAGGACTCTCCACAAGCCCATCGCCATGAATAACGAGGGGGTTTTCTATGCATGCTTTGTTTTTACATTCGATTTCATTGATTCTATCTAGCTTAATGGAGAGCTAAACCCCTAGTGGGTACTTGAGTATTTGTGAACCCTAGGATGTATTCGTTTCATTGAACCTCTTTATTATGCTTTCAATTAATTGATGTTTATTGTGAGTTCCTGACACGTCCGAATATGTGTGTAAACTGCAAGTGCACGGGTGTCGAAGTAATAATTACCCCGGTGAGTGGGTAGTTGAATCCACAGGGAACAGAAGTATTAGTATTAACCAATTCTTAGTTATTTAGTCGAAATCAATGAATATGATTAAATGAATTAATTGCAAGAGAATTAATAAGCAAGCAAACGGGCAAGAAAAACAAGTAAAGGAGATCTCAATCAATAAAGATGAGATACCCGGATAATGCTACCCCTAAGATCTAACATGAAGCTCAAGATTCACTAAATGCTTATAAACCGAGTCTAATGAGTCGAGTTAATCCAAGAACAACCGGCCCTTGCCTCCAAGCCATCGGTACTAGTCCCCTACAAGGTCCGGGCGGAGAAATTGCTCAATCTCAACACCTCACACCCCATATTACCGCAATACGCTCTAGGGAAACCTAAGAGTGAAACTGATTCCTAAAGATAGATCCAACCCTAATTCCCGGCGAAGGATCCCTAACTCTCTACAAGGTCCCGAAGGAGAAATCTCTCAATCTCACGCCTCACACCAAATATGGTTGCATAGAGTTTAGGGAATACGGAGATAGGAAACACTCAATCGGAAGGGAAAGGGGACACTCCACTATCTCATGACTCACCCTCTCAACCCTCTTTAACCTTGAAGTTCTAACTCTAATGGAGACCTCTCTCTCATCAAAGTAACAAATCATGCAAATCTAATCAACCATAAGGATTAATTAAACAAGCAAGCAATGGGAATATAAGATTAAAACTCAAATCAACTCAGATTTAATAGAAACATAAAGCAAATCATTACAAAAACATAGATCCTAGGGTTCACATGTCCAAACACCTACTAGGGTTTAGCCCTCCATGGAGCAAGTTACAAAACAATGATGAATACAATGAAAAGCAATGAAAACGATGAAGTAAAACCCCCTTAAATTCGTGATGATGGCCTTGATGGGTTGCCCAACGTCTTGAAGAATCCTTCCCCGAAGCTAGTTCATCGAAGGCTCCCTCTATGCTATGAAGGAGAGAAGATCGATCAAAGTTGGTGATGGACGCCCCCCCAATATCGCCAAAGACCTCCTAAAAACCCTAGCCGCCTTGCCTTCAAAGTACTCGCGAAAACCCTCGCCAAAAGTCTCCAAAGAATAGGGCAAACGGCCTATTTAAAGTCCAAAACCGCGCTTGTCACGTGCCCCCATGCGCCCTTGTGGATTTTCCACGCGCCCATGTGGGCTGCATGAATTTCCACACAGACACATGAACAGTAATTTTGTTACAGTGCTGCTACAGTGCTTTTCACAAAACGCGGTGCAAACACTCTTCTCTTGAGGCCACATGTCTGGGCACATGTCCATGTGGTAGGCTATAAAACTTTTCTTCATCAACGTATCTTTGAAAGGTCTTGCAATCTTCACAAAGAGAAGGAACATGAAGATGTGGCTGTCTTTGTGCCCTTCCAACTAGTGAATTGACTTTAATCTTCTTGGAAGTTGGCACACATCTCCACGTTTATGAACTCCTCTCGTGTCTTGGTCCTTGAATTGAACAAAAACTCCCAACATTGTGTCTTTATAGCCTATCTTTGCTTCTTTTTTACTCTTCAAGGCATTCACAACCTATATGCATAAAAGAACACCAAATACACAATATGAGACATAAACCATGGTAAAAATGATGCTCAATGCACGTAAAACATATATAAAAATATGTCTACTCAAGTACTTATCAGTTCCAATCTTGGAGACTTGATTCTATGAATGCTCCCCTAGAGTGACACTAGAGTTTAGAGTTCTTTTTGGCAACTCTTATGAGTGAGTGACACACCATGAGAGTTAGACAAAGCTAGATTGGAGAGGGTTGAGAGGGTGAGTCGAGAGGTAGCAGAGCATCCCCTTTCTCCTCCAGTGTGATCTATCCTACCTCCACGTTCCAAGAGTTCTTTGTGGCCATAGTTGAGTGAATGGGATAAGGGATGACCTTTCGCTGGGTCTTAGTTGCGAGTGCAATGCAGTGAAGTGTTGAGGTGATTTTAGCACCTAGGGCTTAATTGTGGCTAGGGATCTTCCACCTGGACCAAAGAGTTAGGTCTATACATAAGAATAGGGTTTATCACTTGGAATCCCTAGAGCTCATTGCAATTCTATGCGAGTGCGAGGTTGAGAGGTTATTCAATCTTTCCTTTGGGACATGTATAGAGTTAGGCATGGTTGACCTTAGATTTGGGATCATGTAATTAAAGATTTCCATGCTCATTGTTGCATCAATTAGTAAGTATAATAGAGAGTTCTTGCGCTTGAAACGATTATCCTAGGCGGATCAATATCCGGGTACCCCATCTTTATCGATTGCCTTACCATCTCCTTTACTTGTGCCTTCTATCTTGTTGTTTTTATTTTCGTTATTTCATATTTTGTCACACTTATCACTATTCATCTTCCACATTAGTTAAAAAACAACTCAAGTGTCTTTATTCCCTACTCTCTGTGGATACGATACCCATTCATCTGGGATTATTACTTCGACACCCATGCACTTGCAGTTTACACACATATACGGATGTGTCAACAAGATCCTCTACCTCATCCACCAACCTATCTCCCTGCTGTATATCTAGCAACATGCTTGTGTCTAAAAAGTGAGATTGTCCAAATCTCAATTTTGACAACCCCTCAAAATGGACTTGGTGCTCCGGGAATAGCAAATCCCATATTCTCCGGCTCAGGAGATGACTCACGCAGATATTTCTCAGCTTGCTTCTTCTACCGGGGTGCCATATCTACAAAATTAAAACAAAAAGTCGATAAAAAACATTCAAAAATTATTTCTAAAAAATTCCACATGGTCGTGTGGAATTTTCACATGCCCCTGTGGATTCACGGGGAGTGAAAACCTCACAGCCACATGCTAGAAATCTACAAATACACCATTAGATCATTTCAAAACTCTTCCTAAGCATGTATAAACCATCTAATTGACAAAACAAAGAAGCATTCACCATTCTTATTGATTAAATTCAAGTGTGATGAAGAAAAGAAAGAATTAAGGGTTACTGACGAGATGAAGTTAGAAACTTTGACTTTAGCAAAAAAAATTCAAGCAAAACCCTCCAAATCAATGGTGTAAGGTCGAGAGATTGAGTACGAGTGTTCTCTGAGTGATGGGGAGTGTGAGAATGAAGAAAAATGAATGGATTTTAAAGAAAACCAGTGGCTCTTGCGTTTCTATACATTCATACGGGCGTTCAGAAATTACTCACGCCCGTGTGATTCCACAGGAGAGACCCATAGGGGTAGACTCATGACCTTGTGTGCCCTCAGGATAACACTCAATGCTTCTAAATGCAACCACACAGGCGTGCGAAAATTACCCACGCCCATGTGCCCGACCCTTAGGGGCAGACGCACACCCCTGTGGCTTCTCTGTCCAAATCAAAGGAGCACTCGGACACCACTGTGTATTCTTAGGATGGAAGAGAGCTCTACTGCAGAGATCCACATGGGCTTGCGGATATTACCCACGCCCGTCTGTTTGTCACAGGGTCATCCACAAGGGCGAGTCTACGCCCCTGTGTCTTCTAGGGAAAATCTGTAAGTCTTTGCAAGACGACACACACTCGTGTGGAAATTACCCACGGGTGTGCACCATTACAAGGTCATTCATAGGGGCGAGTCCACACCCCTGTGTTATCTCGGGATTAGCTCGCAGTAGAGACCCACGGCCGTGTGGAAATTCTACACAACCGTGCATTTTTTCTGGATGCTTTAGAAAACTCTGCAGGCTCTGCAGAAAATTCCTAAACATAGTAATACACTTAGAGCCTGCCTTATTATACAATCTATACCAGGGAAAAACAAGAAAAACTCGCTCAAACGACCAACAAGTTCACCATAAACATTTAAGCACACGATAACAACAAAATGTCGACTAGAAAATCATAGCAATAGCCTCTAAAAATCAAGGCACCAACACTTAAAGCCTTATTCCTGCAAAAACTAACTATAAACTAAGAAAACAGTAAAAACTTGGGTTGCCTCCTAAGAACCGCTTGTTTAACATCACTTAGCTTCACGTACCTTGTCTTACCTCATGAGGGTTCACAGATAAAGGTTTCCCTCTCACCCATGACTTGGAAGCATGATGGACATAACCTTTTGAAGGTAGAGGGAGAGTTATCGAGCTTGTTACCACTTAAGGGTTCGTCACTTTTGTTCCGTTCTTGCGCATCCCCAATAGCCTTGGGGCATTTCTTGTGGTGTCTCCTCATTTGCTTCATCTTCCGGAGCATCATCTTCATGATCCTTGGAGTAGATGGTACGTTCTCCTCTAGACCAAGCATCATCACCTCTTCATTCTCCATTTCTTGGCCTAGCAACGCCGCGTACGAGTCTGGATTCAACATTTCCTGTACATATTCATCGATTAGTTTATCGGTAGTGTCAAGAAAATAAATAGTATCATCAAAGTTGAGAGAATGTCGAATGGCTTCGGCGAGGCGGTATGTGAGCTTGTTATCTCCAACCCTCAGTATCAACTCCCCGCTGTCCATGTCGATATGTGCCTTAGAAGTGCGCAAGAATGGCCTCCCAAGTATTAAAGGAACATTTGCATCCTCATCGATATTCAACACTACAATGTCTATATGAAATATGTACTAGTCTACCTTGACAAGTATGTCTTCAATGATGCTCCTCGGATGTCTCACTGTTAGGTCCGCTAATTGCAATGTCATCCGAGTGGGCCTAGGTTCTCCCAAGCCTAGATTATGAAAGAACAAGTATGGCATAACGTTAATACTAGCCCCTGAATCCGCCAATGCCATCTCTTCACCCAAATTGCCAATGTTGCATGGAATCATGAAGCTTCCGGGGTCTTTCTTCTTGTTCGGCATATTCTTTTGCAACTCCACCGAACAAGAGGCATCTAAAATAACCGATGCTCCTCCAACTTCCTCTTGTTGGTCAAAAGATCTTTCAAGAACTTGGCATACCGAGGCATTTGTGACAATGCCTCCACAAAAGAAATGTTGATGTGCAATTGCTTAAATAGACCCAAGAACTTCTTATATTGCTCATCATTTTGGTCATTCTTCAATCTTGAAAGATACGGGATTCTTGGCTTGTAAGGTGGGGGTGCCACCTCCTTTTGTTTCTTAGCTCTCTACTCAGCCTCCATGATCTTTGGTGCTTCAACATTGGTCTTCTCACATGGAAGCCTACCCTCCACCTCACGACCACTTCTCAAAGTGATCTCCTTCACATGTTCTCTCATATTAGTCTCGGTATTACTCTGCAAGCTTCCTAGTTGTCTCTCCGATAGAGACTTCGCAATTTACTTTACTTTATTTTCTAAATTGTCCAATGAAGCGGTGTGGTTGTGAAGTATAGCCTTGACCGATTGAAACCATGTATCTGATGATTGCACAAATCTAGTCGAGGCTTTCTCTAAGTCGGTCATCTGGGTTTCCAAGCCTGAAACTCTATTCTCCATGTTTGGGGATTGTTGTTGTTGAAAACCTGGTGGTGCTATGGCCTTTTACTGCCCTTGGTTACTCCATGAGAAATTGGGGTGGTTCCTCCACCCTTGATAGTAGGTGTTGTTATAAGGATTACCTTGTACCCTTCTCAAATTGCATACAAAGACTACTTGTTCAGTCGGGGCATAAGCAGCAATTGAAATAGGACAATCAGACGACATATGTGAACCCCCACAACCATCATAACTCGTGACGCAGCCACCCTCGGTGAAGTCAATATATCCAATTTCATGCTCAATGCCTCTACTTGGGCTGCTAAGGATGTAACCGCATCAATTTCATAGAGTCCAGCCACTTTCTTCTTTTCCCTTGCATTCCATTAGTAACTATTCATGGCCATTTCCTCTACCAACTATCGGGCTTCTTCAGGGGTCTTGTTCCCAACTGTACCTCCTGGAGCGGCATCTAGAAGTTGTCTCGTACTTGGATTCAACTCGTTGTAAAAAGTCTGAATGATCATCCATTTGAGGAAAAAATGTTGTAGACACTTCGATAAGAGGTCCTTGAATCGCTCCAATGCCTCAAACAAGGATTCAAGCTCCATCTGAACAAATGACGAGATTTCATTAGGAAGCTTCGCCGATTTCCCCAAAGGGAAGTATCTTGTAAGAAAAGCTTTGACCATTTCATTCCATGTCATGATGGATGCTTGCCAATTTCCCCACTATACCGTTAATCTTTAGCATGTCACAAACTTCCAAGAATGCTGGCCAAACCATTGAACTGCACCGACTGCACCGAGTGCTATATTATTTTGATGAATGCTGGCTTTAGCTCAAAGTTCGCAGCTGTAATCAGAGGCTAATAAGTGTCTAAATGTACATATTATAATATATGTATTTAATACTTCTAGCATGTTTTTTTATATAAATGGATCCCCATTTTGTGCTTAATCAACTATTATTTGCTTTGTAGGGCATGAAAATGACATGAAGACACAAAGATACGATTTGGGTGGAAACAGAGAAGAAAACCAGGTCACGGTAGTGTAGCGTATTTACCATAGTAGATTACTGTACATGGAGCACTGTAGCAAGATTACTGTAGCAATCACTATAGCACCTGGATGATTTTCGTATCAGGAATTGATTAAAGCCATACAACCTCAATGCTTCCCGGTATTGACAGCGGGATAAATACTGTACCAAGAAAAGAATGGGTTTTTCTTGGTTCATATGGCCTCAATGACACCACCATTGACCCCCTCATAGACCCCCTCATTGACCCTGGGATTGACCCCAGGATACATTTTTTTGGGGCATGATAAAAGGGCTCTTCGAGGGCGAAGCAAGGAGACTTTTCCTTGGCCATTTGGGCCGCCGCCACCACACTCTCTTAAGGCTTCTTTGTTGCCCTTGATTATTCCATGAAAGATTCAGGTGTCTCCTCTGACAACGCCCCTTGCGTATGTCCTGCAAGTGCACGGGTTTGTCGAAGTAATAAAATCCCAGATGAGTGGGGTGTCATATCCACAGGGAGTAGGGAATAAAAACACTTAAATTGTTTCTTAACTAAGTGAAAGATGAATAGTGATATGTGTGACAAGATGTGAAATAACAAAAGTAAAAGAACAAGGAAGAGAGCACAAGAAAAGGAGAAGGTAAGGCAATCGATATAAATGTGGCATCCGGATATTACTCCACCTAGGAAATTCATTTCAAGTGCAAGAACCCTCTATTATACTTCCTAACTGATGCAATAATGAGTCATGGAAATCCTTAAATACATTGTCCCAAATCTAAGGTCAACCATACCTAACTTTATACATGTCCCTAAGAAGAAATTGAATAACCTCTCAACCTCGCACTTGTATAGAATTGCAATGAGTTCTGGGGATTCCAAGTGATAAACCCTGTTCCTAGATGTAGACCTAACCCTTTGGTCCAGGTGGAAGGTCCCTAGCCATAATTAAGCCCTAGGTGCTAAAATCACTTCAACGCTTCACTCTGTTGCACCCGCAACTAAGCCCCAGTGGAAAGTCATCCTTTAGCCCATTCACTCTACTATGACCGCAAATAACTTGAGGAAATGGAGGTAGAATAAATCACACCGGAGGGGAAAGGGGATGCTCCACTACTTCTTGACTCACCCTCTCAACCCTTTGCAATCTAGCTTTGTCTAACTCTCGTGGTGTGTCACTCACTCACAAGGGTTACCAACAAGAACTCTCAAACATAGTGTCACTCTAAGGGAGTATTCATACAATCAAGTATTCAAGATTGGAATTCAAATAAAACATCAATTAACTGAAAGCATAATAAAGAGGTTCAATGAAATGAATACATCCTAGGGTTCACAAATACCCAAGTACCCAGTAGGTGTTTAGCTCTCCATGGAGCTAATTACAATCAATGAAATCAAGTGTAAAAGCAAAGAATCCATAGAAACCCACCTCGATAGTCGTGACAATGGTCTTATGGAGAGTCCTTTACTCGTCCAAGGGTTCCTTTATCCAGCCTAAGATACACCTCGCCGGATCGGTGCCGACAAAAGCTCTCCCACAAACCTTCTTCCAAATGGAGCGTGATGTCAGAGCCGTAGAACCTCTCCAAATCACTAGCCAATAAATCTCCAAACCCTAGCCGCAGTCCTCTCTCAAGTTGGGCGAAAAATGGAGAAAAGAATTCTCAAATTGGTGCTGACATCAGCATTAAATAGGCTGGAATCGGGAATCCACACGCCCATGTGGGCACCCCTGTAGATTTTTCGCACGGGTGTGTGGTATTTCCACACACCCATGTGGATTCTCTGTTTTGCTCAGTTTCGGTCGGCTGTGAATAGCATCTACTACAGTGAAATGCTACAGTATTTTGCTATAATACACTGCTGTATTACCGGCCCGAAACTCTCCTGAACCCATGCTTTCATTGAGGTAATGCAAACAGACACACGTTTGCGTTGTGAATCATTTTGCTTCTTCAATAACGGACATGTTAGTGGAGATCTTGCTATACATGCACAAGCCGGAATGCTTGAATGTGACTGCCCTTGTGCCCCTCCAAATCATAGTGCTAACTTGAGTACAAGGAAGTTGGCACACATTCTTGCATCTTGAACCCAACTTATGTCTTCGCGTTTGAGCCTTCTCAAGATTTCCTCCAAATAGTGCGCTTGCGACCCACATTGGCTTCTTTCTTTAACTTTCGGCTCCACAACCCTATATACATGAAAGTAACATAAATACACACATATTAGTGTTAAAACCCGAGAAAAGTAATGCTTGACATATGTAAAGAACACTTCGTATTCTTATCACGCAAGCACTTATCAAACTCCTCCACACTTAAGCTTTTGCTTGTCCTCAAGCAAAAATTAAAACATTAAAGCATAGATGAAGGAAATATTGGAAATGCTTGGCCATAGGTTCACCAAAGCATACAAAGAGAGCATTCTACAAGTAAGGGAAATTTCAACAATAAATATGAAAAATCATTGCTCTAGCTAAAAACTTCAATCAAAAAGGACAACAAACCCGAAATCGTGTAAGCGTGTGAACTTAGTCAAGTCAACCCAAGGTATAATCCTCAAAGTTCTAAGTAAAAGGGACTTATTTTTCTATAAAAAGTAACAAGAATTTCAAAGATGGTAGTAGCGTCACACATCCTCTAAGGTGGCCCTTGCCAAAGACGCCACTAAGGTGGCTTTACCACTTTCGAGGCCGTAGCTCTTTCTACCGGAGTGGTAACTTTCACTCATCCTATGAGATAGCTCTTTCTCTCATTAGGGCATAACTAGTATGCCACTTATGAGAGTAGCTTCATACTTCATAGGTGATAGCTCTTTCCACCCAACAAGCACAACTATATAATAAAACTATTTTGTTCTTTCTTTTCATTTTTCCATTTTTTTTTTCTTAATTAACAAAAGAAACAACTAAACTTAGTCCCTTTAACATCAAACTTGAGTTTCCAAAAGAGTTTAATGAGTGAGTAGTGCAACAAGTGACAATCGGGCAAAAATTCCTAGAAATTCAAGCAAAAACTAGAGCATGAGAACATTCAATGTTAAAAATTCTCCCAAACTCAAGAATACAATCATTGCAACTAAGGTGAACCGCCATTGGCTATGTGAGCATGTATATCAATCAAAACTAATATAAAAGAGATGTGTGCACTATGAAACTCCCTCCCCCACACTTAAGTTGTACATTGTGCCCAATGTACACATGCAAGCTCACTCATAATGTATATTAATTAAGAACAAATGTGGAAGAAGCAATCAAAACAATACTCCCCTGACTCCTTATTTTGCATTTGATGGAGCCAAATCCTTGGGAGTAATGTTCCAACGGGTTATGAAGCACACACGGCCAAGTGCAAAAGCACCTTGGTCGTATCCATGACTAGTTCTCAATTCCCATGTTGACAAGACCATCTGCACGCACACACAAGGAGGTTTAGTGAAGCTCAATAAAACAAAAACAACTTGAGTATATAAAAGATAAAGCAATGAATACAACTCGAGGCAACAAAACGAAAATAAACTCTGAAGGAAAGTCCTTTCTGAATATATAAGTCCAAAATGAAATGCAAAAAGTAATAAAACAAAAGAAAATAAATCAAGTGTCGGTGCCACACTCTGGCTCTGATACTGATGCTAGTGCTAGATCAATGGGTGCCGGTGGAGGTGGTGATGGTGATGCTGGAGGGGTTGGAGATCTGCCAATCAATAATTAATGTAACACGTCAAAACGGGCCACCATCTCCGTATACTTTGCTGACTGTGCAACCCGAATCTCAGCAATCTCTGCTCGGACCTCAGCGATCTCTGTCCGTATCACCCCCAAAGCACTCTCTAGCCTCTCAAAGAGATCATGGGCTCGAGATGATGAAACCATGCGTATGGGGGCTGGGTCCTCTGCTACTGGAGATGCCTCGGTCTCCATCGGTGCTGGCTAAGGCTCGGGAGCAGTCTGAGGAGCCTCTACATCATTGCCCTGATCCTCAGCTATCTCTGGAGCTAGTAGAACCAAATCATAAACTCCTATCCGAACCCTACGGACCATACCCATCAATCTCATCGTCTCTAACCCGAGGAGTGCTGGTATTATCGTCTTCTCGGCCCCTCTTATTGTGTCGCATAGACCCATCCTCAAGATGAGTCTAGTAATGTATGGGCCCGAGAAAATGACACCTAGCCTGGGATATTGCCCTTGATGCTTCAAATACTACCCTAAAATGTGTCCCAAATGAACCAGCTCATCCCGTACCATAGAGTATAAATATAGAAGTCCTGCTTGCTTAGCACTCCTGTGCTATCACCTCGACCATTTACTAACCTACTCAGGATGGCGTGGAGATATCTGTAACTTGGTTGAGAAAGGCATGAGGCCTTAAACACTCCTGGTTCATACCGCCCCTTACCACATAATATTTTATACTCCTCTTGGGGAGATAAGCCTCCCGTCATGTCAATTGGGAGATCCTCATACTCCTTCATCTCAGTATACTCCTCATCATATAAACCAAGCCTAATGGAGAATTGCATAAAGCTCATACTATGATGTTGCCCAAAAGCTTTGAACTAAATGGCGCCAATGCTATCAAAGTGAGTATAAGAACGGTCAAACTTGAATGAGGCGAGCACCTCTAATATGAGTAGGCGGATAACAGGGTCACGAATAATCAACAACTTGCGCCAACTACCCACCGATAGTAGCTTCTCAACCTCATCAGCCATGTCATGTGCTTGTTGCAGCTTCCTAAGTGAGTTTACATCCGGGATTCGTGTTTGACCAAACTTAAGCTTCGCTAGTGGCTCAAATCGAGTTTGATGCTCAGGAAGTGTGAATTCCATGCTTTCTAGCTCAAGAGTAGGCTCTCTAGGATGTTTACCAACTGCCTTCTTTGATCTTGGGGCCATACCTACATGTATTGGAAGGAAATCAATCAGATTCATTCATAACTCAATATTGCAGGAATCCACACAGGCGTGCGGAAATTCCACGCGCCTGTGTGTATTCACGGGACGTGAAAACTGCATGGCCCTTGTGGCAAATTCCACAAATGCACCTCTATCTCACTTCCAGAGCTCGTCAAAAATAAATCATAATCATTCTAGCAAGAAACCGAGGCACATTAGCTAGTTTAATCGAAAAAAATAGAATAGAATCAAAGAAAATCGGTGATGAGAGAAAACAAGGGTTTACCGATGAGATGAAGCTAAGACCCCTGAAATAGGTGAAATACTCAATTATTCGACTCAAAAATCAACAATGGGAGGTCGGGATAATATCGGAGAATGTTTTCTGAGTGTTTGAAGGTCTGCTGATAAATAGGGTTTAAACGATTTCTCAAGAGAGAATGCATCCTTCTAATTCCTGGAGATCTGCACGGGCGTGTGGAACTCACCCATGCCCGTGCGCCTCCACATGAGGGACTCACAGGGATAGACGCACATCCCTGTGCCTTCTCTGTCCAAGTGAAAAAAATCTCTAACTGTTCTGCATACCCGTGCGGAAATTATGCATGGGTGTGAACATTCATAGGCCCAACTCACAGGGGCAAGCACACACCCCTGTGTCTTCTTGGGATGGAGAGAGCTCTTCTACAAAGATCCACATGGGCGTGTGGAAAATACCCATGCCTATGCGTTTATCATAGGTTCAGCCACAGGGGGCGAGTACACGCCCTTGTGTGCTCTGGGGATAATTCGCTAACTCTCTGTAGGGAAACGTACGCCTATGCGGAAATTACCCACGGGCATGCCAAAGTCACGAGGTCGCTGATAGAGACGAGTCCACACCCCTGTGCTGTCTCTGGATGAGCTCTGAACAAAAACGCACGCCCGTGCGGAAATTCCACACGGGCGTGTGTTTTATCTGGACACTTAGAAAACATTGCAAGCACTGCAAAAAATTTCTGAACACAACTATACACTCAGAGCCTGCTTTACAAGGCAACTTTAACCAGAGAAAACATGAAAAATAAGCTCAAACAACCTAAACTTCACCAAATCCACATGAAAACACATGATGACATTAAAACCCACAATAAAACATAGCAAAAGCATCTAAAAATAAAGATACCAACACTTAACATTTTATTCATGCAAATACTACACTACTCAACTAAGAAAATAGTAAACACTTGGGTTGCCTCCCAAGAAGCGCTGATTTAACGTCACTAAGCTTGACGTACCTCATCTTACCTCACGGGGGTTTATGAAGGAAAAATACTTCTTTGTCATTATTACTAACCTCCCCTCCATAATATAGTTTCAACCTATGTCCATTCACCTTGAATGTACCCTTCTCCGGATGGGTGATCTTAATAGCTCCATGAGGTGAAACTTCTGTTACTGTATAAGTGCCAAACCATCTAGACTTGAGCTTCCCCGGGAATAACCGTAGACAAAAAATGAATAGTAACACCTGATCGCCCACTTTGAACTCTTTCGGATTCTTAATATGCTTTTCATGCCACTTCTAAATTCTTTCCTTATATATCCTTGCATTCTCATATGCTTTCAACCTCCATTCATCTTGCTCGTTGAGATGTAACATTCTTTGCTCCCCCGATTTGCTCAAGTCAAATTCATTGCCTTGATTGACCAATATGCTTTATGCTCTAATTCCACCGGCAAATGATATGATTTTGCATACACCAAGTTATAGGGAGTGGTCCCTTTTGGTGTTTTGTAAGTTGTTCGATGAGCCCAAAATGTGTCATCTAACCGTTTTGACCAATCCCGCTTTCCTTTTTCTATGGATTTGGTTAAGATCCTCTTGAGCTCTGTTTATGACTTCCACTTATCCACTCATTTGGGGGTGGTAGGGGGTAGCAAGACGATGATGCACTCCATAATGCTTCAACACTTTCGCAAGCTATGTGTTGAAAAAATCTGTTCCCCGTTCGCAAATGATGATTCTTGGAGGCCCAAATCAAGTAAACAACCTTTTCAAAATCTTCACCCCATTTCTTGCATCATTAGTTGGAAGAGCTTGGCCCTCCACCCATTTAGAAACATAGTCAATTGCCACCAGAGTGTATTGATTACCATTGGACTTTGGAAATGGTCCCATGAAGTCAATTCCCCATACATCAAACACCTCACAAAACTGCATCGGATTCTGAGGCATCTCATCTCTTCGTGATACGTTTTCAGCCCTCTAACAACTGTCACATCATAAAACAAACTGATGAACATCCTGGAATAAAGTCAGCAAATAAAACCCAACAGCCAGAACTTTCTCACTAGTTCGGCTTGAAGCATAATGCCCGCCAATAGGACCCGAATGACAGTGTGCAATAATGTTCCAACCTGCCTCCCTTGAAACACATCTTCGAACCACATGATCTGCACAAATATGGAATAGGTAGGGATCATCCCAAAAATAGTTTTTCAAGTCACTGAAAAACTTTTTCTGCTGTTGAAAATTAAGGCCCTACTTCAGCACATTTCCTGACAAATAGTTTGCAAAATCCACGAACCATGGAGTATCCTCTGACTCTGATTCATGTACTGTATACAGATGTTCTCCAGGGAAGAAGTCATTGATTTCCTTGCTTGCCTGTTCTTGCCCCTCACAACCTTCTAATCTTAAAAGCGATCTGGAACCACATTTTTGGTTCCCCTCTTATCATTTATTTCCATATCAAATTCTTGTAACAATAAGATCCAGCGAATCATTCTCGGCTTTGCGTCCGCCTTGTTCATGAGATAACGAAGTACCGAATGATCTGTGAACATTGTGGCCCTAGATAAAATGAGGTATGGTCTGAACTTGTCGAAAGCAAACACCACTGCTAAAAACTCATTTTCGGTGGTTGTATAATTTTCTTGAGCACTTGTAAGAGTCTTGCTAGCATAATAGATCGGTCGAAACTGCTTTTTTTTCCATTGCCTCAGGACTGCTCCCATGGCGTAGTCACTTGCATCACACATTAGCTCAAAGGGTTCATTCCAATCTGGTATTGTCAAAATTGGTGCTTGTACTAATCTCTCCTTCAACTAATTGAATGCACTCAGACAGTCATCCCCAAAATCAAAGGGAGCATCTTTTTCTAGGAGATTGGTCAACGGTTGTGTGATCTTAGAAAAGTCCTTGATAAACCTTCTGTAAAACCCTACATGCCCCAAGAAACTACGGATTCTTTTTACATTTGTAGGTGAAGAAAGCTTTTCAATGACCTTAATCTTTGGCTTATCCACCTCCATACCTTCTTAGGAAATCATTTGTCCAAGGACAATGCCTTCTTGGACCATAAAGTGACACTTCTCCCAATTGAGAACGAGGTTCATCTCTTCACATCTGACTAACATTCTCTCCAAATTCTTTAAGCAAATATCAAAGGAGTCTCCGAATACTGAAAAGTCATCCATGAACACCTCCATGGCCGTCATGCAGCGCTGGAAAGTCACTGGTGCATTACACAACCCGAAAGGCATTCTTCTGTAAGCAAAGGTATCGTAAGGGCAAGTAAACGTGGTCTTCTCCTGATCTTCTGGAGCTATGGGGATTTGAAAATATCCTGACATGCCATCAAAGAAACAATAAAATTGCCGGTTGTTCCAACATCTGATCGATAAACGTCAATGGGAAATTATCTTTTCGAGTGGCATCATTTAATCTTCTATAATCAATGCAAACTCACCATCCCGTGACTGTCCTGGTTGGAATCAATTCATTATTTTCATTTCTCACTACTGTCATCCCCCTTTTTTTGGAACTACTTGTGTTGGGCTCACCCATGCATTGTCAAATATGGGGTAGATGATTCCTGCATCCAGGAGCTTCACCATCTCCTCCTTGACAACTTCCTTCATGTTTGGATTTAATCTTCACTGAGGTTGGATCACAGATTTGTAGTCATCTTCCATTAGAATTTTATGAGTGTAGAATGACGGATTTATGCCCTTAATGTCTGAAATTTTCTATGCAATAGCCGATTTATGCCTTTTCAACATGCTAACAAGCTTGTCCTTTTGATCCCCAGGCAAGTTTGGAGCCACAATCACCCAGAGTTTAGATTATTCCATCAAGAAGGCATACTCCAAATGTGATGGTAGGGTTTTAAGCTCTAGTTCTGGTGGTTCATCAATTTATGGGCGCAACCTGCTCTCCTTCAACCTGTCAATCTCCTCAAAATTATTCGCCTCATGTTCACATTTGTTCTCCTTTTCATCCACTTGTGAATGTGTTTTTGTATGATCTTCAACGGCTATCAATGCTTCCATTCCACAAGTATCCCTTCCTGACATCGACACTCCCACAGAGAAAAGTTCCTACCTTTGTTCATGATATGACGAATCAAACTGAGCGAGGACTCTCCAAATTTTCTTCAAAGTAATCGCTCCTCGATGCCAATGCAGAGCTCTCAAACTGATCTATCACACTATCTAATTCATAGTTCCACCCTTGAATTCTGGCAATGTAGTCTTCAACTGACTCTTCCACGGGCTGTTGAATAGTATACTATTCTTGCAGGGAATTACACGATGTATCCTGTACTGCAAGCAGTTTAACTGTCTGTTTCACATTTTCAACCATTCCCGTGATAGTGTGGAATAACTCGGGCATGTCAATCACATATATATTTTTTTATTTTCTGTAATCAAAGAAAAATTACAAATCCGAACGATGATAGAATAAAAAAAATGAACTAGAATGAATGAATGAATAGTTAAGAAAACAAAGTACAAAGTATCTCTAAATGCCTACTCCCCGGCAACGGCGCCAAAAACTTGATAACACACCTTGTGTATGTCTCGCAAGTGCACGGGTTTGTCGAAGCAATAAAATCCCAGATGAGTTGGGTATCGTATCGACAAGGAATAGGGAATAAAAACACTTAAATTGTTTCTTAACTAAGTGAAAGATGAATAGTGATATGTATGACAAGATGTGAAATAAAAAAAAAGTAAAAGAATAAGAAAGAGAGCACAAGTAAAGTAGAAGGTAAGGCAATCGATATAAATGGGGTACCCGAATATTGCTCCGCCTAGGACAATCGTTTCAAGTGCAAGAACTCTCTATTATACTTCCTAATTGATGCAATAATGAGTACTGGAGATCCTTAAATACATGGTCCCAAATCTAAGGTCAACCATGCCTAACTCTATACATGTCCCGGAGGAGAATTGAATAACCTCTCAACCTCGTACTCGTATAGAATTGCAATGAGTTCTAGTGATTCCAAGTGATAAATCCCCTTCTTAGATGTAGACCTAACCCTTTGGTCCAGGTAGAAGGTCCCTAGCCACAATTAAGCCCTAGGTGCTAAAATCACTTCAATGCTTCACTCCGTTGCACCCGCAACTAAGCCCCAGTGGAAGGTCATCTTTAGCCCATTCACTCTACTATGATTGCAAAGAACTTGAGGAAATGGAGTTAGAATAAATCACACCGAAGGGGAAAGGGGACTCTCCGCTACCTCTCGACTCATCCTCTCAAGCCTCACTAATCTAGCTTTGTCTAACTCTCGTTGTGTGCCACTCACTCACAAGGGTTACCAACAAGAACTCTCAACCCTAGTGTCACTCTAAGGGAGTATTCATACAATCAAGCATTCAACATTGGAACTCAAATAAAACATCAATTAATTGAAAGCATAATAAAGAGGTTCAATGAAACGAATACATCCTAGGGTCCACAAATACTTAAGTACCTACTAAGGGGTTTAGCTCTCCATGGAGCTAATTATAATCAATGAAATCAAGTGTAAAAGCAAAGAATCCATAGAAAACCTCCTCGATAGTTGTGGCAATGGTCTTGTGGAGAGTCCTCTACTCGTCCAAGGGTTTCTTTGTCCGGCCTAAGATACAACTCACTGGATCAGTGCCGACGAAAGCTCTCCCTCTAACCTTTTTCCAAAAGGAGCACGACGTCAGAGCCGTAGAACCTCTCCAAACCCCTATCAATATCTCTCCAAACCCTAGCCGCATCCCTCTCTCAAGTTGGGGAATAGATAGAGAAAAGAATTCTCAAATCGGGGCTGAAATTGGCTTTAAATAGGCTGGAATCAGGAATGCACACTACCATTTGGGCACCCCTGTGGATTTTTTGCACCGGCATGTGGAATTTTTACACGCCCGTGTGGATTCTCTGTTTTGCTCAATGTTGTCCGGCTATGAACAGTACCTACTAAAGTGAAATGCTACATTGTTTTGCTACAGTACCAGTCCAAAACTGTCCCGAATCCATGCTTTCATTTAGGTAACACAAACGGGCACACGTTTGCGTCTTGAATCGCTTTGCTTCTTCAATAACGGTTACGTTGGTGGAGATTTTGCTATACATTCACAAGCTGGAATGCTTGAATGTGATTGCCCTTGTGCCCCTACAAATCATAGTGCTAACTTGAGTATAAGGAGTTTGGCACACATTCTTGCATCTTAAACCCAACTTATGTCTTCGCGTTTGAGCCTTCTCAAGATTTCCTCCAAATAGTGCGCTTGCGACCCACATTGGCTTCTTTCTTTAACTTTCGGCTCCACAACCCTATATGCATGAAAGTAACATAAATACACACATATTAGTGTTAAAACCCAAGAAAAGTAATGCTTGACATATGTAAAGAACACTTCGTATTCTTATTACACAAGCACTTATTATCCTCCAACAAGGATTGTAGGTGTTGCTATATGGATTGCCTTGGCTTCTCATTGTATTACCCACAAAAGCAACTTGTTCTACCGAGGATGTATGACCAATAGAAATTGATCAATCGGATGAAGCATGTCCTTCCCCATACCCAGCACAACTAGTCAATGTGACAAGGTCCCCTTGCTTATATCCCGCAAGTGCACGGGTTTGTCGAAGTAATAATCCCGGGTGAGCGGGGTCGAATCCACAGGGAGTAAGGAGTAAAGACACTTAATTTGATTCTTAGCTATGTGGAGTATCAACAATGATAAGTGTGATAATGATTCAATTCTCAAGAATTAAAAACAACAAGTAAGAGAGCGAAAGTAAGCAGGAGGTAAGGCAATCGATAAAGATGGGGTACTCGGATGATGTTTCACCTAGGATAATCGCTTCAAGTGCAAGAACTCTCTATTATCCTTTCTATTCAATGCAATGGTGAGTCATGGAAATCCTTACATACATAGTCCCAAATCTAAGGTCAACTATGCCTAACTCTATACATGGCCCGGAGGAGAAATCGAACAATCTAAACACCTCGCACTCGCATAGAGTTGCAATGAGCTCTAGGGATTCCAAGTGATAAATCTCTTCCTAGATTTAGACATAACCCTTTGGTCCAGGCGGAAGGTCCCTAGCCACAATTAAGCCTAGATACTAAGATCACCTCAACGGTTCACTCCATTGCACGCGCAACTAGGCCCCAGCGGAGGTTCATCCCTTAGACCATTCACTCTATAATGGCCGCAAAGAACTCGAGGAACGGAGGTAGAATCTATCATGTTGGAGGGGAAAGGGGACGCTCCTGTACCTCTCGACTCACCCTCTCAACCCTCTCCAACCTAGCTTTGTTTAACGCTCGTGGTGTGTCCCTCACTCACAAGGTTACCAAAAGGAACTCTCAACCCTAGTGTCACTCTAGGGGAAATGTTCATATAATCAAGCATTCAAGGTTGGAACTCACAATAAACATCAATTTATTGAAAGCATAATAAAGAAGTTCAAAGAAACGAATACATCCTAGGGTTCACAATCACCCAAGTACCTACTCGGGGTTTAGCTCTCCATGGAGCTAAGTACAATCAAAGAAATTGAATGTAAAAGCAATGAATCCATAAAGAAACCCCCTCGATGGTCATGTCGATGGTCTTATGGAAAGTCCTCTACTCGTCGTCCAAGGATTCCTTCGTCCGGTATAGGATACGCCTCGACCGAAGCTCCCCTACCAACCTTCTTCCTAATAGAATCACGATGTCAGAGCCATAGAACCTCTCCAAAACCTTGGCCAATACCCCTCGAAACCCTAGCCGAAACCCTCTCGCAAGTTGGGGAAAAGAAGGAGAAAAAGAATACCAAAAATCGGGGCTGAATCGGCTTTAAATAGGGTCGAATCGGGCAACTCCACGGGCGTGAACGCTACACGCCGTGCATGGGAATTTCCACACGGGCGTGGATAATTTCACACGCCCATGTGGATTCTCTGCTTTCTCGATTTTTCGGCCGTACGTGAACAATCGTCGCTACAGAATGGTGCTACATTGTTACTACAAAGGTGCTCTACTACGCTCTTCAACCTCGAATAACTTCCCAATTCCATACTTTCATCGGGGTAACGCAAACGGGCACACGTTCACGTCTTGAATCACTTGCTTCTTCAATGATATACATGTTGGTGGGGTTCTTGTTCTAATATGCATAGGTCAGAATGCTCGAGTGTGACTGCGTTTGTGCCCCTCCAAATGGATGTGCTCACTCGAATGTGAGGAGGTTGGCACACACTCTAGCATCTCACACCTGTCCTATGTCTTCGCGTTTGAACTTTAGCAAGATCTATTCTAAAATAAGTGCATTATGATCCACATTGGCCTATTTCCTTCATACTTGGCCTCACAACCCTACCTGCTCAAAAGTAACATAAAAACACACATATTAATGTAAAAACCTGAGAAACGTAATGCTCAACATAAGGAATGAACGCTTCGCATTCATATCGCACAAGCACTTATCAAACTCCCCCACACTTAAGCTTTTGCTTGTCCTCAAGCAAACATTAAAAATATTTTGTGCATCAATGAAGAAAATATTGAAAGTGCTTGGCATTAGGTTCACCGAGGTTTACAAAGAAAGTATTCTACGAGTAAGGAAAAATTTTAACACTAAAAATGAAAAATCAATGCTCTATCTAAAAACTTGAATCAAAAAGGATAACAAACCCGAATTTCGTGTAAGTGTGTGAACTCACTCAAAACACCCCAAGTTATACTCCTCAAAGTTCTAAGTACAAGAGACTTATTTATCTACAAAAGTGATAAAAATTTTAAAAGATGGTAGTAGCTTCTCACATCCTCTAAGGTAGCCCTTTCCAAAGCGGCCTCTAAGGTGGCTTTCACACTTTCGAGGTGGTAGCTCTTTCTGCCCAAGTGGTAGCTTTCACTCATCCTATGAGATAGCTCTTTCTCTCATTAGGGCATAACTAGTATCCGACTTGTGAGAGTAGCTTCATACTTCATAAGCGGTAGCTCTTTCCACCCAACGAACACAAATAAACAATAAAACTATTTTGTTCCTTCTTTTCATTTTCCCCTTTTTTTCAGAATTTAACACAAAAATTAAACCTAACTAGTCCCTTTAACATCGAACATGAGTTTCCAAAAAAGTTCAAAGAGTGAGTAGTGCACTAAGTGTAAATTGGCCAAAAATTCAAGCAAGAACTAGAGCATGAAAACATTCAATGTTAACAATTCTCCTAGACTTAAGAATACAATCATTACAACTAAGGTGAACCGCCATTGGCTATGTGAGCATATATCAATCAAGAACAATAGAAAAGATGTGCGCATTATGAAACTCCCTCCCCCACACACACTTAAGTTGTACATTGTCCTCAATATACACATGCAAGCTCACTCAAAATATATCATTAAAAAATAGATATGGGAGAAGCAATCAAAACAATACTCCCCTGACTCCTATTGTTGCGTTTGATGAAGCTAATTTATTGGGAGTCGTGTTCCAACGGGTTGTGAAGCTCGCACGGCCAAGTGCCGAAGCACCTTGACCGTACCCATGACTAAGTCTCAATTTCCAGGAAGACAAGACCATCTGCATGCATACACGAGGGGGTTCAGTGAAGCTCAAGAAAAACAAAAATAAGTTGAGTGTATAAAAGATGAAGCAATGAATACAACTCGATAAATGCAACATAACATAAACTCTGAAGGAAAATCCTTTCTGAGTGAACAAGTCTAAAAACAGAAAATAAGAGAAAGTAAAATGCATGAAAGTAAAAGAAAGGTCAAGTGTCGGAGTCGGTCTCGGGCTCCGCTGCTGCTGCTACTGAAGTGGAGGTATATAGTGGGTCCTCTTGTGCTGGGGTCGAGGATGGAGGTGCTGAAGGTACTGGCGGGGCCTGAAGAGTCCTCGGCTGCAGGACAAAGGATGAGGCAACGTCTCGCTCTAGGATCTGCTGTAATATGTTGAAACATGCTATAAACTCTGTGTACTGAGTGGCATGCATAGCCCTAATCTCGGCAATCTCTGCTCGAGCTTCAGCCACCTCTGTCCGTATCACTCCCAAGGCGCTCTCGAGCCTTTCAAAGCGATCATGGGCTCGAGATGGTGGAACTATATGCACGGGGGGTAGTTCCTCTGCCGCTGGAGGTGTCTCGGTCTCCATCGGTGTTGGTTGTGGCTCGGGAGCAGACTCAGATGCCCCAGCTTCATCTTCGAATGGTATGTTCAACACATAAACACCATTTGAATATTTTCGAATCAACCCCATGAGCCTCATGGTCTCTAACCCAAGTGGTGCTGGTATTATCGCTTTCTCGGTTCCACTGATCTTGTCTCGCAAACCCATCCCCACAATGAGTTTGGTAATATATGGACCCGAGAAGATGACACCCAATCGAGGATATTGTCCTTGATGCTTCAAATACTCTGCTAAAATGTGTCCCAGATGGACCGGTTCGTTCCGAACCATGGAGTACAAGTACAGAAGCTCTTGCTTGTTGATGACTCCCGTACTATCACCATGCCCATTCACTGACCTGCTTATGATGGCATGAAGATATCTGTAACTGGGTCGAGATAAACATGAAGCCTTAGACACTTCTGGTTCATAACGCCCCTTTCCACATAATAATGAATACGCCTTAATGGGAGATAAACCCGTCATGTCAATTGGGAGATTCTCATACTCCTCAGTTTCAGTATATTCATCATCATATAGACCAAGTCTAGTGGAAAACTGTGTGACACTCATACTATGATGCTACCCAAAAGCTCTAAACTGAATCGCGTCGACACTATCAAAATGAGCATAAGAGCGGTCGAACTCAAATGAAGCAAGTACCTCCAAAGTAAGTGTACAGATAGCAGGGTGACGAATATTCAGTAACTTGTGCCAATTACCAACCAATAATAATTTCTTGACCTCATCAGCCATATCATCCGCTAGTTGTACCTTCCTAAGTAACTCAACATCTGGGAATCGCGATTGACCAAACTTAAGCTTCTCTAACCGCCCAAACCGAGCTTGATGCGCAGGTAGTGTGAATTCCATAATTTCCGGTTCAGGGGCAGGCTTTCGAGGCCGCTTAGCAACTGTTTTCTTCGATTTGGTAGCCATACCTCACGGGGGTTCATGGAGGAAAAATACTTCTCTATTGTCACTGCAAATTTCTCCGCCATGGTATGGTTTCAGCCTATGTCCATTCACATTAAATGTGCCCTTCTCTGAATGACTAATCTCAATGGCTCCATGAGGTGAAACTTCAGTTACGGTATACGGACCAGACCATCTTGATTTAAGTTTCCCCAGAAATAAACGTAAACGGGAGTTGAATAGTAGTACCTGATCACCGACTTTGAAGTCTTTCAGGATTTTAATATGCTTGTCATGCCACTTCCGAATTCTTTCCTTATATATCCTTGCATTCTCATATGCCTTCATCCTCCATTCATCTAGTTCATTGAGATGTAATATTCGTTGCTCTCCAGATTTGCACAAGTCGAAATTCATCAATTTAATTGCCCAATACGCTTTGTGCTCTAACTCCACCGGTAAATGCCAAGATTTTCCATACACTAAATTATAAGGAGTAGTCCCTATTGGTGTTTTGTATGCTGTTCTATGAGTGCAAAGCGTGTCATCCAACCTTTCAGACCAATCTCGTTTACCTTGTTCCATTGTTTTAGTTAAGATTCTCTAGAGCTCTCTATTTGTAACCTCCACTTGCCCACTCGTTTGTGGATGGTAAGGTGTCGCAAGATGATGATGAACCCCATAACGCTTTAACACTTTCGCTAATTGTGCGTTACAGAAATGTGTTCCCCGATCGCTAATGATAATTCTTGGAGTTCCGAATCGAGCAAATAACTTCTTAAGAAATTTCACCACAGTTCTTGAATCATTAGTTGGAAGAGCCAGGGCTTCCACCCACTTGGAAACATAGTCAACTGCTACCAAAATGTATTGATTGCCATTGGACTTTGGAAATGGTCCCATGAAATCAATTCCCCATAAATCAAACACCTCGCAAAATTGCATAGGATTTTGAGGCATCTCATCCCTTCGTGATAAGTTTCCAGCCCTTTGACAACTATCACATCGTAAAATGAATTGATGAACATCTTGGAATAAAGTCGGCCAGTAGAACCCAGCAGCTAGAACCTTCTCTGCAGTTCGACTTGATGCATAGTGCCCCCCACTGGGCCTGAGTGACAATGCGCAATGATGTTTCATCCTTCCTCCCTAGAAACACACCTTCGCACCACCTGATCTGCACAAATACGGAACAGGTTCGGATCTTCCCAGAAGAAATTCTTTAGATCATCTGAAAAAAATTTCTTCTTACGTTGAAAAGCTTAAGCCACGCCTCAATATCTTTCTCGACGGATAATTTGCAAAATCCGCAAAACCATGGGGGTATCTTTCCGATTCGATTTTACAGTATCGCATACTGGTGTTCTTGAGGGAAGAAATCATTAACTTCCTTGCTTGCCGGTTCTTTCCCCTCACAACCTTCTAATCTCGACAAATGATCGGCAACCACATTCTCTGTCCCCTTTTTATCTTTGATTTCCATATCGAATTCTTGGAATAACAATATCCACTGAATCAATCTCGACCGCATCTGCCTTGTTCATGATATAGCGGAGTGAGAATGACTGTGAACACGGTGACATTAGATAGGATGAGATATGGTCTGAATTTATCACAAGCATACACTAACGCTAATAATTCCTTTTCAGTAGTGGTGTAATTCTCTTGTGCACTTGTGAGGGTCTTGCTAGAATAATAGATCGGTTGAAATTTCTTATTCCTTCTCTGCCCCAAAACTGCTCCCACTGCATAATCACTAGCATCACACATTACTTCGAATGGCTCATCCCACTTCGGTGTTGTCAGGATTGGTGCTTGCACTAACTTTTCTTTCAATACATTGAATTCTTTCAGACAGTCGTTCCCGAAGTCAAAAGGGGTATCCTTCTCCAGAAGTTTGGTCAACGATTGAGAGATTTTCGAAAAGTCCTTAATAAACCTTCTGTAAAAACCTGCATGACCCAAGAAACTGCAGATCCCTTTTACATTCGTAGGTGGTGGAAGTTTGTCAATTATCTCAATCTTCGCCTTATCCACCTCCATACATGCCTGAGAAATCTTATGTCCAAGGACAATGCCTTCTTGCTCCATAAAGTGACACTTCTCCCAGTTAAGAACGAGATTCGTCTCTTCACATCTCACTAATAATTTTTCCAAATTGTTTAAGCAAGCATCAAAAGAGTCCCTGAACACTGAAAAGTCATCCATGAAAACTTCCATAATATCTTCGAGAAAGTCGTCAAAAATGGCCGTCATGCAACGCTGAAATGTTCTGAGGGCGTTACACAACCCGAAAGGCATTCTTCTATAAGCAAAGGTACCATAAGGGCAAGTAAATGTGGTTTTCTCCCGATCTTACGGGGCTATCGAATTTGAAAGTATCCAGACATGCCATCAAGGAAATAGTAGAAATGATGTCCTGCTAATCGCTCCAACATTTGGTCGATGAAGGGCAAAGGAAAGTGATCTTCCGAGGGACATCATTTAGTCTTCTATAATCAATGCGGACTCGTCAACGATCCACTGTCCTCGTGGGGATTAACTCATTCTTTTTCATTCCTCACTCATCGTTATTCCTCCTTTCTTTTGGGACAACTTGGGTCGGGACTTACCCACTTGTACATCGGATATGGGGTAGATGATTCCTGCATCCAAAAGTTTTATTACCTCCGCCTTAACAACCTCCTTCATATTCGGGTTCAATCTTCGCTGAGGTTGGATTACGAGTTTATAGTCATCCTCCATTAGGATCTTATGAGTGCAGAATGATGGGTTTAAACCCTTAATGTCGGAGATCTTCCATGCGATAGCTGATTTGTGCTTTTTCAACATGCTAACAAGCTTATCCTTTTGCTCCGTAAATAAGTTCGACGCCACGATTATGGGGAGTTTAGAGTCCTCCATTAGAAATGCATATTCCAAATTTGCTGGAAGAGTTTTAAGCTCAAGTTCTGGTGGTTCGACAATTGATGGCCGCAAGCTACCCTCCTTCAATTTATCAATCTCCTCAAAATCATTCGCCTCATGTTCACAGTTACTTTCTTCCGTATCCACCTGGAGATCTATTTCTTTACAAACTGCAACGGATATCAACTTGTCCATTCCACAGAATTCCAAATTTGAAATAGCAACTCCAACTGAAAAGAGTTCTTGCCTCTGATCTTGATAGGAAGAATCAAACCTAGCAAGGATTCTTTCTATACTATTATCTAATTGGTCATTCATTGACACTGACGTGGATTCCTCAAACTGCTTTATCACACTATCTAACTCACAGCTTTGCCCTTGAATCCTGGCGATGTACTCTTCAACCGACTCTTCCAATGGCTGTTGAGTTGTACATTGTCCATGATAGGAATAACACGATGTATCATTCCATGCAACTGTTTGAACTTTCTACTCTACGTGTTCAACCATTCTCATGATAGTGTCAAATGATTCAAACATGTTAATCATTTTCTGCAACAAAAAGAAATAAGGAAAGATTAGAGCAATGATAGAATAAGGAGATATGGAATAGAATGTGATGAAATAGCTAAGAAAACAAAGTGCAAAGTATCTCTAAATGCCTAGCTCCCCGGCAACGGAGCCAAAAACTTGACACGGTCCCCTTGCTTATATCCCGCAAGTGCACAGGTTTGTCGAAGTAATAATCCCGGGTGAGCGGGGTCGAATCCACAGGGAGTAGGGAGTAAAGACACTTAATTCGATTCTTAGCTATGTGGAGTATCAACAATGATAAGTGTGATAACGATTCAATTCTCAGGAATTAAAAACAACAAGTAAGAGAGCGAAAGTAAGGAGGAGGCAAGGCAATCGATAAAGATGGGGTACTCGGATGATGTTTCACCTAGGATAATCGCTTCAAGTGCAAGAACTCTCTATTATACTTCCTAATCAATGCAATGGTGAGTCGTGGAAATCCTTACATACATAGTCCCAAATCAAAGGTCAACTATGCCTAACTCTATACATGGCCCGGAGGAGAAATCGAACAATCTCAACACCTCGCACTCGCATAGAGTTGCAATGAGCTCTAGGGATTCCAAGTGATAAATCTCTTCCTAGATTTAGACCTAACCCTTTTGTCCAGGCGGAAGGTCCCTAGCCACAATTAAGCCCTAGATACTAGGATCACCTAAAAGCTTCACTCCATTGCACACGCAACTAAGCCCCAGCGGAGGTTCATCCCTTAGACCATTCACTCTATTATGGCCGCAAAGAACTCGAGGACGGAGGTAGAATCTATCACGTCGGAGGAGAAAGGGGGACGCTCACATGCCTCTCGACTCACCCTCTCAACCCTCTCCAAAACTAGCTTTGTCTAGCAGCTCGCGGTGTGTCACTCACTCACAAGGTTACCAGCAGGAACTCTCAACCCTAGTGTCACTCTGGGGAAATGTTCATACAATCAAGCGATCAAGGTTGGAACTCACAATAAACATCAATTTATTGAAAGCATAATAAAGAAGTTCAAAGAAACGAATACATCCTAGGGTTCACAATCACCCAAGTACCCACTAGGGGTTTAGCTCTCCATGGAGCTAAGTACAATCAAAGAAATTGAATGTAAAAGCAATGAATCCATAAAGAAACCCCCTCGATTATCGTGTCGATGGTCTTGTGGAAAGTCCTCTACTCGTCATCCAAGGATTCCTTCGTCCGGTATAGGATACGCCTCGATCGAAGCTCCCCTACCAACCATCTTCCTAATGGAATCACGATGTCAGAGCCGTAGAACATCTCCAAAACGTTGGCCAATAACCCTCGAAACCCTACCCGAAACCCTCTCGCAAGTTGGGGAAAAGATGGAGAAAAGAATACCAAAATCGGGGCTAAATCAGCTTTAAATAGGCTGGAATCGGGCAACTCCACGGGCGTGGACGCTACACGCGCCCGTGCGGAATTTCCACACGGGCGTGGATAATTTCCACACGCCAGTGTGGATTCTCTGTTTCTCTGATTTCTCGGCCGGCTGTGAACAGTGCTGCTACAGTAATTGCTACATTGTTGCTACAGTCTTCGACCTGAATAACTTCCCAATTCCATACTTTCATCGGGGTAATGCAAACGGGCACACGTTCACGTCTTGAATCAGTTGCTTCTTTAATGATATACATGTTGGTGGGGTTCTTGTTCTTATATGCATAGGTCGGAATGCTCGAGTGTGACTGCCTTTGTGCCCCTCCAAATGGATGTGCTCACTCGAATGCGAGGAGGTTGGCACACACTCTAGCATCTCACACCTGTCCTATGTCTTCACATTTGAACTTTAGCAAGATCTCATCTAAAACAAGTGCATTATGATCCACATTGGCCTATTTCCTTCATACTCGGCCTCACAGCCCTACCTGCGCAAAATTAACATAAAAACACACATATTAATGTAAAAACCTGAGAAAAGTAATGCTCAACATAAAGAATGAACGCTTCGCATTCATATCACACAAGCACTTATCACAATGCCTCCACTCTAGGAGAAGTTAGGGTATTTAATGTTTTGTTCAATTACTCAACCTGGGCTGCCAATGAAGTAACTGCATCATGAACTCCGGCTATCTTTTTTCTGTCTCTTGTGTTCCACTGGTAGATGTTCATGGCCATTTCTTTAATGAGATGTCAGGCTTCTTTAGGGGTCTTGCTTCCTAAGGTACCTCCTATTGCTGCATTAAGTAACTGCCTAGTGCTTGGGTTCAACCCATTATAGAAAGTCTGAATGATCATCTAATTGGGGACCCTATGTTAAGGACATTTCCATAGGAACTCCTTGAACCTATCCCATGTCTCAAAAAGAGACTCCAATTCCATTTGCACAAGTTTAGATATTTCATTCATAAGCTTTGCAGCTTTTCTAGGAGGGAAATATCGCGCAAGAAAAGCTTCTACCATCTCCTCCCAAGTAGTAATCGATGTTCTAGGTAATGAATGTAGCTACTGCTTTGTTCTCCCCTTCAAGGAAAATGGGAAGGCCCTCAATCTGATAGCATCATCCGTGAATCTATTAATCTTAAGCATGTCGCACACTTCTAAGAAGTTCTCGATTTGGTTCTTCAAATCCTCATCGGCCAAACAATTAAAGTGTGTCGACTGCTGTATCATCTTGATGAATGCTGGCTTTAGCTCAAAGTTCTGAGTTGTAATTGATGGTTGTATAATACTATATTGTCTACCCAGAACTGTGGGTCTGGCATAATCTGATAGTGTCCTCTGCTGCTCATTTTGTTCAACCATACTATCTGACCCTTCACCTTCTACCTTAGCTTGATTTGACTATTCTTGCACAGGTTCTTTTCTCCTTCTACGAAGTGTTCATTCAAGTTCAGGATCTCCATCAACCAATGTTGAAGGGTTCCCTCGGGTTATAACCTGGAGCTACAACCAAAGATAAAAAAACAAATCAGAACGATGGAAGAATAAGAAAGTGTCAAATAGAGTAAGTGATGAATAGCTAAAATAGCAAAGTGCAAAGTGTTTTAAAAATGCCTATTCTCAAGCAACGGCACCAAAAACCTGACAAAATAACTTTTGTGTATGTACCGCAAGCGCAAGTACACAGGTTTGTCGAAGTAATAATAACCTGGTGAATGGGTAGTTATATCCATAAGGAATAGTGATCATAAAAAAAAAAGGATTGCTATTTACCTAAAGTGAAGATGGATCGATAGTGGTGTGAACAATATCAATATGAAAAAAAATAAAAAGAACAAGAAACAGAGACGCTATAAAAAAATTAGAGAAAAGTCAATCGATAGAAAGTGGAGCACCCGGACATTGCTCCCAGATAAGTGCTTGTGCGATACGAATGCAAAGCGTTCATTCCTTATGTTGAGCATTACTTTTCACGGGTTTTTACACTAATATGTGTGTTTTTACACTAATATGTTGAGCATAGGTCGATGTGAGCTGCTAGAGTGTGTGCCAACCTCCTCGTATTCGAGTTTGCATATCTATTTGGAGGGGCACAAAGGCAGTCACACTTGAGCATTCCGACTTATGCACATAGAACAAGACTTTCACCAATGTGTACACCATTGAAAAAGCAAGTGATCCACGACGTGAATGTCTGCCCATTTGCATTACCCCGATGAAAGTTTGGAATTGGGAAGCTATTCAGGCCGAATATTGTAGTAGAGCACTTTAGCAACATTGTAGTATGTACTATAGCAGATCTTGTTCACAGCTAGGCCGAGAAACCAGAGAAAGCGAGAGAATCAACACGGGCGTGTGGGAAATTATCCACGCCCGTGTGGAAATTCCGCGAGGCGTGGAGCATCCACGCCGGTGTAGTCGCCCGATTCCAGCCCTATTTAAAGCCGATTCATCCCCGATTTTGGGATTCTTTTCTCCATCTTTTTCCCCAACTTGCGAGAGGGCTTCGGCTAGGGGTTTCGAGGGTATTGGCTAAGTTTTTGGAGAGGTTCTACGGCTTCGACATCGCGTGTCATTTGGAAGAAGGTTATTGGGAGAGCTTTCGTCGGCACCGATCCAGCGAGGTGTATCCTAGGACGTACAAAGGATCCCTTGCGACGAGTAGAAGATTCTCCACAAGATCATCGACACGACCATCGAGGGTGTTTCTTTATGGATTCATTGCTTTTACATTCTATTTCTTTGATTGTACTTAGCTCCATGGAGAGCTAAACCCCTAGTGGGTACTCGGGTATTATGAACCCTAGGATGTATTTGTTTCTTTGAACCTCTTTATTATGCTTTCAATAAATTGATGTTTATTGTGAGTTCCAACCTTGAATGCTTGATTGTATGAACATTTCCCTAGAGTGACACTAGGGTTGAGAGTTCTTGTTAGTAACCTTGTGAGTGAGTGACACACCACGAACGTTAGACAAAGCTTGGTTGGAGAGGGTTGAGAGGGTGAGTCGAGAGGTACAGGAGCATCCCCTTTCTCCTCCGGTGTGATAGATTCTACCTCCGTTCCTCGAGTTCTTTGCGGCCATAGTAGAGTGAATGGTCTAAGGGATGAACTTCCGCTAGGGCTTAGTTACGCGTGCAACGGAGTGAAGCGTTGAGGTGATCTTAGTATCTAGGGCTCAATTGTGGTTAGAGACCTTCCTCCTGGACCAAAGGGTTATGTCTATTATAAGGAAGAGATTTATCACATGGAATCCCTAGAGCTCATTGCAACTCTATGCGAGTGCGAGGTGTTGAGATTGTTCGATTTCTCCTCCGGGACATGTATAGAGTTAGGCATAGTTGACCTTAGATTTGGGACTATGTAATTAAGGATTTCCACGACTCACCATTGCATTATTAGGAAACATAATAGAGGGTTCTTGCACTTGAAACAATTATCCTAGGTGGAGCATTATCCGGGTACCCCATCTTTATTACCTTACCCCCTTCTTTACTTTTGCTCTCTTACTTGTTGCTTTTACTGTTGAGAATTGAATCATTGTCACACTCATTATCATTGATCTTTTACATAGCTAAGAATCGAATTAAGTATTTTTATTCCCTACTCCCTGTGGATTCGATTACCACTCACCCGGGATTATTACTTCGACAAACCCGTGCAGTTGCGGGATATACGCAAGGGGACCTTGTCAAATTTTTGGCACCGTTGCCGAGGAGCTAGGCGTTTAGAGATACTTTGCACTTTGTTTTCTTAGCTATTTCACCACACATTCTATTTCACGTCTTCTTATTCTATCATCATTCTGATTTTCTTTTTCTTTCTCTTTGGTACAGCTCCAGGTAATGACCCAAGGGAATCCATCAACACTGATTGAAGGAGACCCTGAGCTTGAACGTACACTTAGAAGAAAAGGGAAAGAACCTGTGGAAAAATAGCATAATTCAGCTGATTTGGAAGGAGAGGAATCTGAAAACATGGCTGGACAGAATGAGCAACAGTGAACACTATCTGACTATGGCAGACCTTCAGTGTTGGGGACGCAATCGAGTATTGTGCATCCTCCGATTACAGCTTAGAACTTCAAGCTAAAGCCGGCATTCATCCATATGCTGCAGCAGTCCGCACAACTCAACGGTTTGGCCGATGAGGATCCAAATAGTCATATAGAGAGCTTTCTCGAGGTGTGCGACATGCTGAAGATAAATGGGGTTACGGATGATGCCATCAAATTGAGAGCCTTCCCATTTTCCTTGAAGGGGAAAGCGAAGCAGTGGCTACACTCATTACCTAGAGCATCAATCACTACATGGGAGGAGATGGTAGAAGCTTTTCTAGCCTGTTATTTCCCTCCCGAAAAATCAGCAAAGCTTAGGAATGAGATCTCGTCCTTTGTTTAGTTGGAATTGGAGTCTCTATTCGAGACATAGGAAAGGTTCAAGGAGCTCCTGAGAAAGTGTCCACAACACGGATTCCGGGAGTGGATGATTGTTCAAACCTTCTACAATGGTTTGAACCCGAGTACAAGGCAACTCTTGCATGCGGCAGCAGGAGGTACCTTAGGTAGAAAAACTCCCGATGAGGCTCGTCAATTAATTGAGGAAATAGGATTAAATAGTTACCAATGGAATGCTAGAGAGAACAAACAGGTGGCTGGTATCCATGAAATCGATGTAGTAACCTCATTAGCGGCGCAAGTAGAGAGTCTGAGTAAGAAGCTAGATCTCATAGCTTCGAATAGAGTTGCGACCGTGACCAATTGCACCGGTTGTGGTGGAGGACATGCTCCCTCCGATTGCCCGATCTCGATTGGTGATGTTTCTTCAGTGGAAAATGTTGGCTTTGTAGGTAATGGCATGAGACCTCAAGGGAACCCATATAGCAATACTTACAATTCAGGTTGGAAGAATCATCCCAACTTTTCATGGAGTAATCAAGGACCACAAAAGGCCATGGGGCCACCGGGTTTCCAACAACAACAACAAGCCCCTCAAGTGGAAAATCGAATTTCAGGCTCGGAAACCAGAATGACGAATTTAGAGAAGCACTTGGCTAGATTTGTTCAATCTGCAAATACATGGTTTGAATCAGTCGAGGCTACACTTCGCAACCACACCGCCTCTTTGCACAACCTTGAAAATCAGGTGGGGCAAATTGCGAAGTCTCTCTCCGAAAGGGCATATGGAAGTTTACCAAGCAATACGGAAACCAACCCTAGAGAACATGTGAAGGCGATCACTTTGAGAAGTGGTCATGAGGTTGAAGGGAGGCTTCCGAGTGAGAAGCCGAAAGAACACGCACCCGAGGTTGTAAAGGTTGAGGAGGGAGCAAAGAAAGAGAAAGAGGTGGCATCCCCACCTTTCAAGCCAAGAATCCCTTATCCCTCTATATTGAAAAATGACCAAGGGGACGAAGAGTATAATAAGTTCCTGAGTTTATTCAAGCAACTCCACATCAACATTCCTTTTGTAGAGGCATTAGCTCAAATGCCTAAGTATGCGAAGTTACTGAAAGACTTGTTGACTAACAAGAGGAAGTTGGAGGAGAGTGCTTCAGTGGTGCTAGATGCTTCATGCTCGGCGGTGCTGCAAAAGAACATGCCGAACAAGAAGAAAGACCCGGGAAGCTTCATCTTTCCATGTAACATCGGCAACTTAGATGAGGAAATGGCACTGGCGGATTCAGGGGCAAGTATCAACTTCATGCCATATACTTTTTTCCAAAAGCTAGGCTTGGGAGAGCCTAGGCCTACTCCGATGACTTTACAATTGGCGGACTGAACGGTGCGACATCTGAGAGGTATCATCGAAGACGTGCTTATCAAGGTGGATAAGTACATTTTTCCGGTTGACTTCATAGTGCTAGATGTCGATGTGGATGCAGATGTACCCTTGATACTTGGGAGACCGTTCTTGCGGACTTCCAAAGCATTGATTGACATGGACGGCGGAGAGCTCACATTGAGAGTTAGAGATGACAAACTCACCTACCGCCTTGCTGAAGCCATGCGGCATTCTCTCGATTTTGATGACAATTTGTATTTATTAGACACTACTGATGAGCTTGTTGATGAATACATGTAGGAAATGTTTAACCCGGATCCATATGAAGGTTTGTTCCACCAAGAGGAGAGTAATGAACAAGTAATGATGCTTGGATCGACTGAAGAAGTAACATCTACCCCGGGGATATTGAAGAAGGTGCTCCAGAAAATGAAGAGGGCTAGGAGATGCCACCGAAAACACTCCAAGACTGTTGGAGACGTACATGAACCGCGAAGGTTGGATGAACCCGTGCTAGGTGGTACGAAGCCCAATAATACACCCTCAACCCTCAAGAGACTTTGCACATCATGCTTACAAGTCATGGGTAAGAGGGCGACTTTCATTCATGAACCCCCGTGAGGTAAAACAAGATATGTCAAGCTACGTGACGTTAAACAAGCGCTTCTTGGGAGGCAACCCAAGTGTTTACTGTTTTCTTATCTTTTAGTTTAGTCGTTTGCATGAATAAATCGTTAAGTGTTGATGTCTGAATCTTTTGATGCTTGTGCTGCAATTTTATTGTGGATTTTTAAAAGTCATCGTGTGCTTTTTAAGGAATTGGCGAAAGTTTGGTTGTTTGGGTTCTATTTCGTGTTTTTCACTGGTAAAATTTGCACAATAGGGTAGGCTCTGAGTGTGCAAACATGTTCAGAAATATTTTGTAGAGCCTGCAAATTTTTCTAAGTCATCCAGAGAAAACACACGGGCGTGTGGAATTTCCACACGCCCGTGGGTGTATACTGCGAACTCATCCAGAGAAGGCACAGGGGCGTGCGGCTGCCCCTGTGAACGACCATGCGACTGTCACACGCCCGTGGGTAATTTCCGCACAGCCGTGTAGATTCCTGCAGAGTTGGGCAGATTTTCCTGAGAGTACACAGGGGCATGGACTCGCCCCTGTGGGTAACATTGTGAACCATGCACGAGTGTGGGTAATTTTCGCACGCCCGTGCGAAACTCTACAGAGGAGTTCTCTCCATTCCGAGAAGATACAGGGGGTTGCGGCTGCCCCTGTGAATTGGGCTTGTGAATGTCCACGCCCGTGGGGAATTTCCGCACGGGCGTGTGCAACACTTAGTATTTTTCTAGGATGTCCAGAGAAGCCACAGGGGCGTGCGGCTGCCTCTGTGATTTGGGACCACGGGCTTGGATGTTTTCCACATGCCCGTGTGAGAGCGATCGAGTCAAGGAGACGAGGCGTCGCGCGCCCCTGCATCGTTTTTGGAGTGAGGACGCACGGGCGTGGATAATTAACGCACGCCCGTGTCGTTGCACAGAACGCTAAGGGTCATGAGTTTTCTTTAAAAGAAGAACAGTTTCTCTCCCCCTTCACAACTTCTATTCATCCGAAAACACTTTCATATCACTCTCCGATTCCATAGCGCCAATTTGGGAGAAGTTTAGCGAGGTTTTCCGGCCGATTCTTCACTTTTTCTTTCCGTCTCGTCGGTAAGCCCTATTTCTCATGATTTTTGCCAATTCAATGTTTCCATCGATTAATATGGTTGTAAATAGTTCGTTTCTTCAATTAGAACGATGATTTATGTCTAGAATGAAGTTAGAAGCATTTTTGAGTTGTATTTTTGGATTTTTGTAGCGTGGCCGTGTGGTTCTCATGCCCCGTGGATCCCCACGGGCGTGTGGAAATTCCACACGACTGTGTGGTTTTCTGCAGCATTGGTTTATCAACTTGTTTGATCAATTTCATTTGAATCTTACAGATTATGGCACCTAGGTCAAAGAAGCAAGCTGATAAGAGACCACGTGAGTCATCTCCTAGGCCCGAGGGCATGCGGTTTGCAATTCCAGAGCATCAGGTTCGCTATGAGCGCCAGACGAGGCTCCGTTTTGGGCAGACTCGATTTTTAGACACGACTATATTACGAGATCTGCAGTAGGGAGATGAGTTTACTGATGATATCGAAGATCTCGTTTCAGAAGATGGTTGGCGGCAGTTGCTGACGATTAGAAAGCCAGCCATCTGAGAGTTTGCACTAGAGTTGCTTTCATCATTCGAGTTCAATAGATCGTATACGAGCTTCGACAGTGTGGACACCATTCAGTTCAGAGTATTTGGACACCACCATAGCTTGAGCATCACGCAGTTTTCAGTACTACTTGGCTTGTACGAGGAGGCATTCACGGGATCATGAGGAGTACGCGCGATGCTACCGATCGATTACCTCGGATCATTGACTTCGCAGAGAGCTTACAGAGTGTTATGTGGTCACGGTCAGTACGAGCCAGGGGTGTCCAAGGCCACGTGCCTTTCTTGACCGCATACGAGATACTTGCATGCTATTATGAGTAGGTCGGGTGAATGGTCGTGGTGATAGCACTCGTGTCTTTCGAGCCGTCGAGAGCTCTCGTGACTTTGTACTTGATGGTACAGTCAGCATCGATTTATTTAGGGCACATCCCGGCGAGTACATCGGACATCGTGGGACACTATGCTAGACTGGGAGTGATCTTCTCGGGCCCCTACATTAAGAGATTAGTGTTAGGCATGGGTCTCTTGGATTCGATTCGCGGGGTCGAGAAGACGAGTGTACATGCTCCGCTGAGTCTAGAGATGATGCGGATGATGGGCATGGTCCGCAGGGTTCGGACAGGGACTTTTGCTTTAATACTACAAGCTCCAGAGATAGCCGAAGATGAGGGTGATGAAGCTGGAGCATCTCAGCCCGCTCACGAGCCTCGGCCCAAAGAGCGATGGAAACCGGGAGGCACCTCCGATGGGCGGAGGAGCAACCCCCAGTGCGTATATTTTCACCATCTCGAGCCAATGATCGCTTTGAGAGGCTCGAGAATGCTATAGGAGTGGTCTGAGCTGAGGTTGCTGTGATTAGGGCTATGCAGGCCACTCAATACACAGAGTTCATGGCACGTTTCGACATGTTACAGCACATTTCAGAGAGAGACGTCACCTCATCATTTGTATTGCGGCCGAGGACTCCTCCGGCCCCCTCAGTTCCTCTAGCACCTCTATCCTCTACCGCGGCACCGGTAGACCCCCTATGTGTTTCACCAGCAGCAGCAGCACATCAGCCTGAGAGCGACACTGACACTTGACTTTTCCTTTACTTTCTTGCATTCTATTTTGTTTTTCCTGTCTTTTGACTTTTTCACTCAGAAAGGATTCTCCTTTTGAGTTTATTTTCATTTTCGCATCATCGAGTTGTATTCATTGCTTTATCTTTTATATACACTTGATTTATTTTGTCTTTATTGAGCTTCACTGAACCCCTCGTGTATGCGTGCAGATGGTCTTGTCTTCTTGGGATTTGAGACTTAGTCATGGGCACGCCCAAGGTACTGAGGTACTTGGCCGTGTGAGCTTCACAACCTGTTGGAACCCTACTCCCAATGAACTAGCTTCATCAAACGTCACACTAGGAGTCAGGGGAGTATTGTTTTGATTGCTTCTCCCATATTTGCTTTTGAATGATTTATATTTTGAGTGAGCTTTGCATGTGTACATTGGGGACAATGTACAACTTAAGTGTGGGGGTGGGGTGGGGGAGTTTTATAGTGCACACATCTTTTCTATTGTTCTTGATTGATATATGCTCACATAGTAATTGGCGGTTCACTTTAGTTGCAATGATTGTATTCTTGAGATTAGGAGAATTTCTAACATTGAATATTTTCATGCTCTAGTTCTTGCTTGAGGTTCTAGGAATTTTTGCCCGATTTACACTTAGTGAACTACTCACTCTTTGAACTCTATTGGAAACTCATGTTCGATGTTAAAGGGACTAGTTAGGTTTATTTTCTTGTGCTAAAGTTTAAAAAAAAAAATGGAAAATGAATAGAAAAAACAAAATAGTTTTATTATTTATTTGTGCTTGTTGGGTGGAAAGAGCTACCACCTATGTAGTATGAAGCTACTCTCATAAGTCGGATACCACTCCGGTATAAAGAGCTACCACCTCGAAAGTGTGAAACCCACCTTAGCGGCCGCTTTGGAAAGGGCTACCTTAGAGGATGTGTGAAGCTACTACCATCTTTGAAATTGTTGTTACTTTTGTAGATAAATAAGTCCCTTGTACTTAGAACTTTGGAGAGTATACCTTGGGTCATTTTTCAGTGAGTTCACACACGTACACGATTTCGGGTTTTGTTTCCTTTTTGATTCAAGTTTTTAGCTAGAGCATTGATTTTTTGTATTTAGTGTTGTAATTTCCCTTACTTGTAGAATGCTCTCTTTGTATACTTTGGTGAACCTAAGGCCAAGCACTTCCAATATTTTCTTCATTGATGCACATAACGTTTTTAATTTTTTCTTGAGGACAAGCAAAAGCTTTAGTGTGGGGGAGTTTGACAAGTGCTTGTGCGATACGAATGTGAAGCGTTCATTCCTTATGTTGAGCATTACTTTTCTCGGGTTTTTACACTAATATGTGTGTTTTTATGTTACTCTTATGCAGGTAGGGTTGTGAGGCCGAGTATGAAGGAAATAGGCCAATGTGGATCACAATGCACCGATTTTGGAGGAAATCATGCTAACGTTCAAACGCGAAGATATAGGTCGATGTGAGATGCTAGAATGTGTGCCAACCTCCTCGTACTCGAGTTGGCACATCCATTTGGAGGGGCACAGAGGCAGTCACACTCGAGCATTCTGACTTATGCACATAGAACAAGATTTTCACCAACGTGTGCACCATTGAAGAAGCAAGTGATCCACGACGTGAACGTTTGCCCGTTTGCGTTACCCCGATGAAAGTATGGAATTGGGAAGCTATTCAGGCCGAATACTGTAGAAGAGCACTGTAGCAACATTGTAGTATGTACTGTATTAGCACTGTTCACAGCCGACCGAGAAACCAGAGAAACAGAGAATCCACACGGGTATGTGGAAATTATCCACGCCCGTGTGGAAATTCACTGACGGAGCGTGGAGCATCCACGCCGATGTAGTCGCCCGATTCGACCCTATTTAAAAGCCGATTCATCCCCGATTTTGGGATTCTTTTCTCCATCTTTTCCCCAACTTGCGAGAGGGCTTTGGCTAGGGTTTCGAGGGGTATTGGCTAGGTTATTGGGAGATCTTTTGCCGGCACCGATCCGGCGAGGTGTATCCTAGGCCGGACAAAGGATCCCTTGTGATGAGTAGAGGACTCTCCACAAGACCATTGACACGACCATCGAGGGGGTTTCTTTATGGATTCATTGCTTTTACATTCTATTTTTTTGATTGTACTTAGCTCCATGGAGAGCTAAACCCCTAGTGGGTACTCGGGTATTGTGAACCCTAGGATGTATTTGTTTCTTTGAACCTCTTTATTATGCTTTCAATAAATTGATGTTTATTGTGAGTTCCAACCTTGAATGCTTGATTGTATGAACATTTCCCCTAGAGTGACACTAGGATTGAGAGTTCTTGTTGGTAACCTCGTGAGTGAGTGACACAACACGAGCGTTACACAAAGCTAGGTTGGAGAGGGTTGAGAGGGTGAGTAGAGGTACAGGAGCGTCCCCTTTCCCCTCCGGCGTGATAGATTCTACCTCCGTTCCTCGAGTTCTTTGTGGCCATAATAGAGTAAATGGTCTAAGGGATGAACTTTTGTTGGGGCTTAGTTGCGCATGCAACGGAGTGAAGCGTTGAGGTGATCTTAGTATCTAGGGCTCAATTGTGGTTAGGGACCTTCCACCTGGACCAAAGGGTTAGGTCTATTATAAGGAAGAGATTTATCACTTGGAATCCGTAGAGCTCATTGCAACTCTATGCGAGTGCGAGGTGTTGACATTGTTCGATTTTTCCTCCGGGACATGTATAGAGTTAGGCATAGTTGACCTTAGATTTGGGACTATATAATTAAGGATTTCCATGACTCACCATTGCATTGATTAGGAAGCATAATAGAGGGTTCTTGCACTTGAAACAATTATCCTAGGTGGAGCATTATCCGGGTACCCCATCTTTATCGATTGCCTTACCCCCTTCTTTACTTTTGCTCTCTTACTTATTGCTTTTACTGTTGAGAATTGAATCATTGTCACACTCATTATCATTGATCTTTTACATAGCTAAGAATCGAATTAAGTATTTTTATTCCCTACTCTGTGTGGATTCGATACCCGCTCACCCGGGATTATTACTTCGACAAACCCGTGCACTTGCGGGATATACGCAAGGGGACCTTGTCACTCCCCTTAAGGCTATTGCTTCAAGTGCAAAACCAACTATTATGTCTGCTAACTTATGCTTAATGAGTTATGCAAATCCTAAAATACAAGGTCCTAAATCTAAGGTTAACCTTGACTAACCCTACACTATGCGCCGGCGAAGAAATTGCTCAGTCTCAACACCTCTCATTGTGCAAAGTTGGTTAAAGCTCTAAGGACTCTAAGTGATAAATCCTATTTCCTAACATAGATCTAACCCGTTGGTTCAGGCGAAAGACCTCTAGTAACAATTAAGACACAGATACTAAGGATTACTTCAAGGCTTCAATCTATTACCTGCGTAACTAAGCCCCGACAGAGTTTCTCTCTTAGCACTTCACTCTATTGTGACCGCAAAGAACACTTGGAACATGGAGGTAGGATAAATAACACTGAAGGGGAAAGGGGATGTTCGGCTACCTCTTGGTTCACCCTCTCGATCCTCTCCAATCTTGCTTTGTCTAACCCTCATGGTGTATCACTCACTCAAAAAGATTACCAATGTAGGCTCTCAACCCTAGAATCAATTAAAGAAAAATAATATAAAGGTCAAAGAAACAATATCATCCTAGCATTTAGAAGTCCAAGTACCCACTATGGGTTTAGCTCTCCATGGAGCAAGATACAATCAATAATGAAATCAAACGTAAGAACATGCAATCCATAAGTAAAACCGCCTTGGTATTCATGTCGATGGTCTTGTGGGGTGGCCATGTCATCTCCAAAGGTTCCTTCATCAAGCCTAGGGTACCTTGCCGAATCGATGCCGACGAACCAAATAACTATCCTTCAAAGGAATGCAATGTTGAAAGTAGTAGAACCACTTCGAAAGCCTTGACAAAACCCTAGCAACGAGCGTCTCTAAAGATGGTGAAAAGGTGAGAAAACGATAGGGCCAAAAGATCCCAAAATTGGCTGAAGTCGTGACTTTAAATAGGCTGGAATCTGGCATCTGCACCGGAATGTGGAATTTCCACAAGCACGTATGAATCTGCAGGAATTGATTTTTCACCGGCCTATGAACAGTAACTTCTATAGTACGCTGCCAAAATACTCCCAAATTAACACTTTTCATCGAGGGCACATGAATGGGCACACATCCATGTAGTAGATCGTGTTGCATCTTCAATAAAAACACATTTGATGATAATCTTGCTAACATTACACAAGTCAGAACACATGAGTGTAACTATCTTTGTACCCCTCAAATTTGCATATTCACTAGAGCACAATGGAGGTTGGCAAACACTCATATGTCTTTGAGTACAACTTGTGTCTTAACATTTGGCCACTCCAAGATTTCATCAACAATGTGCATTCACGATTTACTTTGGCTTCTTTCTTCCATACTTGTCTCCATAACCCTACATGCACAAAAGTAATACAAATACACATGTATGAGCGATAAAATCTGAGAAAAGTAATGCTCATTGTAAGAAAAGAATACTTTGTATTACTAATACGCAAGCACTTATCACTATTGTATGGATGTGTGCCCATTCATGTGGCCTCGATGAAAAGTGTGGATCCCAGGGAAGTGTTGTTCACAAGCATTACTAATACACAAGAATTTGGTGAATTGTTGTTCACAGCACTGAAAAATCAATTCTTGGAGATTCATATAGGCGTGTGGAAATTCCACACGCCCGTGTGGATGCCCGATTTCAGCACTATTTAAGTAGCAACTTGTGGTTCTTTTAGGGAGCTTTTTCCCATCTTCTCTCTAACTTTGGAGGCACTTGCTACTAGGGTTTAGAGAGGCTTTGGTAATAATTTTGGAGTGGTTTTATGGCCTTCAACACCATGTTCCTTAGGAAGATAGTTATTAGGGAACCTTTCCTTGGCATCGATTCGGTGACTTGTGCCCTAGGCTTTACGTGGGAACCTTTGGAGAAGATGAGGTTACTCCACAAGACCATTGATACAAACTTCAAGGGGGTTTTACTTATGGATTGCATATATTTACTTTCAATTTCATTATTGATTGTATTTATCTCCATGGAGAGCTAAAACAATAGTTGGTGCTTGGACTTGTAAAACCTTAGGATGATTTTGTTTCATTAATCATTCAATATGTTTTCTTTAATTGATGTTTAAATTGAGATTTAATCTTGAATGCTTGTTGAAGTGATTTTCCCTTTGAGTTACACTAGGGTTGAGAATCCATCTTAGTAATCCTTGCGGATAAATGACACACCATGAGGGTTAGATAAAGCTAGATTGGAGAGGGTTGAGAGGAAGAGTCGAGAGATAGTGGAACGTCCCCTTTCCTTTCGGTGTGATTTATCCTACCTCCGCATTCCAAGAGTTCTTTGCGGTCACAATAGAGTGAAGCACTAATAGAGGAACTCCATTTGGGCTTAGTTGCACAAGCATCAGAGTGAAGTGTTAAAGTAATCCTTAGTGTTGGGGCTTAATTATGACTAGGGATCTTTTGCCTGGACTAGAGGATTAGATCAAGATTAGGGAATTGGGCTTATCACTTGGACTCTTTAGAGCTTTATGCAACCTCACATAGTGTGAGGCATTGAGAGCATTCCTTTCTACTGAGGCATAATATAGGGTTAGTCACGGTTGACCTTTGGTTTGGGACTGTACATTTAAGGATCTCCATGACTCATTAAACATCAGTTTGGAGATATAATGATTGGTCATGCACTTGAAGCAATAGTCCTAGGGTGAGTAATGTCCAAGTGCCTTACTTTCTATCGATATTGTTCACACTATTTTAAATCATCTTTACCATAGTTAAAAAGCAATTTATGTGTTTCTAATTACTATTCCCTATGGATACGACTGCTCACTCACCAGGCTACTTTTACTTCGACAACCTGTGCACTTGCGGTACACACTCATAAGGAGTGTGTCACAACCCAAGAAAGAAAACAAATAAGAATGGTGGAAGAATAAGAAAGTGTGAAATAGAACAAGTGATTAATAGCTAAAATAGCAAAGTGCAAATGCTTCCAAAACACCTATTCCATGGCTAGTGTGCCAAAAACTTTACACACCCCTTGCGAGTGCGTACCGCAAGTGCACAGGTCGTCAAAGTAATAAATTACCCAAGTAAGTGGGTAGTCGTATCCACATGGAATAATGCTAAAAAACACAAGAATTACTATTTAACTATAGTGAAGATGATTCAAGAATGGTGTGATCAATATCGATGTATGTAAAAATAAAGAAAAGTAGCAAGAGACGTAAAAGAATATAAGGAGAGGCAATTGATAGAAGATAGGGCACTTGGACAATGCTCACACTAGGACTTTTGTTTCAAGTGCAAGACTAATTATTATGTCTCCTAACTGATATTTAATGACTCATAGAAATACAAAAACATATAGCCCCAAAGTTAAGGTCAACCGTGACTAACCCTCACAGTATGCCTCGGCGGAAAGGAGTACTCTCGACGCCTCACACTGTGCAAAGTTGCTTAATTCTCTAGGGGTTCCAAGTGATAAACCCTATTCCCTAATATAGATCTAATCCTTTTGACAAGGTCCCCTTGCGTATATCCCGCAAGTGCACGGGTTTGTCGAAGTAATAATCTCGGATGAGCGGGTATCGAATCCACAGGGAGTAGGGAATAAAAACACTTAATCCGCTTCTTAGCTATGTGAAATATCAATAGTGATAAGTGTGACAATGATTCAATTCTCAACAGTAAAAGCAACAAGTAAAAGAGCACGAGTAAAGGAGGAGGTAAGGCAATCGATAAAGATGGGGTACTTAATCCGCCTAGGATAATTGTTTCAAGTGCAAGAACCCTCTATTATGCTTCCTAATCGATGCAATGGTGAGTCGTGGAAATCCTTAATTACATAGTCCAAAATCTAAGGTCAACTATGCCTAACTCTATACATGTCCCGGAGGAGAGATTAGATAACCTCTCAACCTCGCACTCGAATAGAGTTGCAAAGAGCTCTAGGGATTCCAAGTGATAAATCTCTTAATAATTATAGACCTAACCCTTTGGTCCAGGTGGAAGGTCACTAACAACAATTAAGCCCTAGATACTAAGATCACCTCAACGCTTCACTCCGTTGCATGCGCAACTAAGCCCCAGCGGAGTGTCATCCCTTAGACCATTCACTCTATTATGGCCGCAAAAAACTCGAGGAATGGAGGTAGAATCTATCACATCGAAGGGGAAAGGGGATGCTCATGTACCTCTCGACTCACCCTCCCAACCCTCTCCAACCTAGCTTTGTCTAACGCTCGTGATGTGTCACTCACTAACAAGGTAACCAAAAAGAACTCTCAACCCTAGTGTCACTCTAGGAGAAATGTTAATACAATCAAGCATTCAAGGTTCGAACTCACAACAAACATCAATTAATTGAAAGCATAATAAAGAGATTCAATGAAACAAATACATCCTAGGGTTCACAAATACCCAAGTACCCACTAGGGGTTTAGCTCTCCATGGAGCTAAGTACAATCAAAGAAATGGAATGTAAAATCAATGAATCCATAAAGAAACCCCCTCGATAGTCGTGTCGATGGTCTTGTGGAAAGTCCTCTACTCATCATCTAAGGATTCCTTCATCCGGTATAGGATATGCCTCGGCGGAAGCTCCCCTACCAAACTTCTTCCTAAGGAATGACGATGTCAGAGCCGTAGAACCTCTCCAAAACCTTAGACAATACCCCTCAAAACCCTAGCTGAAGCCCTCTCTCAAGTTGAGGAAAAGATAGAGAAAAGAATGCTGAAATCGGGGCTGAATCGGCTTTAAATAGGGCTGGAATCGGGCGACCACACGGGCTTGTGGATCTTTCACACGCCCATGTGGAATTTCCACACGGGCGTGGATAATTTCCACATGCCCGTGTGGGTTCTCTAAATTCCTGTTTTTTCGGCCGGCTATGAACAGTGCTGCTATAGTACTTTGCTACATTGCTCTGCTGCAGTATTCGGCTTGAATATCTTCCCGAATCCATGCTTTCATCGGGGTAATGCAAACGGGCACACATTCACGTCGTGGATCACTTGCTGCTTCAATGATAGACAAGTTGGTGGAGCTCTTGTTCTATGTGCATAAGTCACAATGCTTGAGTGTGATTGCCCTTGTGCCCCTCCAAATGGATGTACCAACTCGAATACGAGGAGGTTGGCACACACTCTGGCATCTCACACCCAACCTATGTCTTCATGTTTAAACTTTAGCAAGATTTCCCCAAAAATCTGTGCATTGTGATCCACATTGGCTTCTTTCCTTCATAATCGGCCTCACAACCCTACATGCACGAAAGTAACATAAAAACACACATATTAGTGTAAAAGCCCTAGAAGAGTAATGCTCAACAGTTAGATCCTAGGGGTAGCATTGTCCGGGTACCTCATCTTTATTGATTGAGATCTCCTTTACTTGTTTTTCTTGCCCGTTTGCTTGCTTATTAATTCTCTTGCAATTAGTTCATTTCATCACATCCATTGATTTCAGCTAGATAACTAAGAATTGGTTAATACTAATACTTTCGTTTCCTATGGATTCGATTACCCACTCACCGGGGTAATTATTACTTCGACATCCGTGAACTTGCGGTTTACACACATATTTGGACACATGTCATGTTGTAACTCTACAAAGTATGAGGTGTTGAGATTGATTGATTTCTTCTCCGGGACATATTGTAGAGTTAGTTACAGTTGACCTTAAATTTGGGACCGTGTGTTTAAGGATTTCCACAACTCATTAAGAGTCAATTAGGAGATATAATAGTTGATTTTGCACTTGAAGCAACTGTCCTAGGTGGGACAATATCCGAGTACCCCACTTCTATCGATTGTTTTAGCTCTCATCTATTTGTGCTTCTCTCCTTCTTGTTTCTTTTAATCTTTCTTTAATTACATTTTATCAACAAAATCATTATTCCATCTTCGCTTGGTTAAGTAGCAACTTAAGTATTTTTATTCCCTACTTCCTATGGATACGATACCCAACTCACCTGCGAATTTATTACTTTGACAAACCTGTACACTTGCTGGTCACATGCAAGGCATGTTGTCATTAAACAAAGCTAGATTAGAGAGGGTTGAGAGGGTTAGTTGAGAGGTAGCAGAGCGTCCCCTTTTCCCTCTAATGTGATTTATCCTACCTCAATTTCCTAGAGTTCTTTACGGTTACAAAGAGTGAAGTGCTAAGGGATGAACTCCGATGGGGCTTAGTTGCCTGAGCAACATAGTGAAGCATTAAAGTGACTTTAGTATTTGGGCTTAATTGTAACTAGGGGTCTTTCGCCTGGACTAAAGTTTTAGATCTAAACTTAGGGATAGGTTTTATCACTTGGAATCCCTAGAACTCCATCCAACTTTGTGCAGTGTGAGGTGTTGAGACTGAGCGATGTCTCCACCAGGACATAGTGTAGGGTTAGTCACGGTTGACCTTAGGTTTGGAACTGTGTGCTTTAGAATTTGCATGACTCTTTGAGCATTAATTAGGAAGAATAATAGTAGGTCTTACACTTGAAGCATAAGTCTCAGGGGGAGCATTGTCCGAGTACCCCATTTCTATCGATTGCCTTACCTCTCACTTACTTGTGCCTCTTATTCTTGTTCCTTTTATTTCTATTTAACTCACATCTTATCAACACAATCATTATTCATCTTCCCTTAGTTAAGTAGCAATTTAGGTATTTTTATTCCCTACTCTCTGTGGATACGATACCCCACTCACTTAGGATTTAATACTTCGACAAACCGGTGCACTTGCAGGTCATACGCAAGGGCCATTGTCAACCCTCTCCAATCTTGCATTGTCTAACAACCCTCATGGAGTGTCACTCATCCACAAGGATTACCAAGATGGATTCTCAACCCTAGTGTCACTCTAAGGAAAATCAATATAACAAGCATTCAAGATTGGAACTCAATCAAAAATATTAATTAAGAAAAGCATAATAAAAGGTCAAAGAAACAATATCATCCTAGGGTTTACAAGTCCAAGCACCCACTAAGGGTTTAGCTCTCCATGGAGCAAAATACAATCAACAATGAAGTCAAAAGTAAAGAGATATAATCCATGAATAAAACTAGCTTGTTATTCATGTTGATGGTCTTGTGGAGTAGCCTCGGCCTTTTCAAAGGTTCCCTCGTCAAGCCTAGGGAACACTTCACCAAATCGATGCCAATGAAAGCTCCCCCAATAACTATCTTCTGATGGAAGGTGGTGTTGAAGGCAGTAGAACCACTCCAAAAACCTTACCAAAGCCTCTCTAAACCCTAGCCGCATGCCTCTCCAAAGTTGGAGAAAAGATGGAGAAAATATTTAAAGAAAGATTCCCAAATTGGTACAAGTCATGGCTTTATATAGAGCTGGAATCGGGAATCGACACGGGCATGTGGAATTTCCACACACCCGTGTGAATCTGCAGGACTCTGATTTTTTGCAGCCTGTGAGCAGTAAATGCTACAGTAAATTACTACATTGATTTACTACAGTGACCTACTACAGTGCTCAGCCAAAAGCACTCCCGAATCCACACTTTTCATTGAGGCAACATAAACCGGCACACATTTAGGCAGTAGATCGCGTCGCTTCTTCAATAAGAGATAATATTGACGAAGATCTTGCTATCATTGCACAAGTCAGAATACACAAATGTGACTGCCTTTGTGCCCCTCCAAACCATATAATTACTTGAGCACATGGAGGTTGGCACACATTGACAATTCTTCAAGCACTACTTGTGTCTTCACATTTGTTCACTCCAAGATTCCATCAACAAAATGCAATCGCAATCTATTTTAGCCTTCTTCCTCTAAATTTACCTCCACAACCCTACATGCACACAAGTAACACAAATACACATATATTAGCGCTAAAATCTAATAAACCAAATGCTCATCATAATAAAAAATACTTCAAATTACTAATACACAAGCACTTATCAAATCCCCCACACTTAAGCATTTGCTTGTTGTCAAGCAAAAATGAAACATTGAAGCATAGAAGAAGGAAATATTGAAAGTGCTTGGCCTTAGGTTCACCAAACCATGAAAGGAGAGCATTCTACAAGTAAGGGAACTTTCAACACTAAATATGAAAAATCAATGCTCCAGCTTAAAACTCGGATGAAAAAGAGCAACAAACACAAAATTGTGTAAGTATGTGTAAACTCACTCAAGTGAACCCAACATATACTCCTCAAAGTTCTAAGTATAAGGGACTTTTTTATCTACAAAACAACACAAAATGAACAGATGGTAGTAGCTTCACACATTCTCTAAGTAGCCCTTTCCAAAGCGGCCACTAAGGTGGCTTTCACACTTTTGAGGTGGTTCCTCTTTCTATCAGGGTGGTAGCTTTTACTCATCCCATGAGATAGCTCTTTCTCTCATTAGAGTGTAACTAGTATCTGACTTATGAGAGTAGCTGCATACTTCATAGGTGGTAGCTCTTTCAATCCCAAATGCACAATTAAAACAAGTAATTGTTTTTAAGCAAAATTAACACAAAAAGACAAAACTAGCTAGTCCCTTTAACATTGAACTTGAGTTTCCAAAAGGGTATAATGAGTGAGTGACAACGCCCCTCGCATATATCTCGAAAGTGCACGGGTTTGTCGAGTAATAAAATCCTAGGTGAGTGGCTATCATATTGACAAGGTCCCCTTGCTTATATCCCGCAAGTGCACGGGTTTGTCGAATTAATAATCCCGGGTAAGCAGGGTCAAATCCACAGGGAGTAGGGAGTAAAGACACTTAATTCGATTCTTTGCTATGTGGAGTATCAACAATGATAAATGTGATAATGATTCAATTCTCAACAATTAAAAGCAACAAGTAGGAGAGCAAAAGTAAGGAGGAGGCAAGGCAATCAATAAAGATGTGGTACTCGGATAATGCTTCACCTAGGATAATCGTTTCAAGTGCAAGAACCCTCTATTATACTTCCTAATGGATGCAATGGTGAGTCATGGAAATCCTTACATACATAGTCCCAAATCTAAGGTCAACTATGCCTAACTCTATACATGTCTCGGAGGAGAAATCGAACAATCTCAACACGTCGCACTCGCATAGAGTTTCAATGAGCTCTAGGGATTCCAAGTGATAAATCTCTTCCTAGATTTAGACCTAACCCTTTGGTCCAGGCGGAAGGTCCCTAGCCACAATTAAGCCCTTGATACTAAGATCACCTCAACGCTTCACTCCATTGCACGCGCAACTAGGCCCCAGCGGAGGTTCATCCATTAGACCATTCACTCTATTATGGCCGCAAAGAACTCGAGGAACGGAGGTAGAATCTATCACGTCGGAGGGAAAAGGAGACGCTCCTGTACCTCTCGACTCACCCTCTCAACCCTCTCCAGCCTAGCTTTGTCTAACACTCGTGGTGTGTCACTCACTCACAAGGTTACCAACAAGAACTCTCAACCCTAGTGTCACTCTAGGGGAAATGTTCATACAATCAAGCAATCAAGGTTGGAACTCACAATAAACATCAATTTATTGGAAGCATAATAAAGAAGTTCAATAAAACGAATACATCCTAGTGTTCATAATCACCCAAGTACCCACTAGGGGTTTAGCTCTCCATGGAGCTAAGTACAATCAAAGAAATCGAATGTAAAAGCAATGAATCCATAAAGAAACCCCCTCGATGGTCGTGTCGATGGTATTGTGGAAAGTCCTCTACTCGTCGTCCAAAGATTCCTTCCTCCAGTATAGGATACGCCTCGATCGAATCTCCCCTACCAACCTTCTTCCTAATGGAATCACGATGTCGGAGCCATAGAACCTCTCCAAAACCTTGGGTAATACCCCTTGAAACCCTAGCCGAAGCCCTCTCACAAGTTGGGGAAAAGATGGAGAAAAGAATACCAAAATCGGGGCTGAATCAGGCAACTCCACGGGAGTGGACGCTACATGCGCCTGTGCGGAATTTCCACACGGGCGTGTATAATTTCCACACGCCCGTGTGGATTCTCTGTTTCTCTGATTTCTCGGCCGGCTGTGAACAGTGCTGCTACATTAATTGCTACAGTACTCTGCTACAGCCTTCGACCTGAATAACTTCCCAATTCCATACTTTCATCGGGGTAACGCAAACGGGCACACGTTCACGTCTTGAATCACTTGCTTCTTCAATGATATACATGTTGGTGGGGTTCTTGTTCTTATATGCATAGGTCGGAATGCTCGAGTGTGACTGCCTTTGTGCCCCTCTAAATGGATGTGCTCACTCGAATGCGAGGAGGTTGGCACACACTCTAGCATCTCACACCTGTCCTATGTCTTCACGTTTGAACCTTAGCAAGAACTCCTCCAAAATAAGTGCATTATGATCCACATTGGCCTATTTCCTTCATACTCGGCCTCACAGCCCTACCTGCGTAAAAGTAACATAAAAACACACATATTAATGTAAAAACCTGGGAAAAGTAATACTCAACATAAGGAATGAACGCTTCGCATTAATATCGCACAAGCACTTATCACATATCCATAGACAGTAGGCAATAAAAATACTTAAATTGTTTCTAAACTAAGTGAAAGAGGAATAATGGTTTTGTTAACAAGATGTAATGTAAACAAGAATAAAAGAGATAAGAAAGAGAAGCACAATTAAAGGGGAGGTAAGGCAATCGATATAAATGGGGTACTCAAATATCGTTCCACCTAGGACAATCGGTTCAAGTGCAAAACCCTCTATTTTGCTTCTTCAATAATACATTAATGAGTCGTGGAGATCCTTCAATACATGGTCCCAAATATAAGGTCAACCATGCCTGACTTTATACATATCCCGGAGGAGAAATCGAACAATCTCAACACCTCACACTCGTATAGAATCGTAATGAGTTCTAGGGATTCCAAATGATAAATCCTCTTCCTAGATGTAGACCTAACCCTTTGGTCCAGGTGGAAGGTCCCTAGTCACAATTAAGCCCTAGGTGCTAAAATAACTTCAACGCTTCACTCCGTTGCCTCTATAACTAAGCCCCAGGGAAAGGTCATCCCTTAGCCCATTCACTCTACTATGACCGCAAAGAACTCAAGGAAGTGGAGGTATGATGAATCACATCGGAGGAGAAAGGGATGCTCTGCTACCTCTCGACTCACCCTCTCAACCCTCTCTAATCTAGTTTTGTCTAACTCTCTTGGTGTGTCACTCACTCACAAGGGTTACCAATAAGAACTCTCAACCCTAGTGTCACTCTAAGGGAGTATTCATTCAATCAAACATTCAAGATTGGAACTCAATTAAAGCATCAATTAATGAAAGCATAATAAAAGGTTTAATGAAACAAATACATCCTAGGGTTCACAAATCCAAGTACCCACTAGGGGGTTTAGCTCTCCATGGAGCTAGTTACAATCAATAATGAAATCGAATGTAAAAGCAAGTAATCCATAGAAAACCACCTCGATAGTCATGACGATGGCCTTGTGGAGAAGCCTCAACTCTTCACAAAGGTCCCTTTGAGGCCACATTTCTGGGCACACGTCTATGTGGTAGGCTATAAAACTTTTCTTCATCGACGTATCTCTGAGTGGTCTTGCAATCTTCACAAAGAGAAGGAACATGAAGATGTGGCTGCCTTTGTGCCCTTCCAACTAGTGAATTGACTTGAATCTTCTTGGAAGTTGGCACACATCTCCACGTTTATGATGTCTTGGTCCTTGAATTGAATAAGAACTCCCAACATTGTGTCTTTATAGCCTATCTTTGCTTCCTTTTTACTCTTCAAGGCATTCACAACCTATATGCATAAAAGAACACCAAATACACAATATGAGACATAAATCATGGTAAAAATAATGCTCAATGCATGTAAAACATATATAAAAATATGTCTACTCAAGCACTTATCTGATCTCTAGGTCTTAAATGTCGTCAATACACTTTATACCATCCAAGTATGAGACTTAATGACAACCCTAGGGGGATTCTTTGTCCAAACACCGTCTTCTCTTACTTGATACTCCCTTGTTTATTTATTTATGTGTGTTACTTACCCAGCCATAGGATTAGCTTAGGTTAGTTTATTTTGTTTTATTTGTTCTTATTGCTAAGAATTGTAGGCTAGATAATAGATGAAAAGTGAGTAATAATACTTCCTTGGCCTTGTGGAATATGACCCCTATGTCACTCACAGGGTATTACTTGGCGATCCCGTACACCTGCAGGTAAGAAATCATAAGGAAATGAAATAAAACTCAAGACAAAAATAAACAACATACTCAGAAGGAAAATCCTTTCTGAGCAGTGCAAGTCTAACAACAATGCAAAATAAAGTACAAAAAAAGGAATAAAGTAAAGACGCATCAAGTGTCAGTGTCATGCTCGGTCACCTTTGGTGGTGCTACTGATGGAGACTATCCTGGTACTGGTGGATCGACTAGTGCTGGTAAAGCTTGAGGTGTCCTGGATCTCATAATGAATGGTGAAAGGGCGTCTCGCTCAAGTAACTGCTATAACATATCGATAGGCATCATCACCTCGATGTGGTTCGCAGCATGTATCGCACGAGCCTCAGTAATCTCGGTCCATAGCACCCCTACAACACTCTCGAGCCTCTTGAATCGATCATAGGCTTGAGACAGAGAAAACATGCACCCTAGGGGTGGCTCCTGTGCTACAGGTGGTGCATCGGTCTCCATCTACTCGGGCTAAGGCTCGGTAGCCGGCTGACCCCACAGCTGCGTTGCCCTCTCCCTAGGCTATCTCTGGTGTGCGTGTAATCAGCACATGAACACCGGGGTTGATACCTGCGTACCATCCCCATATTTCTCATCGTCTCTATGCCTAGGGGAGCAGGTATAATCACCTTCTCAGCCCCTCTAATCGCATCCAGGAGACCCATACCCATGATGAGTCTCGTAATGTAAGCACAGGAGAAGAGGACGTTGATCAGGGTGTATTGTCCCAGATATCTCAGATACTCTACCACGATATGTCCTAAGTGAATCGGCTCGCTCTACACTATGGAGTACAAATATAATAACTCTTGGCTGCTTAGGACTCTAATATTGTCACTACGACCATTCACTGATCTGCTCAGGATGGCATGAATATATCTGTAACTCGGTTAAGAGAGGCAGGTAGCCTTCGACAATCTCAGTTCATACTGACCCTGCCCACATAATGTCCTGTACGCTCTCTCAAACTACCAGGATAATCAGTAGGTAATCTATCGTACTCCTCTATATCTGTGTAAGTCTCATCATACAAGCCCAAATGGACTGAAAACTCTGTAATGCTCATACTTTAATGATGTCCGAATGTTCTGAACTGTATAACATCGACACTATCAAATCTAGAGTATGATCGGTCAAACTCAAAGGAAGAGAGCACCTCCAAAGTGAGCAAATGAATAGCTGGCTCTCAGATCATCAATAATCTATGCTAGCTGTCAACGGAGAGGAGCTCCACAACCTTATTGGCTATGTCATCTACCAGCTACACCTCTCTGAGTGTGCTGAAGTCCGGGAATCGTGTCTTACCAAATTTGAGCTTCGATGGTCGCTCAAACTGAGCCGGATGTTCCAGAATGGGGAACTCCGTACGTTCTTGCTCGGGTAAAGGCTCTTGCTGATGCTTGCCGTCCTACTACTTTAATCTTTGGGCCATACCTGCAAGTATTGAAAAGAAATTTAATCAAATTAACTCACAAAGCAATACTGCAGATTTTCACACGGTCGTGTGGAAATTCCACACACTCATGTGGATCCACGTTTCGTGAAAACCGCAAGACGCATGCTAAAAATAAAAAAAAATACACCCTAAAATCATTTCTAAACTCATTCTAAACATGTACTAACCATTTAATCATAGAAATAAAGTACATACACCAGTTTAGTTGAGAGAAATGAAGATTTGGCAAAAAAAAAAAGAGAGAACAAGGTTTTACCTATGAAATAGAGAATGAAAACTTGAAATCGGCCAAAAAACTCAGGTAAAATCCTTCTAAGACGACGGTGCAAAATCAGGAAAGTGCATGAAGAGATTTAAAAAAAAACCCACTCCTCTTGGTGTTATGTACATCTACACGGGCTTGTGGAAATTGCCCACTCCCGTGTGACTCCATAGGAGAGCCTCACAGTGGCAGAGACACACTCCTATGTACTCTCAAGATAGCACGCTTTGTCTCTGAACACATCCAGACTGGCGTGTGGAAATTTCCCACGCCCGTGTGCCCGACCAACAAGGGTACTCACACGCCCTTGTGGCTTCTTTGTCAACCCCAAAAAATTTCTAAGTGTTTTACACGCTCTTGTGGAAATTCCACATGGGCGTGTGGATCTTTACAGGGTTTCTCACAAGGGCAATCACACGGCCCTGTGTCTTCTCGGGATACCGAGGTCTTCTCTGCAGGAAATCACATGGGCATGTGGAAATTACCCATGCCGTGTGTAATGCACAGGGTTAGACATAGGGGTAGACACACGCCGCTGTGTCTTCTCAAGATAGAGTTCTGAACCTCTACAGAGAAACACACACTTGTATTGATAAGTGCTTGTGTGATAAGAATGCGAAGTGTTCTTTCCTTATGATGAGCATTACTTTTATCGGGTTTTAACACTAATATGTGTGTATTTATGTTACTTTCATGCATATAGGGTTGTGAAGCCAAATCTTAGAGAAAAAAGCCAATATAGATCGTGAGTGCACCATTTGGAGGATATCTTGAGAAGGTTCAAACGCGAAAACATAAGTTGGGTTCAAGATGCTAGAATGTGTGTCAATCTCCTTGTATTCAAGCTAGCACAATGATTTGGAGGGGCACAAAGCAGTCACATTCTAAGTATTCCCGCTTGTGCATGTGTAACAAGATCTTCACCAACGCGGCCTTTCATTAAAGAAGCAAAGCGATCTACGATGTAAACGTGTGCTTGTTTACGTTACCTCGATGAAAGCATGGTTTCGGGAGTGTTTCGAGACCGATCGTAGCGAGGGCACGATGAGTAAAAATATTTTAATAGGTACTGTTCACAGCCGGCTTCAGAAGGAGTCGTCCAGAGAAACCACACGGGCGTGTCAAAATTCCACATGCACGTGCGTTAATTCCACACGGGCCGTGTGAAATATTCATAAGGGCCTGTGGATTCCTGATTTCAGCCCTTTAAAAGCCGATTTCAGCCCCAATTTTAGCATTCTTTTCTCCATCTTTTTCCCAACCTGAGAGAGGGCTCAATCTAGAGTTTTGAGAGGTATTGGATAGGTATTGGGAGATGTTCTACAGCTCTGACATCACGCTCCATTTGGAAGAAGGTTAGTAGTAGAGCTTTCGTCGGCACCGATCCGGTTAGGTGTATCCTAGGCCGGACAAATGGACCATTGGATGAGTAGAGGACTTTCCAAAAGACCGTTGTCATGACTATCGAGGCGGTTTTCTATGGATTCATTACTTTTACATTCGATTTCATTGACTGTAATTAGCTCTATGGAGTGATAAACCCCCTAGTGGGTACTTGAATTGTGAACCCTAGGATGTATTCGTTTCATTGAACCTTGTTATTATGCTTTCATTAATTGATGTTTTTATTGAGTTCCAATCTTAAATGCATTGATTGTGTGAATACTCTCTTAGAGTCACACTAGGGTTGAGAGTTCTTGTTGGTAATCTTGTGAGTGAGTGACACACCACGAGAGTTTGATAAAGCTAATTTGGAGAGGGTTGAGAGGGTGAGTGGAGAAGTAATGGAGCGTCCCCTTTCTCCTTCAGTGTGATTTATTCTACATCCAATTCCTCGAGTTCTTTGCGGTCATAGTAGAGTGAATGGGCTAAGGGATGATCTTCTGCTGAGGCTTAGTTGCGAGTGCAATGGAGTGAAGCGTTGAAGTAATTTTAGCATCTACTGCTTAATTGTGACTAGGGACCTTCCGCTTGGATAAAAGGGTGAGGTCTACATATAGGACGAGGATTTATCACTTGGAATCCCTAGAACTCATTGCAATTCTATACGAGTGCGAGATTGAGAGATTATTCAATTTCTCCTCTAGGACATGTATATTGTTAGGAATGGTTGACCTTTGATTTGGGACCATGTATTAAAGGATATCCATAACTCATTAATGCATTAGTTAGGAAGCATAATAAAGGGTTTCTGAACTTGAAACGATTGTCCTACGCGGATCAATATCTGAGTACCCCATTTACATCGATTACCTTACCTCTCCTTTACTTGTGCTCTCTCTCTCTCTCTCTCTTGTCTCTTTTACTTTTGTTTGCATTACATCTTATCACCCAAATCACTATTCATCTTTTGCTTAGTTAAGAAACAACTTAAGTATTTTTACTCCCTATTTCCTGTGGATACGATACCCACTCACCTCGGATTTTATTACTTTGACAAACCAGTGCACTTGCGGGACATACGCAAGTGGCGTTGTCATGTATGGAAATTCCACACGGGCGTGTGACTGTCACAAGGTCGTTCACAGGGGAAAACATACGCCCATGAGTTCTCTCAGGATAAGTTCTGAATAAAAACACATGCCTATGTGGAATTTCTACATGGCCGTGTGTTTTCTCTAGATGACTTAGAAAAATCACAGACTTTGCAAAATTTTTTTTGAACATTTACATCTACTCAAAGCCTGCCAATATTATGCACATGTAACTAGAGAAATATGAAAAACATGCTCAAATGATCAAGATACTTCACCACATGTGATTAACCACATCAAAACACCAATGATCCACAATATAAACATAGAAATTCCATATAAGAATCAGAACACCAACACTTAAGCTCTTATTCATGTAAGTACCAAACTAAAAACTAGAAAAATAGTAAAGACTTGGGTTGCCTCCGAAGAAGCACTTGTTTAATGTCACTAAGCTTGACGTCCCTCTTCTTACCTCATGGGGGCTCATAGATGAAATTTTCCCTCTTACCCATAACGTGAAAGCATGATGAACATATTCTTTTGAGGGTAGAGGAGGAGTTATCGAGCATATTACCACTTGAGGGTTTGTCACCCTCACTCCATTCTTGTACATCCCCATTAGCCTTGGGGCATTTTTTGTGGCATCTCCTTGCTCGCTTCATCTTCCGGAGCACCTTTTTCACGATCCCCGGGGTAGATGTTACCTTTTCCTCTAACCAACCATCAAGACTTCTACATCCTCCACCCCTTGGTCTAGCAACGCCTTGTACGGGTTTGGATTCATCATTTCCTGCATATATTCATCAATTAGTTCATCTGTAGTGTTAAGAAAGTAAAGAGTATCATCAAAGTCGAGAGAATGTCGCATGGCTTTGGCGAGGCAGTATGTCAACTTAACATCGCCAACACTCAGTGTCAATTCCCCACCGTCCATGTCAATAAGTGCCTTGGAAGTATGCAAGAATAACCTTCCAAGTATCAAAGGAACATCTACATCCTCATTGACATCCAACACTATAAAGTCCACAAGAAATATTTACTTGTCAAACTTGACAAGCACATCTTCAGTGATACCCCTCGGATGCCTAACTGTTCGGTCCGCCAATTGAAGTGTCATTCAAATGGGCCTAGGCTCTCCCAAGCCTAGCTTCTGAAAGAAAGAGTATGGCATGACGTTGATACTAGCCCCTGAATCCCACAATGTCATCTCTTTGCACATATTACCAATGTTGCATGGAATAACAAAGCTTCTAGGGTCCTTCTTCTGGTTTGGCATATTCTTTTGCAACACTGCCGAACAAGAGGCATCTAAGATCATCAATGCACTCTCCTCAAACTTACTCTTGTTGGTCAAAAGATCCTTCAAAAACTTTGCATATCGAGGCATTTGGGACAACACCTCCACAAAACGCGTCACCCCACCGAATCTCTCTCAGCACACTCAAATCCACATAGTGAGACTGACCAAAACTGAGTGCTGATAATCTATCAAATCGAGTCTGATGCTCAGGATTCGAGAATTCCATGTGTACTGGCTCAGGTGGGTTCTCTCTGGGATGCTTAACTTCATGCTTCTTTGAACGAGGTGCCATATCTACAAGAATTGATGAGAAAATGATCAATAAAGCTCTAGAAATAGTACTGCAGAATTCCACACGGGCCTGTGGAAATTACCCACGCCCGTGTGGATCTCCGTGGCGTGAAATCCGCACGGTCGCACGTCAATGCTCCAAGATTAGAACTTAAAACCACGGTTAAACGCTTTCTAAACATGCATAAACTATTATAAAGTGGAAATTGCATGCAACTCAAGACTTTTGATATATTAAAAACAAGAATTGGCGAAGAAGAGAGGGTAAAAGGTTTACTGATGAAATAGGTATGAATACTTCAAATTTGGCGTGGAAATTAATTGGAAAGCCCTCTAAAACAGTGATATGGGGGCCAAGAGACTGATCAAAGTCGATCTTCGAGTGATTGGAAGTGAAGAAGAAGAGAATTCAAGAAAATTTTAAAGAAAAACTCACGTCTCTTGGAATTTTGCACATCCACACGGGCGTGCGAAAATTACCCACGCCCGTGCACCTCCACTAGAGAGACTCACTAGGGTAAATGCACACCCTTGTGCGCTCTCAGGAAAACACTTAACCTCTATGAGTGTAACCGCACGGGCATGTGGAAAATGCCCATGCCCATGCGCCCGACCCACAGGGGCTGACACACGCCCCTGTGGCTTCTCTGTCCAACCGAGACAAATCACTAAGTGTTTCCCACCCCCGTCCAAAAATTCCACACGGGCGTGGACATTCATAGGTCCAACTCACAGGGGCGATCACACGCCCCTGTTTCTTCTCTGGAGAGAGGAGAGCTCTGCTGTAGAAATCCACACGGGCATGCGGAAATTACCTACCCCCGTGCATTTATCACAGGATCGCCTATAAGGGTGAGTCCACGCCCCTGTTTTCTCTCGGGAAAAATTGTTAAGTCTCTGCAGGAAGTTGCACGCCAGTGAAAAAATTACCCACGGGCATGCCAAACTCATAAGGTCATTCACAGAGGCAAGTCCACGCTCCTGTGCCTTCTTTGGATGAGCTCGTAGTGTAGATCCACGGGCGTGTGGAAAATACCCACGCTCGTGTGCTTTCTCTGGATGCCTTAGAAAACTCTGTAGGCTCTGTAGAAAATTCTTGAACATGTATACACACTCAGCCTGCCCTACTTTACAAAATACACCAGCTAAAACATGAAAAACTCGCTGAAACAACCAAATCTTCGCCATATATATTAACGCACATGATTGCACCAAAAATTCACATAAAATAACAGCAATGCATTGAAATATATAGACACCAACACTCAAAGTCTTATTCATGTAACTGCTAAACTTTAAAGAAAAACTAAGAAAACAGTAAACACTTGGGTTGCCTCCCAAGAAGCACTTGTTTAACATCACTAAGGTTGACATACCTTGTCTTACCTCACGGGGGTTCATAAATGAAGGTTTCCCTCTTACCCATAGCTTGAAATCATGAAGATCAAAGTCTCTTAAAGGTAGAGGGAGAGTTATCGGCCTTGGTACCACCTAGCAATGGTTCATCCAACTTGTTCAGTTCTCGCACATCCCCAATAGCCTTGGGGTGTTTCCGGTGGCATCATCTCGCCCTCTTCATCTTCTGAAGCACCTTCTTCATGATCCCTGGAGTAGATGGTACTTCTTCCATTAAACCAAGCATCATTACTTCCTCGTTGTCCACCTCTTGGTCGAAGAAACCCTCGTACAGGTCCGGATTCAACATTTCCTGTATATATTCATCAACAATCTCATCAGTAGTGTCAAGAAAGTAAAGAGTATCATCAAAGTTAAGAGAATGTTGCATGGCTTCGGCGAGGCGTTATGCGAGCTTATCATCTCCAACCCTCAGTGTGAACTCCCTTCTGTCTATGTTGATCAATGCCATGGAAGTGTTCAAGAATGGCATCCCAAGTATCAAAGGTACATCCGCATCCTCATCGACGTCCTACACTACAAAGTCTACAGGAAAAATGTACTTGTCCACCTTGACAAGAATGTCTTCAATAATGCCCCTCGGATGTCTCATCGTTCGGTCCGCCAATTGCAATGTCATCCGAGTAGGCCTAGGCTCTCCCAAGCCTCACTTCTAAAAGAATGTATACACATGACATTGATACTAGCCCCTAAGTCCGCCAATGCCATTTCTTCACCCAAATTGCCAATGTTGCACGGAATGATGAAGCTTCCCGGGTCTTTCTTTTTGTTCTGCACTCTCTTCCAATTTCCTTTTGTTGGTCAACAATTCTTTCAAGAAATTTGCATACTTAGGCATTTGGGATAATGCCTTAACAAAGGGAATGTTGATGTAGAGTTGCTTGAATAAACTCAGGAACTTCTTGTATTGTTCATCCACTTGGTCATTCTTCAATCTAGAGGGATAAGGGATTCTTGGCTTCAAAAATGGGGGTGCCACCTCCTTCTCTTTGCTTGCTCCCTCCTCAACCTCTATGACCTCAGGTGCTTCTATATTAGACTTCTCACTCTGAAGCTTACCCTCAACCTCATGACCATTTCTCAAAATGATCACCTTCACATGCTCTCTAGGATTGGTTTCGGTGTCACTGGGCAAGCTTCCTTGTGGTCTCTCTGATAGAGACTTCACAATTTACCCCACTTGATTCTCAAGATTGTGCAAAGAAGCGGTGTGATTGTGAAATGTAGCCTCGACTGATTGAAACCTTGTATCCGATAATTACACAAATCTAGTCAAGGCATTCTCTAAATCGGTCATTCGGGTTTCCAAGCCTGAAACTTGGTTTTCTATGTTTGGGGCTTGTTGTTGTTGGAAACCCATTGGTGCCATAGCCTTTTGTGGTCCTTGGTTTCTCCACAAGAAATTGGGATGATTCTTCCAACCCGGATTGTAGGTGTTCCTATATGGATTCCCTTGGTTCCTCATTGTATTACCCACAAAATCGACTTTCTCCACTGAAAATGCATCACCAATAGAGATATAGCAATCGGATGGAGCATGTCCTCCACCACATCTGGTGCAAGTAGTCATGGTCGCCACACTATTAGAAGTTATAAGGTCTGACTTCTTACTCAACGATTCCACTTGAGCCGCAATGAAGTTATTGCATCTATTTTATGAAGCCCGGTGACATTTTCCCTTTCCCGTGCATTCTACTGATAACTGTTCATGGCCATGTCTTCTACTAACTGTCGGGCTTCTTCTAGGGTTTTTGTCCATATTGTACCTCCAGTGGTGGCATCTAGCAATTGCCTTGTACTCAGATTCAACCCATTATAGAAAGTCTGAATAATCATCCATTCGGGAAATCCATGCTGTGGGCACCTCCATAAAAGATCCTTGAAGTGCTCCCATGACTCAAACAATGACTCTAACTCCATCTGCACAAACAACGATATCTCATTGCAAAACATGGCCGACTTCCCCAGAGGAAAGTATCTAGCCAGAAAAGATTCGACCATCTCATTCCAAGTCGTGATGAAGGCCTTGGGCAAAGAATGTAGCCACTGCTTGGCTCTTTCCATGAGAGAGAATGGGAAAGCCCACAATCTAATAGCATCATCCGATACACTATTAATCTGCGGCATATCACAAACTTCCAAGAAGTTCTCTATATGGTTGTTTGGATCTTCATCGGCCAAAACATTGAATAGCGCTGATTGTTGAATCATTTGGATAAATGCTGGCTTCAGCTCGAAGTTAGGAGCTGTAATCGTGGATCGCACAATACTCATTTGTGTGCCCAAACTGAGGGTCTACCATAATCAGAAAGTGTCCTCTATTGCTCATTCTGTTCTGCCATATAATCTGACCCTTCAGCTTCTATTTCAGCTTGATTAGACATTTCTTGCATAGGTTCTTTTCCACTTTTTCTAAGTGTATGTTCAAGTTCAGGATCTCCTTCAATCAATATCGAAGGATTCCTTCGGGTTATAACTTGGAACTGCACCAAAAGAAAGAAAACAAATTAGAACGATGATAGAAAAAGAAGATGTGAAATAGAATAAATGAATGAATAGATAACAAAACAAAGTGCAAAGTATTTCTAAACTCATAGTCCCCGGCAACAGTGCCAAAAACTTGACAACGCCGCTTGTGTATGTCCTGCAAGTGCACGGGTTAGTCGTAGTAATAAATCCCAGATGAGTGGGTATCATATCCATAGGGAGTAGGGAATAAAAATATTTGAATTGTTTCTTAACTAAGTGAAAAGTGAATAATAATTATGTAACAAGATGTAATGTAAGCAAAAGTAAAAGAGATAAGAGAGAAAGCACAAATAAATATGAGGTAAGACAATCGATATAAATGGGGTACCCGGATAATGTTCTACCTAGGACAATCGTTTCAAGCGCAAAAACCCTCTAACATGCTTTCTACCTAATGCATTAATGAGTCATGGAGATCCTTCAATACATGATCCCAAATCTAAGGTCAACCATGCCTAACTCTATACATGCCCCGGAGGAGAAATTGAACAATCTCTCAACCTCGCACTCGTATAGAATCGTAATGAGTTCTAGGGATTCCAAGTGATAAATCTTTTTCCTAGATGTAGACCTAACCCTTTGGTTCAGCTGAAAGGTCCCTAGTCATAATTAAGACCTAGGTGCTAAAGTCACTTCAACACTTCACTACGTTGCCTCTTTAACTAAGCCCCAGTGGAAGATCATCCATTAGCCCATTCACTCTACTATGACCTCAAAAAACTTGAGGAAATGGAGGTAGGATGAATCACACCGGAGGAGAAAGGGGAGGCTCCGCTACCTCTCGACTCACCCTCTCAACTCTCTCCAATCTAGCTTTGTCTAACTCTCGTGGTGTGTCACTCACTCACAAGGGTTGCAAAAAGAATTCTCAACCCTAGTGTCACTCTAAGAGAGTATTCAAACAATCAAGCACACAAGATTGGAACTCAATTAACACATAAATTAATGAAAGCAATATAACAAGGTTTAATGAAACAAATACATCCTAGGGATCACAAATCCAAGTACCCACTAGGTGGTTTACCTCTCCATGGAACTAGTTACAATCAATGAAATCGAACGTAAAACAAGTAATCCATAGAAAACCTCCTCGGTAGTCATGACGATGATCTTGTGGAGAAGCCTCTACTCGTCCAAGGGTACCTTTATCCAGCCTAGGATACACTTTACAGGATCAGTGCCGACGAAAGCTCTCCCACAAACCTTCTTCCAAACAGAGCGCGATATCAGAGCCGTAGAACCTCTCCCAATCCCTAGCCAATACCTCTCAAAATTCTAACTGCTGCCCTCTCTCAAGTTGGGGAAAAAAGATGGAGAAAAGAATGTTGAAATCGGGGCTGAAATTGGCCTTAAATAGCACTGGAATCGGGCATTCACACGCCCCTATGGATTCTTCACATGCCCCGTATGAAATTTCCACATGGGTGTGGATAATATCCACACGCCCGTCTGTATTCTCGGGAATTTTAATTTTCGGCCGGCTGTGAATAGTACCTGCTCTAGTAGATTGCTACAATATTTGCTACAGTGTCCCCGCTACATTGCCGGCCCCAAAACACTCCCGAATCCATGTTTTCATCAAGGTAACATAAATAGGCACATATTTACATCATAGGTCACTTTACTTCTTCAACAATGGCTTCATCGGTGAAGATCTTGCTATTAATGCACAAGTCGAGATACTCGAATGTGACTACCTTTGTGCCCCTCCAAATCATTGTGCTAACTTGAATACACAGAGGTTAGCACACATTCTTGTATCTTGAGCCTCACTTATGTCTTCGCGTTTGATCCTTCTCAAGATTTTTTCCAAATGGTGCATTCACAATCTACATTGGCTTTTTTTTTTTAACATTTGGCTTCACAATGCTGTATGCATGAAAATAACATAAATGCACAAATATTAGCGCTAAAACCTGATAAAAGTAATGCTCATCAGAAGGAAAGAACACTTCACATTCTTATCACATAAGTACTTATCACATATTCTTTCTTTCAAAAGCTAGGCTTAGGAGAGCCTAGGCCCACTCGGATGACATTGCAATTGGCAGACTTAACAGTGAGACATCCGAGGGGCATCATTGAAGATGTTATTGTCAAAGTTGACTAGTATATATTTCCTATAGATTTTGTGGTGTTGGGCGTCGATGAGGATATGGATGATCCCTTGATACTTGGGAGGGCATTCTTGCGCACTTCCAAGGCATTGATCGACATGGACGGTGGGTAGTTGACACTAAAGGTTGGAGATGATAAGCTCACATACTGCCTCGCCAAGCCATGCGACATTCTCTTGACTTTGATGATACTCTTTACTTTAATGACACTACTAATGAAATTGTTGATGAATACATGCAGGAAATGTTTAATCCAGACCAGGATGAGGGTTTATTCAACCAAGATGTGGACAATGAAGAAGTAATGATACTTGGTCTGGAGGAGCAAGTACTATCTAACCTGGGGGTCATGAAGAAAGTGCTCCGGAAGATGAAGAGGGCGAGGAGACGCCACAAGAAACGCCCAAAGGCTGTTGGGGATGTGCATGAACCGAACAAGTTGGATGAACACTTGTTAAGTGGTACTAAGCCTGATAACTCCCCCTCTACCCTTAAGAGACTTTGCTCATCATGCTTTCAAGTTATGGGTAAGAGGGCAACCTTCATCTATGAAACCTCGTGAGGTAAGACAAGGTACATCAAGCTTAGTGACGTTACACAAGCGCTTCTTGGGAGGCAACCCAAGTGTTTATTGTTTTCTTAGCCGCTAGTTTAGTGTTTGCATGAATAACGTGTTGAGTGTTGGTGTCGATATGTTTTGATGCATTGCTGTATGTTTTCTTGTGGATTTTCGATGTCATTGCTCTTTCATGTGGATTTGGCAAAGTTTCTTGTCATGCGATTAGTTTCTCATGTTTTCAGTGGTATATTTTGCATAATAGAGCAGGCTCTGAGTGTGTTAACATGGTCAGCAATTTTCTGCTTAGCTTGCAGAGTTTTTAAGGCATCCAGAGAAAATGCATGGGCGTGTAGAATTTCCACAAGCTTGTAGATTTGCACTGTAAGCTCATCCAAAGAAGGAACATGGGCGTGGATGCGTCCCTGTGAATGACTTTGTGACACCCGCATACCAATGGGTAATTTCTATACGGGTGTATGTTTTCCTGCAGAGAGTTAGAAATTTTTCACGAGAGCACACATGGGCGTGGATATTTCCCGCACGCCCGTGTGGATCTCTGAAGAAGAGACCTCCTCCATGTAGAGAATACACCGGGCCTTGTGAACTGGCTAGTAATAATCTACACCCGTCTGGAATGTCAACACGGTCTTGTTAAACACTTAGAGAATTTTCTCAGTTGGACAAGGGAGCCACAGGGGCGTGCGGCTGCCCCTGAGGGTCGGGCGCATGGGCGTGGATAATTTCCACAAACCCATGCGGATGCATTCAGAGACATTGTGTGTTTTCCAGAGAGCACACAGGGGCGTGTATCTGCCCCTGTGAAGCTCTCTTGTAGAGGCGCACTAGCGTGGGTAATTTCCCCGCGCCTGTGCGGATGTACAGAAAGTCAAGAAGCGCGAGTTTCTTTTAAAGTCTCATCATTACCCTTCATTTTCACACTACTAATTCGTCTGAAAGTACACTCACACTCTTCCCCGATCTAGTTCCACCATTTTGGATGGATTTTCATTGGTTTGTCAGGCCGATTCCAAGTTTTTATAGTTCAACTTGTCGGTAAGCCCTATATCCTTCTTCTCTTCGCCAATTCTTTATTTTAGTCAATGAAACTGGATAATATTGTTTGATTTCTACAATTAAAGCGGATTTGCATACATAGAAAAAATTAGAAACGATTAAACTATGTATTTTTGGATTTTTGAGGTGCGGCCATGCGGTTTTCACGCCCCGTGGATACACACGGGCGTGTGGAAATTCCACACGATCATGCGGATTTTTGCAGTTTGTTTACTCAATTTTCTTTCAAGTTTTGTAGATTATGGCACCTCGGTCAAAGAAGAAAGCTGATAAATGGCCGCGTGAGTTATCTCCTGAGCCCAAAAGCAAGAGATTTACTATTCCCAAGCATCAAGTGCGCTTTGAGCGATTATCGAGGTTGAGATTTGGACAATCTCGCCTCCTAGATACTAGTACTCTGTGGGATATACAGCAGGGAGCTGAGTTAGCAGATGAGGTCGAGGATCTCATTTCAGTGCGTGGTTGGAGGCAGTTACTGTTGATCAAGGAGCCAGCCATTCGTGTACTCACTCTTGAGGTCCTATCATCATTCGAGATTGACAGATCTTATTTGCAATTTGATCGGATTGATGCCATTCAGTTTAGAGCATTTAGGCATCACTATAGCATGAGCATTACTCAGTTTTCAGTTCTGCTCGGCTTGTACAAGAAGGCATTTACAGACATTGAGGAGTATGCCGAGTTACCTACAGATTACCCTGGAGCCTTGACCTCGCATAGAGCATACAGAGCATTGTGTGGTCAAGGCCAGTATGAGCCGGGGGTATCCAAGGCCACATGCCTTTCTCGACCTGTGTATCGATATTTGCATGCTATTCTGAGCAGGTCGGTGAATGACCGTGGTGATAGCACTGTCGTTTTTAGCCGGTAGGAGCTATTATACCTGTCCTCCATTGTTCAGAGCACACCGATTCATCTAGGGCACATTATCACGAAGTATATATGACATCAGGGACAGCACGTCAGATTGTGATCGATCTTCATGGGTCCATACATTATGATACTAGTTATGGGCATGGGTCTCCTAGACGCGATTCGTGGGGCCAAGAAGACTAGTATACCTGCTCCACTTAGCTTGGAGATGATGAGATTGATGGGGATGATCCGCAGAGTCTTGTCAGGGGGTGTATGCTCTGAGTACCCCTACCCCAGAGGGAGTAGAGGGAGGAGATGATCCAGGCGAGGGTTCTTAGCCTGCCCCTAGCCCCAGCCGGCACCTCCTTTGGCAGAGAAGCCACCCCCTACACACATGTTTTCACCATCTTGAGCCTATGATCGCTTTGAGAGGCTCGAGAGTGTGGTGGGGGTGCTACGAAAAGAGATTGCTGAGGTCCGGGTTACACAAGCCGCGCAGTACACAGAGTTTTCGGCATGTTTTGACACATTACAACAGATTCTTGAGCAAGATGTTACCTCATCATTTGTTCTGAGACCGCGGACTCCCCCAACTCCTCCAGCATCATCTTCTCCTGATCCTCCTGCACCTTTTGAGTATCCAGCAGTAGCAGAGCCGACAGTGGATGACATCGACATTTGACTTTATTTTTCATTTCTTTACTTTTGCATTTTATTTTGGACTTGTGTACTCAGAAAGGACTTTTCTTCTGAATTTCCCTTATTTATATAATGCTCTTTTTGCATGTTTTGGTGAACATAAGGCCAAGCACTTTTAATATTTCCTTCATATATACTTCAATGTTTTAATTTTTGCTTGAGGACAAGCAAAAGCTTAAGTGTGGGGGAGTTTGATAAGTGCTTGTGTGATAAGAATGTGAAGTATTCTTTCCTTATGATGAGCATTACTTTTATCAAGTTTTAGTGCTAATATGTGTGCATTTATGTTACTTTCATGCGTATAGGGTTGTGAAGCCAAATGTTAAAGAAAGAAGCCAATGTAGGTTGTGAACACACTATTTGGAGGAAATCTTGAGAAGGTTCAAGAGCGAAGTCATAAGTTGGGTTCAAGATGCAAGAATGTGTGGCAACCTTCTTGTATTCAACTTAGCACAATGATTTGGAGGTACACAAAGGCAGTCACATTCGAGTATCTCAGCTTTTGCATTGATAGCAAGATCTTCACCAATGAAGCCGTTTATTAAAGAAGCAAGGTGATCTATGACGTAAACGTGTGCCCATTTACGTTAGCTCAATGAAAACATGGATTTGGGAGTGTTTCGGGTTGCTATTGTAGCAGGTTCTATTCATAGTCGGCTAAAAGGGTTAAGTTTAGAGAATCCATACGGGCATGTGGACATTATCCATGCCCGTGTGGAATTTCTACAAGCTCATGTGGAGAATCCACAGGGGCGTGTAGATGCCAGATTCCAACACTATTTAAGGCTGATTTCAGCTCCGATTTCAGAAATTCAGAGAATCCACACGGGTGTACGGAACATCCACAGGGTCGTGTGGATGCCCGATTCCAACCCTTTAAAAGCCGTGATTCAGCCCCGATTTCTCCATCTTTTCCCCTTATCTTTTCTTCCACCTTTCCCCATCTTTGGAGGTGCCGGCGGCTAGGGTTTGGAGAGGCTTTGGCAAGGCTTTGGAGAGGTTTGACGGTCTTCGACACCGTGTTTACTTTAGAAAAGAGCTATTGGGGGAGCTTTTGTTGGCACCGATTTGGTGAGGTGTGCCCTAGGTTTGACAAAGGGACCTTTGAAGAAGACGCAACAGATCCACAAGACCTTCGACACGAACACAAGGGGGTTTTCATACGTAGATTTCATCTCTTTACTTTTGATTTCATTATATATTATATTTTACTCCATGGAGAGCTAAACCCCTAGTGGGTACTTGGGTATTTGTGAACCCTAGGATGTATTCGTTTCATTGAATCTCTTTATTATGATTTCAATTAATTGATGTTTATTGTGAGTTCCAATCTTGTAGGCTTGATTGTTTGAATACTCCCCTAGAGTGACATTAAACTCTTAACCTCACACTTGTATAGAATCGTAATGAGTTCTAGGGATTCCAAGTGATAAATCCTCTTCCTAGATGTAGACCTAACCCTTTGGTGTAGGTGAAAGGTCCCTAGTGACAATAAAGCCCTAGGTGCTGAAATCACTTCAACACTTCACTCCGTTGCCTCTACAACTAAGCCCCAGTGGAAGGTCATCCCTTAGCCCATTCATTCTTAATATAACTACAAAGAACTTGAGGAAATTGAGGTAGGATGAATCACACCAGAGGGGAAAAGGGGATGCTCCGCTACCTCTCGACTCACCCTCTCAACCCTCACCAATCTGGCTTTGTCTAACTCTCATGGTGTGTCACTCACTCACAAGGATTGCCAAAAAGAATTCTCAACCCTAGTGTCAATCTAAGGGACTATACAAACAATCAAGCATAGAAGATTGGAACTCAATTAACACATCAATTAATGAAAGCAATATAACAAGGTTCAATGAAACAAATACATCCTAGGGTTTACAAATCCAAGTACCCACTAGCAGGTTTAGCTCTCCATGGAGCTAGTTACAATCAATGAAATCGAATGTAAAAATAAGTAATCCATAGAAAACCCCCTCAGTAGTCATGACGATGGTCTTGTGAAGAAGCCTCTATCCATCCAAGGCTCTCTTTGTCCGGCCTAGGATACAACTCACCTGATCGGTGCTGACGAAAGCTCTCCCACTAACTTTTTTCCAAATAGAACACGATGTTAGAGCCATAGAACCTCTCCCAATCCCTAGACAATGCCTCTCCAAACCCTATCCGCCGTCCTCTCTCAAGGTGGGGAAAAGATGGAGAAAAGAATATTGAAATCGAGGCTAAAATCGGCCGTAAATAGGGCTGGAATCGGGAATCAACACGTCATGTGGATTCACCACACGGCCCGTGGAATTATCGCATAGGCGTGTGGAATTTCAACACGCCCCTGTGGGTTCTCTGGAAATCACTTTTCTCGCCCGGCTATGAACAATATCTGCTATAGTTAATTTCTACAGTGTTTGCTAAAGTACCCTGCTAAAGTACCATCCTGAAACACTCCTGAATCCATGTTTTCATCGAGGTAACATAAACGGGCACACATTTACATCATAGGTCACTTTGTTTCTTCAACAACGGCTTCATCAGTGAAGATTTTGCTATTAATGCACAAGCCAGGATACTCGAATGTGATTGCCTTTGTGTCCCTCCAAATCATTGTGCTAACTTGAATACACGGATGTTGGCACACATTCTCGTATCTTGAGCCCGACTTATGTCTTCACCTTTGATCCTTCTCAAGTTTCCACCAAATGGTCCATTCACGATCTACATTAGCTTTTTTCTTTAACATTCGGCTTCACAACCCTATATGCACACTTATTAGCGCTGAAACCTGATAAAAGTAATGCTCATCATAAGGAAAGAACACTTTGCATTCTTATCACACAAGCACTTATCAGCCGGTCATTCATATGCTGACATTGGAGTTGTTAGCATCGTTTGAGTTTGACCGATCGTACAACAGTTTTTTTAGCATTGACGCCATTAAGTTCCGTGAATTAGGTCAGCTCCATAGTATGAGCGTCACTCAGTTCACCATCTTACTTGGTCTTTATGACGAGCCATATATTGGCACAGAGGAGTATGAGCAGCTGTCAACGGACTACTGACACACCCTTTTTGGTTGTGTACCGCAAGTGCACAGATTTTTTAGAGTAATAATGAACCGGTAACTGGGTAGTCGAATCCACAGGGAATGGTGATTAAAAACACAAAGATTGCTATTTAACTTGAACGAAAATGAATTAATAGTGATGTGAATTAGAATCAATACAAATAGAAATCAAAAAAGAAGAAGGAGGCACAAATAAAAGATAGGAGAGGCAATCGATGATAAATGTTACATGGTTTGGAGGGGCATAAAGGCAGTTACATTTGCTTATTCTGACTTGTGCAATGTTAGCAAGATCTTCGTCAATGTTATCCCTTATTGAAGATGTGACACGATCTACGGCATAGAAGTGTGCCCATTTTTGTTGCCTCAATGAAAAGTGTGGATTCGGGAGTGTTTTTGGGGGAGTATTGCAGCAGGTTCCTGTAGCTAATAACTATAGCAATTTGCTGTAGTAGTTACTATTCACAGGCCGCTGAAAAACCAAGTTCTGTAGATTCACACGGGCATGTGGAAATTCCACACGCCCTTGTGGATTCCTGATTCTAGCCCTATATATAGCCGCAATTCAGTCCGATTTCAGAATCCTTTTTTCCATCATTTCTCTATCTTTTCCTTAATTTTGGAGAGCCCTGCGGCTAGGGTTTAGAGGGATTTGGCAAGGTTTTTGGAGTGGTTCTATGGCCTCCAACACCGCGTTCGTTTGGAATATAGTTATTGGGGAGCTTTCGTCGGCACTGATCTGGCGAGGTGTACCCTTGGCTTCACCTGGGAACCTTTGAAGAGGACGGGGCTACTCCACAAGACCATTGATACGAATACCAAGGGGATTTTACTTATGGATTGCATGTTTTTACTTTTGATTTCATTATTGATTGTATCTCGCTCCATCGAGAGCGAAAGCCCTAGAGGGTACTTGGACTTGTAAACCGTAGGATGTTATTGTTTCATTGACCTTTTATTATGTTTCTTTAATTGATTTTTTAATTGAGTTCCAATCTTGAATTCTTGTTGAATGATTTCTCCCTTAGAGTGACACTATGGTTGAGAATCCATCTTGGTAACCTTTGTGGATAGTATCACACCATGAGGATGAGACAATGCTAGAATAGAGAGGGTGAGTCGAGTGGTAGCAGAATGTCCCCTTTTCTCTTCGGTGTGATTTATCCTATCTCCATATTCCAAGGGTTCTTTCCGGTCACAATAGAGTGAAGTGTTAAGCGAGGAACTCCGGCGGGCTTAGTTGTGCGAGCAACAGAGTGAAGCATTGAAGTAATTAATAACGCCCCTTGCGTGTGTCACGCAAGTGCACGGGTTTGTCGAGTAATAAATCCCACGTGAGTGGGGTATAGTATCCATAGGGATTAGGGATTAAACATACCTAAATTGCTATTTCACCATGTGAAAGTGAACAATGATAGTGTTGATAAAATGTAATGAATACAAAGAGAAAAAGAAACAAGAATGAAAGGTAAAGGAAAGTGAGAGGTAAGGCAATCGATGGAAGTGGGGTACTCGGGCAATGCTCCCCCTAGGATTAATGTTTCAAGTACAAGACCAATTATTATAGTGCTACAGTAACTGCTATAGTGCTTTCTCTACATTGCTTCCGACTTCAATAACTGATACAATAATTTTGCTACATTAACTGCTATAGTGCTTTCTCTACATTGCTTCCGACTTCAATTTCTTCATCGAGGCCATATGATTGGGCATACATCCATGTTGTAGATAATGTCGTATTTTTCTTCCAAACACATTGATGAAGCTCTTCACATTGTTACACAAGTTGGAACAAACAAGTGTGATTGCCTTTGTGCCCCTTCACTTTATGTATTCAGTTGCAAATTTTGGAGGTTGGCACACACCCACATGTCTTTGAGTACAACTTATGTCTTAATCCTTGTTCGGTGCAAGAGTTTCCTCACCAATTGCGTCCATGATCTATTTTTTCTTACTTTCTTCCAAACATGTCTCCACAACACTGAATGCAAAAACAAACGCAAATACACATGAATGAGCAATAAAATTTGATAAAAGTGATACTCAATGTAAGGAAAGTATACTTAGTAATACTTATACACAAGCACTTATCAAACTCTCCACACTTAAGATTTTTCTTGTCCTTAAGCAAAAATAGAACATTTAAGTATCTAAGAGGAATAATTGAAAGTGCTCGGCCTTAGGTTCACCAAAAGTATGCAAAAAAGGCATTCTAAAAGCAAGGAAAATTCAAACATTAGATAGGAGACATCATTACTCTAGCTAAAAACTTAAATAAAAAAGGACAACAAACCTTATATTGTGTAAGTGTGTGTATAAACTCACTCAAGTCAACCCAACATGTATTTCTCAAAGTTCTTATTAAAGAGGACTTATTTAAGAATAAAAAGAGAAGGTATTAGCTTCACACATCCTCTAAGGTAGCCCTTTCCTAGGTGGACGCCAAGGTGGCTTTCACACTTTTGATGTGGTAGCTCTTTCTATAGGGGTAGTAACTTTCACTCATGCTATTAGATAGCTTATTTCTCTCATTATGGCATCACTAGTATCTGACTTATGAGAGTAGCTTCGTACTTCATAAGTGTTAGCTCTTTCAAACCCCCAATGCACAAACAACACAACTATATTCATCATTTTTTTTAAACTAAAATTTAAACCAAGACAATACTAAAACAGTCTTTTAAGTGTTGAACTAGAGTTTACATAAGGTTTAATGAATGAGTAGTGCAACAACAAATAACCGGGCAAAAAAATTCCTTAAAATTCAAGTAAAACTTGAGCATGATGGAATGCAATGTTCAAAATTCTCCTAAACTTGGGAATACAACTGTTGCAACTAAGGTGAACTGCCAATGGCTGCATGAGCATGAACATAGAATGCATAAGTATAGACCGTGTATAATGTGAACCCCCACCAAAAAAAAAAACGCTAAAGATGTACATTGCCCTTAATGTATGCATGCAAGCACAATAAAGAATAAAAAACAGTAAAACATGAGTGTGAAGATGTTAAGTTCCAACTAGTTGTGGAGCACACATGGCCATATGGAATGCCACATGACTATGAAAATGACTATTCCTCAATTCCAAGACTCACAAGAACATCTGCACGTATACACAAGTGGGTTTAGTAAAGCTCAATCCAAAAACAAAACAAATCAAGCCTATAAAGATATGAAAATGAAATACAACTCGATATAACTTAAAAGCGAGAAAAGAAGCTCATAAGGAAAGCACTTTCTGAGTAATACAAGTCCAAAATAAAATGCTGAAATAAAATTGACACACCCCTTGTGTGTGTGCACCACAAGTGCACGAGTTGTCAAAGTAATAAAGTACCCCGACGAATGGGTAGTCTTATCCAGAGGAAATAGTGCTAAAAAACACAAGTATTGCTATTTAACTATAGTGAAAATGATTCAAGGGTTGTGTGAACACTATCAATGCAAGTAAAAATAATGAAAAGAAGAAAGAGATGCTATGGAAATAAGGAGATGCAATCGATAGAAAGATGGGGCACCCAGACATTGCTCACCCTAGGACTATTGTTTCAAGTGCAAGACTAATCATTATGTCTCCTAACTGATGTTTAATGAGTCATGGAAATATAAATACACACGGTCCCAAACCTAAGGTCAACTGTGACTAACCCTACACTATGCCTCGACGGAAAAGAATACTCTTGACACCTCACACTGTGAAAGGTTGCTTAAAGCTCTAGGGGCATCAAGTGATAAATACTATTTCCTAATATATATCTAACCCTTTGGCCAAGGCAAAATACCACCAGTCACAATTAAGCCTCAGCACTAAGGATTACTTCAACAATTCAGTCTATTGCTCACGCAACTAAGCCCCAGTGGAGTTTGCCTCTTAGCACTTCACTTTATCGTGACCGCAAAGAACTCTTGGAATATGGAGGTAGCATAAATCACACTGGAAGGGAAAGGGGATTTTCCGCAACCTCTCAACTCACTCTCTCAATCCTCTCTAACCTTACTTTATCTAATCCTAATGAAGTATCACACATTCACAAGGATTACCAATATAGATTCTCAACCCTAGTGTTACTCAAAGGGAAAATCAATACAACAAGCATTCAAGGATGGAACTCAATTAAAACATCAATTAAAGAAGCATAATAAAGGTCTATGAAACAAAATCATCCTAGGGTTTACAAGTCCAAGTACCCACTAGGGGTTTAGCTCTCCATGGATTAATATACAATCAACAATGAAATTGAAAGTAAAAACATGCAATCCATATTTAAAACCCCCTTGTAGTCCGTATCGATGGCCTTCTTGAGCTGCCTCATCTTCTCAAAGGGTTTCCTTGTCAAGCCTAGGGCACACCTCGTTGAATTGATGCCGATGAAAGCTCCCCTAATAACTCTCTTCCTAAGGAACGTGATGTCAAAGCCCGTCAAACCGCTCCAAAGACCTAGCCAAAGCCTCTCCAAATAATAGCCACGAGCAGCTCCCCTAGATGGGCAAAAGATGGGAAAAAAGATCCTTAAATAACTCTCAAAATGCGGTATTTATATGGGCTTGAATCGGGCATCCACACGGGCGTGTGGGAATTCCACATGCCTATGTGAATTTCTAGATTTTCATTTCCTGCGAGCTGTGAACAGTAGTTGCTACGACAATTTTGCTATAATAAACTGCTCCTGAATCCACTCTTTTCATCGAGGCCACATGGATGGGCAAACATCCATGCTGTAGATCGTGTCTTCAATGAAACCATTGACAACGACCTTTACATGTTACCCGTAAGTGCATGGGTTTGTCGAAGTAATAAATCCCAAGTGAGTGGGGTATTGTATCCACATGGAGTTGGGAATAAAAATACTAAAATTGCTACTTAACCAAGCTAAGATGAATAATGATTGTTTTGATAAAGTGTGATGCACACAGAAAAAAAGAAAAAAGAATGAAAGGCACGAGTAAGTGAGAGGAAAGACAATCGATAAAAGTGGGGTACTCGGATAGTGCTCCCCTTAGGACTAATGTTTCAAGTGCAAGACCTGCTATTATACTTCCTAATTAATGCTTATTGAGTCATGGAAATCCTAAAGCACACAGTCCCAAACCTAAGGTCAACCATGACTAACTCTATACTATCTCCCAGCGAAGAAATCGCTCAGTCTCAACACCTCACACTGTGTAAAGTTGCATGAAGTTCTAGGGATTCCAAGTGATAAACCATATTAATATGTGTAGATCTAACTCTTTCGTCCAGATGAAAGACCCCTAGTCACAATTATGCCCCAAATACTAAAATCAATTCAATGCTTCACTCTATTGCTCACCCAACTAAGCCCCAACGGAGTTCATCCTTTAATACTTCACTCTATTATGACCGTAAAGAACTCTAGGAAATGGAGGTAGGATAAATCACACTGAAGGGGAAAGGGGACGCTCCGCTACCTCTCGACTCACCCTCTCAATCCTCTCCAATCTAGTATTGTCTAACCCTCATGGTGTGTCACCCATACACAAAGGTTGCCAAGAAGAACTCTCAATTCTAGTGTCACTCTAAGGGAGAAATCATTCAACAATCATTCAAGATTGGAACTCAACTAAAACATCAATTAAGGAAAGCATAATAAAAGGTCAAAGAAACAATAACATCCTAGGGTTTACAAAATCCAAGTACCTACTAGGGGGTTTAGCTCTCCATGGAGCAAGAGACAATCAATAATGAAATTGAAAGTAAAAACAAGTAATCCATAGGAAAACCCCCTCAGTATTCATGTTGATGGTCTTGTGGAGTAGCATCTTCTTCTCCAAAGGTCCCCTTGTACGGCCTACGGAACATCTCACCTGATCGGTGCCGACGAAAGCTCCCCCACTAACCTTCTACCAAGGGAAGTGACAAAGTCCCCTTGCTTATATCCCGCAAGTGCACGGGTTTGTCGAAGTAATAATCCCGGATGAGCGGGGTCGAATCCACAGGGAATAGGGAGTAAAGACACTTGATTCGATTCTTAGCTATGTGGAGTATCAACAATGATAAGTGTGATAATGATTCAATTCTCAATGATTAAAAGCAACAAGTAAGAGAGCAAAAGTAAGGAGGAGGCAAGGTAATCGATAAAGATGGGTGATAAGTGTCTAAATGTAGGTGTTTTCATATATATATCGTATGCACTTTCCATGTATTTTATGAGGTTTGATGCCTGTTTCGCGCTTAATCGTCTATTATTTGCTTTGTAGGGCATATGGAAGCCATGGAGAACAAGAAGATATCATTTTGGCAAAAAGAGAAAAAGCAGAATTTCATACTAACCGCCATACTACCCAGTATGGGGGCCGTATGCACTGTAGCAGCGGATTGATTTGGTGTTCTATCCAGATGTCCATACTACCCAATATCACGGGGGCCGTATGGAGGCCGTATGCACCCGTATGGAACGCGAATCTAGGGGTTTTCGAGGGTGCTATCGACCCCATACGACCCCTATATGGCCCGTATGCCTCGGGGGGTATATATACTCACTTTTAGGGCTGATTAAAGGACTTTTTGCTGGCCGACTTTTGGGGAGATCATTTGGGGAGATTTTGGGCAACCTTGGGGAGGAGAAAGAGGGCGAGAAAGCTAGAAGATCATTGAAGCCCAAGGTCCAAGGCTCTCAAGGCAAGAAGGCAACATCATTCAAAGGGGAGATCGATCACGACTTGAAGGAAGGAGAACCGCGGCTAGAGGAAGCGTCATTCGGCATTCCTTTGGCGGGGGAAGCGTCATTCGGCATATTCTCGCCTCAACCTTCACCATTTCATCTAGGGAGTGTCATACTATGTCTTTGTTTCATGTCTTGCTTGATTGTATGCTTTGTTATGAGATGATGACACACTAGACCCCCAAGGCCACCGGGTGTGGGTGAACCTTGGGGGGTTTTATCATGTATTTTGGATGATTACTTGTTAATTCTATGCTTGAGTATGTTTGAGATCTAATCCATTATTTTCATGCTAAGTGTTACACCAAGGAGAAAGCCGTAGCTCTTTTAAGAATGATGCATGTAGATGTGACTTGCTCGCATGTATTAGGTCATGAATGGATTAGAAGGGGATACTTGTATCATCACGCCGAGAAATCGGGTGTTTGGTAGCCCTCCATGTAGGTTTAATCCGAAGAAGAGTAGGTTTATTCCTAAGCGAGATTTTCTTGTACTTAATGCAATCGTAGGAATGTAGATTTGGAAGAAATTCCTATCTATGTTCAGTATGGGATTAGGGTTCAATCACCCGAGAAATTGGGGGTTGTTCTAATCTTGGAATCTCATGGTCCAATTTACCCTTGCATCTTTTAAATCATCATCCATGTTGCATGATAACCCCTCAAGGGGATCCACATCCATAGGCCTTTGCACTTCATTGATTCTCTTGCTTGCTTATTGCTTGTTCTCTCTAATTTGCTAGCAAATCTTGTGTTTAGTTTTATTTGTATTTAGTAGAGTAAATCCATCACTTAAGATCTTAGGCTAGATAATAGCTCGAGAAGGAGTAATAGGAGATCCTTAGCCCGTGGAATACGATCCTCGTGTCTTTGCACGAGGTATTATAGCGATCCCGTACACTTGCGGGGAAGCGATCAAGTTTTTGGCGCCGTTGCCGGGGACCATTAAGGAATTCTAGGAAACCTTTACATTATTACTCTAGCCATTTCATTCTTTACTCATTTTGTTGTTTTTCTTTTTCCCTTGATCTTAACTCTCTATCATTTTTTTCTTGGTTGTGCAAGGTATCGTGCATGACAGTCGGTCGAATCCAGTCAGCCTTTTGATTACACCGGATAGTGAAATTGAAAGAACTTTGCGTCGAAGATTGAGATAAGTTGGTGAAGGGTCGGGTACACAGAACATCGAAATTGAGGATAGAGTGTCTACAATCATGGCCAAAGAACGACGTACTTTATCCGAATATGAGAGACCCCAATTCACGGGTGATGAGTTCAGTGTTCAAGCACCGTCAGTGGCATCCAACAACTTTGAAATTAAAGCAAGTACAATCGGCATGATCCAAAATTCAGTCCAATTCAATGGTCTTGCCCATGAGGATGTGCATGACCACCTTTCCCGGTTCCTCCAAATTTGCTCTACATTCAAGATCAATGGGGTGTCGGACGATGCTATCCGTTTGAGATTATTTCCATTCAGTTTGAGAGATGGAGCTTATCGTTGGCTTACCTCATTGTCTCCGGGATCTATTAAAACATGGAAGGACATGGTGGAGAAGTTCCTTGGAAGATATTTTCCGCCAAGCAAAGCGGCGAAGTTGAGGCAAGAAATTTCAGCCTTTAAACAAGGGGAGTCCGAAACATTGTTTGAAGCTTATGAGAGATTCAAGGATCTCCTTAGAAGGTGCCCCCATCATGGTTTTGCTTCATGGATGCGAGTACAAATCATTTACAATGGGCTAAATTATGCTACTCGCCAACTCATTGATGCCACGCGAGGCGGTTCCCTTAGAAACAAGTACCCGATGAGGTCGAGCAATTACTTGAGTCAATGGCAAGCAATGAATCACATTGGGCCTCAAGGGGATCTTCACAAAAGACTGCTGGGCTTTATGAAGTAAGTAGTGATAATGCCTTAGCCGCAAAGGTTGATGTGTTGACTCGAAAGATTGATCTTCTTATGGGCAGTAGTTCAAGGCCCGAATCGGTGCTAAGTTGTAGTACTTGCGGTGGTGGGCACGGTGCAGCCCAATGTCTGATTGCTAGCTCGTCTGTTGCATCCGTTGAGAATGTGGACTACATTGGGGGGCAACGCAATCAAGGGAACCCATATAGTTCAACTTACAATCCGGGTTGGAAGAACCACCCAAATTTTTCATGAAACCAAGGCCAACAACAACAAAGAGGTGCACCACCTCAAGGATCTCAATTTCAACAACCGGCCGTTGAGAGGAAGTTTTCCACTGAAGAGATCCTTGCCAAGTTCATGCTCAGTACCAATGACAGGTTCAATAATCTAACTAGTAGCATGGATGCACAATTTGGCAAGGTGAATGCTCAACTCACTCAGCACGCCGAGCAGTTTAGTGAAATAGGATCTGTTTTAAGAAACCTCCAAGCTTCTGTGAAATCTCTTGACCATCGAGTGGGAGAGCTCGCGAAGGCACATTCTGAACATCCTCTAGGTTGTCTTCCAAGCAACACAGAAGACAATCCAAGAGAGCACTTAAAGGTCATTGCTCTTAGAACCGGGAGGCAAGTGGAGACAGGGGTCGAAGTTGACCCAAGTGTCAGAAAAAGTGGGGTAGCCTCCGGGGAAGACCCCCAAGCTAGTTGAAGAAAAGCAGTGAAGACAAAAATCGGGCATAAATGACAAGTTCCAACAACGAGGACCGCTAAAAATCATCCGAGTACAAGCCTCCGATCCCCTATCCAACAAGATTGAAGCATGACAAGGAGGATGTTCACTTGAGAAAAAATTCATCAACATCTTCAAACAACTTCATTTGAACATCTCGATAGTTGAAGCGTTGACTCAAATGCTCGAAATATGCCAAGTTTCTAAAGGAGCTCCTCACAAATAAGAGAAAGTTGGAAGAAGAAGGCACGATTGTACTACGAGGGGAATTGCTCGGCTATTCTAGAAAAAGAAGCTCCCACAAAAGTTGAAGGATCCGGGTAGTTTCATTATTCCATGCATGCTTGAAGGTGGAGTCCAAGAGAATGCTCTAGCGGACTCGGGGGCTAGCATAAACGTCATGCCCTACACCATGTATTTGAAACTTGGCTTGGATGAATTAAGGCCCACGAGGATGACCTTACAGTTGGTAGATCGATCAACAAGAAAACCTCGTGGGATTGTCGAAGATGTGATTGTGTGAGTGGATAAATTTGTTTTTCCGGTGGACTTTGTCATCATGGACATAGATGAAGATGTGGAGATACCACTAATTCTTGGCCGACAATTCCTCGAGACCTCGGGTGCCTTAATTGACTTGAAAGAAGGGAAGTTGGCGTTAAGAGTCGGGAGAAGAGGAAGTGGTGTACACTTTGCCCAGCTGCCATGAAACATTCTTTAGATCATGATGACACACTTTTATTTCGTTGATGAAAGCCCGATAGGGTTGATTTCGATTGTGTGCGGGAGGTGCTCTCTTTAAATCCTTTGGATGAATATTTGGGGGAGTTGGAGAGCGAAGAAGAAGAAGAACCTCATCGTCATCCTCCAATTCACAATTTGAAGCCACCAAAAGAGAGGGTATCCCTGTACTAATGCTAAAGAAAAAGAAAAAGAATCATTTATGAAGAGAATGTGGAGGGAGATACATGGGAGAAAAAAAGAAAGGTAACAAGCTTCATCCTCCCACATCTCATGGAGGAAAGGTAAATTTTTAGCCCCTCTCCACTCATGAGCAATTCGAGGGTATTTTTCAATGTTGTCATTCAATCTACCGGGAAGAAGCAACACTACAAAGGGAAACCGGGGTGGCTTCAAATTGTTTGAACCCCATGAGGTAAGGGAACAAAAGGTACGTCGGGGCTCGTGACATTAAACAAGCACTTCTTGGGAAGCAACCCAAGCATTCGGGGGCATTTGTTTGCATTTTCCGTATTCTTAGTTCTTAGTTCATTTCAATTTTCGTATTTCTTAGACTTGTTTACTTGTGAATAAGTTCATGCTCATACACTTGGCACATTGCTCTCATCATTTTTATTGTGGTATATTTGTGCAACCTCTTGAGACACACATGGGTAGGTGTTAATTTATGTGCTAGATCGTCGTTTTATTAATTTTAGTCATTTTTGGAGAAGTCGTCAAACTTTCTTTTTCATTTTTACATCATTTGAGGCAGGTTTTCATGGATTTGATTGGCCTTTAAAGGGTTTCTACGGCCATCTTGGGCGTATGGAGGCCGTCTGGCTGATCACTGAGGCGATCCGGATGGCTCTGTGCTCACTTAAAGCGGCCCCCATACTGACTCCGTGTAGGGGGCCCGTCAAGTCGGTGGGTGTCTCAGCCGAGGGAAGTTACCCTTATCGGCCCCCATGCGGGGTCGCATGGGGGCCGTATGGTGGCGGGGCTTCCCCTTTAAGGCCCTCATCTCTCTCTCTCTCTTCCACCTCTCATTTCTCTTCAACTCCACCGAAATTTTCTCTCTTTTCTCTCTCGATTCTTGGCCGAATGTCTTCATTTTTCTTCCAAAAACTTCTCCCAATCCATTGGAGACTTCGATCTAGTGATCTTACCCGAGTTTAAAGCTTGTTTTCTCAAGGTTTCCTCGGTATGCTTTTTCAATGCCCTAGTTTTATTCTTTCCATTTTTTGGGCATTCTTGAGACTTGTGCATGGAATTTCTTTAGCAATTTGCTTGATTCGGATGATGTGAATGTTGTGAATGAATTTTCATTCAAATTTATGTACAAATTTTTCGATTCCATGAGTATAGGGGAGACTCTTGTCGTGTGAATAGTGACCATACGGCCCCCATACGGCCGTATGGTCCCAAAAACCCAATTTTTCATTAGTCTCCTCTATCTCTACCATGTTATTTTGAGTTATCTTGTATCCCTTTGAGCTTGATCAAAGTTTTTCTTCATTGTAGGGATGCCTAACACTAAAAGGCTCGCCTCCAAGCGCCCAAGAACTACCGAACCATCCTCTACACCCGATGAACCCGTCTTCAAATTGTCCCACCATCGAGAGAGATATGATAGATTGAAGACAAAAACCATTCGGGACTTTTGTGCTATCTTGATTGGGGAACTTGTGGACAACCTTGGGTTTGCAAGTCAAGTGCGGGATTGGCTCTCACACGATTGTTGGGATAAACTCTTTTGCCATTAACGAGCCAACCTTCCGTCAATTAACCTTGGAGGTCTTGAGTACATTTGAGGTGCGACAAGATGGAGAATCCGTGCAGAATAAGAAGATTGTCACCATCCGTTTTCAAGCTTTTGGAAGGAAGCGCACTATGCATCATTTGGACTTTGCCAAGTACTTGGGGATATATGATGATGATTTTATCAAATCCATGCACGGCAAACGTCTTAAGCTTGATTTCCCGAGTGAGGTGGGTAGGAGCAACTATTGGGCGACTTTGGCGGGTGAAGATACGACCCGAAAGGCCTCACGCATGATTGACCCGGCACATAGATTCATTCATGCCTTGATTGCCCGTTCTCTTTGGGGCCGGACCGATAGCAAGGGGGCGGTCACCCAATCCGATATCTTTACAATGTATGGCATCTTTGAGAGGCGCCCTACTCACCTTGGCTACCTTGTCGCTGATGCATTCCTTCACCAGGGCTCGTATACTCGATTGGGAGCTATCTTTATTGGGCCCTATGTGACCCGGATTGATCCGTGGCATGGGTTTGTTTGAGCGGGGACGTTAGGCATGACTATTGTAGGAGAGTACGGCACCCTCGGGAAGGCACACATACGAGCGATTGGCTTGGTGGTTGCTGAGCGCATGAGGGGCAGGCCCCCACAGCACCATGCCACTAGTGAGTCCAGTCGGCCAGAGCGAGCAGCACGAGTCGAGCCCCGAGGGCGCACTGTTCCCTACCCCAGATCTACTTCATTACCCCGACTCGACATGAGGCCGAGGGGATTGAGGAGAGATCTGGGCGTGCGTCGGCGGCAGTAGCGAGATCCATGACCGACTTCACTGGGTCCTTGAGGGACGGCAGCCGACTCGAGCGATTTTCACCATTTCATTACCTCATACTATGGTTCTCCTCGCATACTCATACGCCACCATGCCACCACCGCCAGCACCAGATTGTGATGAGTAGCAGCTCGTTTGAGCATGGACATTTTTTATCTACTTTACTTTATTTTGTTTTGTATTATGTTTTTGTTTTGTTGAGTTGGCATGGACCTCTTCCTCCTAACTCTTTGTGTTGAACTTTATTTTGTTTTCATCTATGTATTTTGTTGACTTTTCCCTAGTCTCTCCCTTGTGTTTGTATTTGTGAATTTTTGTGGAATGATGATGTCCCCTTTTTGCCTCGCAGGGCATTGAGGGAATTTGGTGAGCTTTCCTAGTTTTTAAATGGAGGTCGGACAAGACGTGTATTGCTCACCACACCTTTTGTCGAGTCGCACCTCACGACGAACACAAGATAAACCGGGGAAGTTATGTTTTTCACCCTCCTCTATTATTATTTGCATTGGCCCTTCTTGCATGTTCTTCATGATTAGTGTACATTGAGGGCAATGTACAACACTAAGTGTGGGGATGGGTGCATTTCATGTTTTTGGAACATTGTTTACATGCTAGTGTTACCAATGATGGCTTTATTCATTCTTGTAAGATTCTTTTAGCTTGGACTAATGATGGATGTGAGTTACTTGTTTTTATGCTTTTATTGAATCTGTTTCACCCCATAATATTGTCTTGTGCTTTCGAATTTTTTTGTCGATGCCCCAGGAATAGCCAATGTGACTAATCTAACTCTCTTGTATGCTTAACACACTACTTTGAGTACTTGGCCTTAGAACACTAAGTTCTATCCTTCAATGTTTTCTTAAAAACTTCTAAGTCTTATTGAGCTAATCCGAGTTTTGTGGCATGTAGTGTACTACGAAGATGTGATCTAGGGGTGAGAGTGAAAGTGAATTAGTCTATGTCGAGTATTCCTCCTGCTAATGAAGCATGAATGCGTCTATGTAGACCTGTAATCGAGTAGTTGGGTGGCTCTTGTGCCTAACCCGAGCATGTGCATCCTCTAGAAAGATTTTAAAATGATTTTGATGCAGTCTACGTTAGTCGGACTCGGAAAAAAAAAAAAAAAATGTTGAATATTGAGTTGAAAATAAAAAACCTAGTGATCTTTTTGAGTACCTACCAAAGGTTTTGAAAAGAAAAAGGATTTAGTTTCAAGCTATAGAATTAGAAGGATCTTACTTGGCCATTGAAGTAGCACTTAGTAGTTTAAGACTTAGTATTCTTTGTATGTGGAGTGATTAGCATCTAGAGCTGTACTGATTGAAGTCCTTGAGCTAGACCAGATCAGGGCAAATGAGATAAAGGATTCACTTACACGCACATACATATTAGGGGTGAGACAGGATATTTTTATTATGCTTAATGACTATAACTCAACATCTATGTTTCATTATCCTTTGCTTTTGGAATCTTATATTTGCTTGAGCGAGAGGTATTGCATTTAGCCACTTCTCAGTCTCTTTGTTTTTCATGAGTTGTTTGCTTGGGGACAAGCAACGCTTAAGTGTGGGGATGTTTGATAAGTGTCTAAATGTAGGTGTTTTCATATATATATCGTATGCACTTTGCATGTATTTTGTGAGGTTTGATGCCCGTTTCGCGCTTAATCGTCTATTATTTGCTTTGTAGGGCATATGGAAGCCATGGAGAACAAGAAGATATCATTTTGGCAAAAAGAGAAGAAAGAGAATTTCATACTACCCCCATACTACCGAGTATGGGGGCCGTATGCTATGTAGACGGATTAATTTGGTGTTACGTCCGAGTTTCCATACTATCCAGATATCTAGGGGCCGTATGGAGGCCGTATGCACCCGTATGGAACGCGAATCTAGGGTTTTCACAGGTGCTATCGACCCCCATACGACTCCTATACGGCCCGTATGCCTCGAGGGGTATATATACTCACTTTTAGGGCTATTAAAGGACTTTTTGCTGGCCGACTTTTGGGGAGATCATTTGGGGAGATTTTGGGCGACCTTGGGGAGGAGAAAGAGGGCGAGAAAGCTAGAAGATCATTGAAGCCCAAGGTCCAAGGCTCTCAAGGCAAGAAGGCAACATCATTTAAAGGGGAGATCGATCACGACTTGAAGGAAGGAGAACCGCGGCTAGAGGAAGCGTCATTCGGCATTCCTTTGGCGGGGGAAGTGTCATTCGGCATATTCTCGCCTCAACCTTCAGCATTTCATCTAGGGAGTGTCATACTATGTCTTTGTTTCATGTTTTGCTTGATTGTATGCTTGGGGGGTTTTATCATGTATTTTGGATGATTACTTGTTAATTCTATGCTTGGGTATGTTTGAGATCTAATCCATTGTTTTCATGCTAAGTGTCACACCAAGGAGAAATCCGTAGCTCTTTTATGAATAATGCATGTAGATGTGACTTGCTCGCATGTATTAGGTCATGAATGGATTAGAAGGGGATACTTGTATCATCACGTCGAGAAATCGGGTGTTTGGTAGCCCTCCATGTAGGTTTAATCCGAAGAATAGTAGGTTTATTCCTAAGCGAGATTTCCTTGTACTTAATGCAATCGTAGGAATGTAGATTTGGAAGAAATTCCTATCTATGTTCGTATGGGATTAGGGTTCAATCGCCGAGAAATTGGGGTTGTTCTAATCTTGGAATCTCATGGTCCAATTTACCCTTGCATCTTTAAATCATCATCCATGTTGCATGATAACCCCTCAAGGGGATCCACATCCATAGGCCTTTGCACTTCATTGATTCTCTTGCTTGCTTATTGCTTGTTCCCTCTAATTTGCTAGCAAATCTTGTGTTTAGTTTTATTTGTATTTAGTAGAGTAAATCCATCACTTAAAATCTTAGGCTAGATAATAGCTCGAGAAGGAGTAATAGGAGATCCTTAGCCCCGTGGAATACGATCCTCGTGTCTTTGCACGAGGTATTACTTGGTGATCCCGTACACTTGCGTGGAAGCGATCAATGGGGTACTCGGATGATGCTTCACCTAGGATAATCGCTTCAAGTGCAAGAACTCTCTATTATGCTTCCTAATCAATGCAATGGTGAGTTGTGGAAATCCTTACATACATAGTCCCAAATCTAAAGTCAACTATGCCTAACTCTATTCATGTCCCGGAGGAGAGATTAAATAACCTCTCAACCTTGCACTCGAATAAAGTTGCAATGAGCTCTAGGGATTCCAAGTGATAAATCGCTTCCTAATTATAGACCTAACACTTTGGTCCAGGCGGAAGGTCCCTAGCCACAATTAAGCACTAGATACTAAGATCCCTCCAACGCTTCACTCTATTGCACGCGCAACTAGGCCCCAGCGGAGGTTCATCCCTTAGACCATTCACTCTATTATGGCCACAAAGAACTCAAGGAACGGAGGTAGAATCTATCACGTCGGAGGGAAAGGGGACGGCTCCCTGCCTCTTGACTCACCCTCTCAACCCTCTCCAACCTAGCTTTGTCTAGCAGCTCGTGGTGTGTCACTCACTCACAAGGGTTACCAACAAGAACTCTCAACCCCTAGTGTCACTCTAGGGGAAATGTTCATACAATCAAGCATTCAAGGTTGGAACTCACAATAAACATCAATTTATTGAAAGCATAATAAAGAAGTTCAAAGAAACGAATACATCCTAGGGTTCACAATCACCCAAGTACCCACTAGGGGTTTAGCTCTCCATGGAGCTAAGTACAATCAAAGAAATTGAATGTAAGAGCAATGAATCCATAAAGAAACCCCCTCGATAGTCATGTCGATGGTCTTGCGGAGAGTCCTCTACTCGTCGTCCAAGGATTCCCTCGTTCGGTATAGGATACGCCTCGATCGAAGCTCCCTTACTAACCTTCTTCCTAATGGAATCACTATGTCAGAGCCGTAGAACCTCTCCAAAACCTTGGCCAATACCCCTTAAAACCCTAGCTGAAGCCCTCTCTCAAGTTGGGGAAAAGATGGAGAAAAGAATACCAAAATCGGGGCTGAATCAGCTTTAAATAGGGCTGGAATCGGGCAACACCACGGGGATGGACGATACACGCGCACGTGCGGAATTTCCACACGGGCGTGGATAATTTCCACATGCCCGTGTGGATTCTCTGTTTCCCTGATTTCTCATCTATCTGTGAACAGTACTGCTACAGTAATTGCTACAGTATTATGCTACAGTCTTCAAGCCGAATAACTTCCCGATTCCATACTTTCATCAGGGTAACGCAAACGGGCACACGTTCACGTCTTGAATCACTTGCTTCTTCAATGATATACATGTTGGTCGGGTTATTGTTCTTATATGCATAGGTCGGATTGCTCGAGTGTGACTGCCTTTGTGCCCCTCTAAATGGATGTGCTCACTCGAATGCGAGGAGGTTGGCACACACTCTAGCATCTCACACCTGTCCTATGTCTTCACGTTTGAACTTTAGCAAGAACTCCTCCAAAATAAGTGCATTATGATCCACATTGGCCTATTTCCTTCATACTCGGCCTCACAGCCCTACCTGCGTAAAAGTAACATAAAAACACACATATTAATGTAAAAACCTGAGAAAAGTAATGCTCAACATAAGGAATGAACGCTTCGCATTCATATCGCACAAGCACTTATCAGGAAGAGCTGTGTCGAATCCATAGGACCACTCCAAAGACTTGCCAAAAGCCTCTCAAAACCCTAGCTGATGGCCTCTCAAAAGATGGAGAAAGGTTGGAGAGAAGGGTGGAAGATTCTCCTTAAAATTGGGTTGAATCACTGCTTAAAAAGGGCTGAAATGGGGCATCCACACGTCCCTGTGGATTCTGCACACGGGCCTGTGGAATTTCCACACGGGCGTGGGAAAATTCCACACGCCCGAGTGGATTCTCTGGAAACCTAATTTTCTGCTGGCTGTGAACAATAACTGCTATATTATATTGCTACAAAGTTTTACTACAGTAACCTGCTATAGTACTCCACCAAAACACTCCCAATTCCACACTTTTCATCGAGGCAACATAAACCGGCATATTTTTATGCCATAGATCACAACTTTTCTTCAATCATAGGCCTCATTTGTGAAGATCTTGCTATTAATGCACAAGTCAGGATATGCAAATGTGACTGCCTTCGTGCCCTCCAACTCATTGTAATGACTTGAACACATGGAGGTTAGCACACATTCATGTATCTTAGAGCCTGACTTGCATCTTCGTGTTTGTACCTTCCAAGATTCCACCAAATAGTGCATCATGATCTACTTTTGGCTTCTTTTCTTAATACTCAGCTTCACAACCCTAATTGCGCAAAAGAACACAAATATACATGTATTAGTGCTTAAACCTGATAAAAGTAATGCTCATTGTAAGGAAAGAACACTTCGCATTCTCAACACACAAGCACTTATCAAACTCCCCCATACTTAAGCTTTTGCTTGTCCTCAAGAAAAAATAAACATTGAAGCATAGAAGAAGAAAAAATTGAAAGTGCTTGGCCTTAGGTTCACCAAAGCATGCAAGGAGAGCATTCTACAAGAAAGGTAACTTTCAACACTAAATACGAAAAATCAATGCTTTAGCTAAAAACTTGAATAAAAAAGGACAACAAACTTGACATCGTGTAAGTGTGTGTAAACTCAATTAATTCAACCCAAGTTATACTCCTCAAAGTTCTAATTACAAGGGACTTATTTATCTACAAGATGTAATAAAACAAAAAGATGGTAGTAGCTTCACACATCCTCTAAGGTAGTGATAACGCCCCTTGCGTGTGACGCCCAAGTGCAAGGGTTTGTCGAGTAATAAATCCTAAGTGAGTGGGGTATCGTATCCACAAGGAGTAGGGAGTAAAAATATTTAAATTGCTACTTAACCACGTGAAAGTGAACAATGATAGTGTCAATAAAATGTAATGTGAACAAAGATAAAAGAAACAAAAATGAGAGGCGCAAGTAAGTGAGAGGTAAGACAATCGATAGAAGTAGGGTACTCGGACAATGCTCCCCCTAGGATTAATATTTCAAGTGCAAGACCCACTATTATACTTCCTAATCAATGCTCATTGAGTCGTGGAGATCCTTAAGCACACGGATCCAAATCTAAGTTCAACCGTGACTAACTCTACACTATGTCCCAGTGGAGAAATCACTTAGTCTCAACACCTCACACTATGTAAAGTTGCATGGAGTTCTAGGGAATCCAAGTAATAAACCCTCTTCTTATGTATAGACCTAACCCTTTGGTCCAGGCGAAAGACCCCTAGTTACATTTAAGCCCTAGACACTAGAGTCACTTCAACAATTCACTCTATTGCTCGCACAACCAAGCCCAGCAGAGTTTATCCTCTGGAACTTCACTATATTGTAACCGCAAAGAACTTAAGGAAATGGAGGTAGGATTAATCACACTGGAGGGGAAAGGGGACGCTCCGCTACCTCTCGACTTACCCTCTCAACCGTCTCCAATCAAGCAATGTCTAACCCTCGTAGTGTGTCACTCATCTACAACGGTTACCAAGATGGACTCTCAACCCTAGTGTCACTCTAAGGGAGAAATCATTCAACAAGCATTCAAGATTGGAACTTAATTAAAATATCAATTAAGGAAAGCATAATAAAAAGATCAATGAAACAATAACATCCTAGGGTTTATAAAATCCAATTACCCACTAGGGGCTTTAGCTCTCCATGGGCCACAATACAATCAACAATGAAATTGAAAGTAAAAACAGGAGTTCCATAAGAAAACCCCCTCGGTAGTCATGTCGATGGTCATGTGGAGTAGCCAAGTCTTCTCCAAAGGTCCCCTTGTTCGGTCTAGGGCACACCTCTCCAGATCGGTGCTGACGAAAGCTCCTCCAATAATCTTCTTCCAAGTAGAGCACGGTGTTGGATCCTTAGAACAACTCCAAAGATGTGCCAAAAGCCTCGCTAAACCTTAGCCGACGGCCTCCCGAAAGATGGATGAAAGTTGGAGAAAAGGAGAAAAGAGTATCCTAAAAATCGGGCTAAATCGCGGCTTAAATAGGGTTGGAATCGGGAATCCGCACACCCCTGTGGATTTTTCCGACGGGCTTGTGGAATTTCCACACGCCCGTGCGGATTCTCTGGAAATCCTATTTTTTTGGAGCGAGTTGTGAACAACAACTACTACGATTTGCTAGATTACGATGTTTCACTAGAGTCCCCTACTACAGTACTTAGCCAAAACACTCCCAATTCCACGCTTTTCATCGAGGCAACATAAATGGGCACACGTTTATGCCGTAGATTGTACGTCTTCTTCAATCAAAAGCTTAATTGGTCGAGGTCTTGTTATCAATGCATAAGTCAGGATACGCAAATGTGACTGCCTTTGTTACCCTCCAACTCATTGTAGTGACTTGAATTCATGGAGGTTGGCACACATTCATGTATCTTGGAGTCCCACTTATGTCTTCGCATTTATTCCTTCCAAGATTCCACCAAATAATGCGTTTACAATCTACTTTTAATATCTTTTCTCAATACTTAGCTTCCCAACCCTACATGCAGAAAAGAATACAAATACACATATATTAGTACGTAAACCTACTAAAAATAATGCTCAACATAAGGAAAGAACACTTCGCATTCTTATCACACAAGCACTTATCAGGTAGCTCTTTCCAAACCGGCCTCTACGGTAGCTTTCACATTTTCGAGGTGGTAGCTTTTTTTCGGTGTGGTAGCTTTCACTGATTCCATGAGATAGCTTTTTCTCTCATTAGGGCATAACTAGTATCCGACTTATGAGAGTAGCTTCATACTTCATAGGTGGTAGCTCTTTCCACCGTCAATGCACAACTAAACAATCTATTTTTTTTTCTTTATTTTCATTTTCCATTTTTTTAAGGCAACATGGAACAAGAAATAAAACTAATTAGTCCCTTAAACATCGAACATGAGTTTCCAAAAGAGTTTCATAGGTGAGTGGTGCACAAATATCAATCGGGCAAAAATTCCAAGAAATTCAAGTAAAAACTAGAGCATGAGAACATTCAATGTTAAAATTTCTCCTAAACTCAAGAATACAAACATTGCAACTAAGGTGAATCACCATTGGCTATGTTAGCATGTATGCCAATTAAAACTTGTGTAAAAGACATGCTAAAAGTGAACTCCCCCACACTTAAGATGTACATTGCCCTCAATGTACACATGCAAGCATAATAGAAAGTATAGCAATCAAGTAAATATGTCAGAGAGGGCAATTGAAATAATACTCCCCTGACTCCTAATGTTGTGTTTGATGGAGTTAAATCCTTGGGAGTAAAGTTCCAATGGGTTGTGAAGCACACAAGCCCCACATTGGTCGTGCCCATGACTAGTTCTCAATTCCCATACTGATAAGACCATTTGCACGCACACGCAAGGGGTTCAGTAAAGCTCAATAAAAACAAAAACATCTTGAGTATATAAAAGATAAGGTAATTAATACAACTCAAGGCAACAAAATGAAAGTAAAAGACATACTCAAAAGAAGAATCCTTTTTGAGGAGTGCAAGTCTAGCAACAATACAAAATAAAATACAGAAACAAGAAAGAAATAAAGAGATGCATCAAGCATCGATTATGCAGTGAGGACTCTTACTAGCTGCTTTGCATTGGTGGCGATGATGTACTATGTGGATCAAGCTGAGTCTTTGGGATGGGTGATGGTGGTGTCGGAGATGCCTGCGGGGTCCTTGGCCTCAGAACAAATGGGGAGGCAAAATCTCGCTCAAGGATCTGCTGTAAAGTATCAAATCGCGCCATAAAGCTGTGTACTCTAATAACATGTGTTGCCGAACCTCGGGTGATCTTTGTCAAAGCACCCTCTGACATTCTCGAGCCTCTTAAAACGATCATAGTCTCGAAAAGGTGAAAACATGTCAGTACTAGGGATTGGTTCTTGAGCCGTAGGAGGTGCCTCGGTCTCCATCGACGCAGGCTGAGTACCCTCTCCATCATCACCCTCATCATCGGCTATCTCTATGGCGGGTGTAATCAAAGCATACACTCCTGGCTGAACCCTGCGAACCATCCCCATCAACCTCATCATCTCTATGCCCAGGGGGGCAGGTATACTCGCCTTCTCAGCTCCTCGAATCGCGTCCAAGAAACCTATACCCATAACTAGTCTCGTGATGTAGGGGCCGAGAATATCACTCCTAATCTAACATATTGCCCCTGATGTCATATATATTCTGCCAGGATGTGTCCCAGGTGTATCAGTGTGCTCTATACCATCGAATAGAGATATAGCATTTGCTTCGTCAGTGAAACACACGATCTTTTATCCTACGACCGTTAAGCGACCACCTTAGAGCGATGTGTATATACACGTAACTTTCGGCGAGGGAGACATGTGGCCTTAGACACCCGAGCTCATCTTTGCCCTAGCCACATAACTCTCTGTATGCGCCTTTGATGGTGTCAACACCTTGAAGGGTAATCCATAGGCAGTCAGGTCGTGAGTCAGTCATGTATCCATGAATGACACATCATAAAAGTCCGATCTAATTGAGAGCGGGTGGCTGACATCTATGATCTTTGTCCTAGTGCTCAAAAAGCGTATAGTGTCTACCACAGTCGAAAATTTGGAATAAGAGTAGTCGAACTCGAATGAAGATAACATCTTGAGCATCAACATATGGATCGCAGGATCCCGTATGGATAGCAATCGACTCCATCCGCTTATCGCAAAAATCTCCTCTATCTCC